>NC_048220.1:112000628-112243166 GCF_002007445.2 Ailuropoda melanoleuca | reverse complement strand
TATGTCCCCTAGAATTATTGGATTTGTTTATTACAAACAGAAACATTAAGAAACATCTTTGAGGAGGTCATTATCTTAGTTGAATTAAACATTATTTGTGACTTTTTGCTACAGATCATAGTAAATGATAATGTCAGTAGGAAGACAAGTGGAGATCAATTCAATGAGGCCATCCTAAACTGAATTGTTCAGTAGAAACACAGTGCATGCAATTCCTAAGGAGACTCAGGGAAAAGACCAAAAGTTATAATGTGTGTAAAGTCAAAATGCAGATAGCAAGAAAGAATATTTCTTAAAAAAATATATGATGTAGCCTTTCCCCCCGGTATAGATATGCTTTGAGAGCAAACATTAATGTCACTTTAGGCAAGAAGAAAGAGAGCCTATCAACACTGTGCTTTGATTTCAAAAGTTGTCAACCTTGTTCTGTAACAAGCAGTACAGAACAAACACCTTGTTCTGTAACATTAGCACTATATTTTTAAATGTATTAGTAAGTAATGTATTATTTCCCTTCAATTCACACAGTAGAAGTTCTTGAATTCTTGAAACACATATTTGTATTCTTGATAGCATTATCTCCAAAAAATTTAAATGCCATGATTTCTAGAAATAACACTTTAAAAAAATATACAATTACATATATTTTTAAGTTGGAGAAATGTATTTATTTTTCTTATTTGTACTGTTTTGAACTGCTTACAAACATTTGTACCTCTGACATCAATCCTTTTGCCTTATACAAGAGTTCAAATAGTTTTCAGCAATAAAATATAAAATTACTGCATAAGAAGATTACTATTGCCATAAAAAGAATGACATTTGGTTATTTTAAGTTCTAGACTTGTTCCCTGGTCAATTAATCCCTCAAATTCTAAGTGTATGTTTTCCTGCTTCAATAATGATGATAAAATACAAAATCTACATTAAGTAGATTTATAAATTAAAATTTAATGATGCTTGAGATCTTGGATATTTTTTCTCATATTTCTTTTAACATTAGCTGCATTATTTTAAAATAAAAATTAAACATTGGGCGCCTGAGTGGCTTGGTCAGCTGAGCATCCTACTCTTGATTTTGGCTCAGGTCATGATCTCAGGGTTGTGAGACCAAGTCCCATATGGCGCTCTGCGCCACTTAAGATTCTCTCTCCTCCCTTACCACTTCCCCTCCCCCGCAACTTGTGCTTTCTTTAAAAAATAAATAAATAAAATAGAATAAAATAAAATTTAAACATATCAATAAGTTATTTTTTAATTTGGTGGGTCTGTTAGCCCAATTTTTTAGACTGAGAGTTCATTAATACTTCTTATAGAAAGGCCCCAAATCAGATATTTCAAGATTTTAAGTGTGATTTTTCAATAATTAGCACTTTGAGCAAAATATTTTTATTGCTTGTTTGTACAAGTAAATATAAGTAAATATATTTTACATATTTTAGCACATATAAAAATCAGTAAACACATTTTATATATATGCATAAATATAAAGGAACAATGTAAGAGATTAGCAAACACTGAGTACTTTACTCCTTGCAAGGTACTATTATATCAACTCATTGTTCCTCATAAAATTCTTGAAACCCCATATTGTTCTTACAGGTAAGCAACGCAAAGCTTAGAAAAATTAAGAAACTTGCTCAAAGTCACACACTTGTCAGTGCCAAAGCTGAAATTCAATCACAGTTCTGTCTGAACTACAGTATAAACCATTTCCATTTTGAAGTTCATAGTGACATATATCCTAACCATTTATATAAGTAAAATTCATAACTCTAATGCAGAATTTTCAAGCATTTTAAGAACATAACCATAGCACAGAAATTCTCTAAAATATATGTTTTCATCTCAACTAGCAAAAGGGAACCTCAACTACACCTTAAGGGAATTTAGAGGAAAAATTATCTCAGGTTTTCATCAAAGAAAACCCCTGAGGGAAAATCCCCTCGAGAGTTTGAGGTCAATAAAGGTGTTTGGGTCATAGAGTCATACTTCATTTCAATAATTTCTTATTGGCCAAGAACGCTCAAAGGGTTTTCTTCCTTTCCTCCTCTCCCCAAAGCCTGGGATGGCATAAACTATCCTAGTATCTAAATAGGAAGAGTATTCTGGGAGGAGGTCCTTGCCTGAGGTTTAATCCTCCAGAGTCTGGACATGAGGCAGAGAGGCAGGTTCCATCTGAACCATTAAATGATGCTGTGTGCGTTTGCTAACACCTGGCCAAAGTAACATAAGGAGTGATGTCATTTCTCCCCAGTGCTATTATTTAATACACACTTTTAAATTCATTGTATGGGTTTTAGGAAAGCAACTCTGCACCAATGATTTTCAAATTAGTAGATCATCTCTTTTGATGGCATTCTCAAGTTGTTTAACTCTGCTAATTAGAGNGATCATCTCTTTTGATGGCATTCTCAAGTTGTTTAACTCTGCTAATTAGAGGTTTTAGCATATTGGTAGTGTTAAAAACTGCTAAAATTAAAGCGAAATTGAAGTAAAACAAAGAACTGTAATCCTTTTTTGCTAGGCTCAAACTTCTGCTCTTAATAAGGAAAGCAGCCACCTGGGACATAAAAGAAACAGCAGTTAAAAAGTTTTTCAGCTTGAGTGTAGCCCTTGGGTGGTTGGTGTTAATAATTAGAACATAAGGGGTGCCTGGGTGGCCCGGTAATTTAAGTGTCCGACTCTTGGTTTTAGCTCAGATTGTGATCTCAGGGTGGTGAGATGGAGCCCTGAGACAGGCTCCGCACTCAGTGCAGAGTCTGCGTGAGACTCTCTTCCCCTCTCCCTCTCCCCCGAACTCTCTTTCTCTCTCTCTAAAATAAATAAATAAATATTTTAAAAATAATTAGAACATAAATTATTACACATGCATTTTTTGGTTTATATAAATGTTTGTTCCCATATGAAAGATAAGGCATTGGATTTTTCATCCTAGATAATCTTCATATATGTCAATTGTATGACAGATGGTGTAATGTATAAAGAATCTGTACTTCTTGGGGTGCCTGGGTGGCACAGTCCTTAAGCGTCTGCTTTCAGCTCAGGGCGTGATCCCGGCATTATGGGATCGAGCCCCACATCAGGCTCCCCCGCTGGGAGCCTGCTTCTTTCCTCTCCCACTCCCCCTGCTTGTGTTCCCTCTCTCGCTGTGTCTCTCTCTGTCAAATAAATAAATAAAATCTTAAAAAAAAAAAAGAATCTGTACTTCTTATGAAGATTAAATGAGAGACATTATATAAAAGGCTGATACATAAAGTGGCTGTATATAAAAGGGCTGATACATAAAACGTTGTCAGTTCTCTAAATGAGGGTCTAAATTTATTAATAGTGTGTGTACATGTGTGTGTTTTCATTTAATAACTTGCTAATAGCACTTTCTACTGCCAGGTACAATTCTAATCTCTTTACAAACATACACATCATGAAGAATTTGATTAAAATCTGATGTTCAGAGATCAGCATAATTAAACTACAGAGAATTTTAAACCATATAGAAAAGAAATGTGTAAGCTGACAAGAAACTTACTTAGTAAATTGTTATTAATGTTGAGGTTAAAACTAGCTTTTCCACTATTCCAAAAGTGAAGCTCTCACTTGTAACAGATTCTGAAATCCCACCCTAGTAATGGTAGAATCTGCCCTTAACATTTAACATATCTATGTAGTGACAGGATGGCATGAAAAATTTCTCTGTTTTTTCTTTTCCTACCTTGATTTGCTACTGGGCTAGGGCTCGGCCACCAGAGTTAAGAAAGGACAGTGAAATAAAATAAAAGAGTTGACCCATTAAACATATTTCCCCTATGGTAGACTGACTTATAACCATAGATTCATAAAAAGTGGTAATTGTATGAGATCTGGGCAGAACTTTAGGCTATCCTTTTTATGGGCAAATGGAGTTTTAAAAATATCACTAATTTTAAGGTTAAAATAATCAACTAACTAAATACACACATAAATAAGTGTATTCAGACTATCCAACTCTATTTTAATCTAATATGCAAGGAACAATATATTTCAAAGTCAGAAAATATTGTTACTTGCCCATGGTCTCACCCAGTTTGCCTAAGGATTGAAAAACAAAAAAGCCTGCACATCTTTATATGCTTGCAAGTATTGCTTCTGTTAGCTTGGCATAGTCACTATAATAATCGAAACACCACTACCAACAAAAACTTTGAATATGGTTTATATAGATCTCTTACAATAAGAATCTAACTTGACCTGGTGATTATCACAGAAGCCTTATGGTAGCTAGAACAGCCTTTATTATCTTCATTTTACTGAGGAGGATGAAGTTCAGAGTTTCATTAACTTGCCTATGGCCTCATAATAAGAGTAGTATCTTCCCATTGGGTCTCTGAGCTGCCGACTGCAGATACAGTACAGATGTAATTTAAGCTGTAATTGCTTAGTAATTGCTATCCTGTACTCTGCTCACATATGGGTATTTAAAAGGAAAAAAATCAACCATGGCTTGGGGTTAAACCATCTCCATTTGGAAAGTGATATTACAAGTCAAATTATTACTACATTCTATCCGGGTAAAATGATAAGGGTATCCACTATGATCTGTATTGAGCAACACTGCCATAGTTATCTATTTCAGAAAAATGCATGCTTATGAAGTCAGTGGCTAATTAAATTTTATAGAAAACTATTTCCCTATGCTAAAGTTATTTCAATCACAAGTTTAAAAGATAAACGATACCAGTTAAAACTATCCTATAATTTAGAGAGATACTTTCTTTTTTTAAGCCAAAGAAATGTATTCTCTCATTGTTCTGTAGCCTAAAACTTTGATATCAAAGTCAGCCGAACTTCCTTTGCTTCTTCCAACTTTTGGTGGAGGCTGTAATTATTGGCACTCCTGGGCTTATGGCTGTATCGCTCCCATCTGTGCCTCTGTCGTCACACGGTGTTTTCCTCTTCTTGTAAGGACAACAGTCATGCTGGATTAAGGCCCACTCTAATGATCTCATCTTAACATCTGCAAAGATCCTATTTACAAATAAGGTTACATTGGCAGATACTTGGGCGTTATAATTTCAACATATCTTTTTTGGGGGCACAATTCGACCCATAAAAATGGCTTTGCTCCAAATCAGAAAAGGTGAATTTCAGTGTGGGGAGCATAAGTTTCTCATTTGTGTGTGTTTGTAGTAAGTGCAGCTTGGACTGTCCAAGTTAAAAAAAAAAAAAAAAAAAAAAAGGAAAAAAAAAAAAAANAGAAAAATGCTTTTCAATTCATCTTCTTATTTATAGCCAAATAGTAACTACACAAATCAGCAACAGCACATGTTACTTAAATCTAAAGGCATGACCTTAAACTGCAGACAAACAAATAAAGTCTTAAATTATAAGCAATGCTAGAACTTGGTGTGTTGATTATGCAATCTAACAGGATAAGCCTAGGAAATCCTCCACTGTGTAAAAAGCAGAAAGATTGAGCACTTATAGTTATTTTTAGAAGCCTAACTCCAACTTAAGCTCTTATCCTATGATATGTACTCAGTGTATTCTTAGTATGTAAGGCTTCTGTGTCAGAGTTACTGCTCTGAGAGAATATTCTGCTTTGACTCCTTAAGTCCATATAAGCCTTATACAAATGGAAGTTTTATAAGGTGTGGACTCTCTGATCTCATGTACAACTTCAGAGAAAATTCAGATACCAAATAGTACTTAACAGAGGCAAAAAGCAACTTCTTAATCAATAGAATCAAACCAAATATGCTTTTTACAGTATTTAAAAAGGTTAAATCCCTGGAGTCTCAGTTGTCTCTGATAAATCAATTCTCCATTCACATTATATTTGAGTGTGAGTGTGTGTATGTGTGTGTGAAATGAGAGAGAGGGAGAGAGAGAACAGAAATTGATTGATTTTCAAGGCTTAGGCTATCTTGTTTCAGCCGTATCTCTGAATTCAGATATAGACTGACTTGGAAATCTATAAGTAAACAAACTATAAAACAGAAAGAAAAAAATTTGAAGCAATGTTTTGTTTTCTCTCTCTCTTTTTTTCTCTTCTTCTAGCTTTTGATTCTACCAGCTTATAAGAAGACTAGGAAAATGGTGATTCAGACATAATTTCCATTTCTGATGCGCTTTCAATTCTTTAAAGCCAGAATAATACTATATGGACAATTGTCCCATGTTTAACCATGATATTACTACCCAAAGAACATATTAGTGCAAAGCAGGTTCCCTTTGAACTTTAGTGGACTCCATTTGAAATCATGCTAATGAGCATATTCTATCTATTTTCTTATGGCATCAAGAAGAAAACTGAGGTTACTTTACTTTTAGAAAAGCAATTTATAGTCTGTTTATGCGTGATAAAAAATATGACCATAAAAAGGCAGATGCTACCAAACCTGGAGTATCCCTGAGAACTTTGGTAGAATTCTTATTTCCAGTTATATTACCTAATGCCAACACCTCCCACAGTTCTGACCACTTTGGCTGTGAGGCATAATAATTAGTAATTCCTAAGAAGAGCACACTGCTTAGTACAATTCCTGTAGAAGACTCAGGCAAAATGCTAAATTTTACACAAACTGAGAGACTATAAAAACATCTCCAGACATATCATATATACGTCTTCCTTAACTTCCTCTGATGTGGCACGAAACAACTATGGCTTACTGGCAAAGCAAGAGAATGTCTTAACAGTTAACAGCATGCATTTCTCCGTCAGTAGGGACTGCTCGGAGAGAAGAGGTAAACATTCAAAGCTTAATGATTTCTCTTGTGCATCGCTTCCATGACTCATGCCCAATTTTCCCCAGCTAGTTCTAAAATGATTAATCAGCTCCAATGAGTCAATAGTCTTTCATCTTCACGTTTCCTTAGGCACTAGCGACATTAGTTAACAAAATCATCTATTGTATTTGCGTGTGGGTATATGTGTATTTCTACCCCAGGCTTGCCTAGAAAATGTGTAGCATAGCAGCCTCCCTCCTGTACAATCTGTGAGCTGTCCCTGGTAGCATTGTGATACCAGGTTCTCTGGACAGTGGAGACACAAGCAGCAGTAAGCCTCAGTGAGACAACTTCGATCACACTGTAGATGAGGTTTGGGAGAAGAGTGCCCAATTTTCCAATCAGAATGGAGACAAAGAATGGCGTACTCAAAAATTGCTCCCATATCTTCTTCTAAGAGGCTAGAAATCCCTTGAGTCTTTCTGTTTTAGGTAAGGAAGTCAATGTCACAAATTCTGGAAGGTTATGATTTAAATGCCTGCACATTACTTCTAAGTCATTATTCAAATATCCTCTTGCCATGATCTACAGGTTCCTTGGCTGGCCCCAAAAGTTTCAGGATTGATTCCCAAGACGCTAGAATTGTATGAGCATAGACAAGCACAGTGTGAACAGAGCATGAAGAGCATCCCAAGACAAATTCTTTAAGGAAGGATAAGGATTGAATGCCATAAAGTTAAAGGGAAATATGAGAGATAGGATCTTTCAAATGAAAGAAGATAGGATGGGAGTAAATGTGTATTAGGTACACATAAGACGGGGTATAGGGAGATTGCTTTGATATGTCCATGGCTTACCTTTGGTTATCATTGGAAGTATATTATGTGGTTAAAATGGAATCACTCTAAGATTCTTTTTATCCTCTATTCTGTTATAATGAGGTGGCATGTTGGTTAGTGGGGAGTCACTGTAGAAGGCTGGCAAAAGATGAAAAATCAGATACATATGTCTCCATGTGTGGAATAGCAAGGGCTATAGAAACTTCAAATAGAAAATGAGTAACACACAAGAGACTAGATCCTAGAGCATTTATCATTTATGATGAAGGTACAATCCAAGCAAGGGGGTTGGGCGAGTATTAAAGTAAGACAGAAAGATAAAAAATAAGGAAGGAAGAAAAAATTTAAAATCTTTTAATTTTAGGTATTTCTATAAATTTACTTGACATCAACACTCTTGAAATATAGGGCTGCTTTACCAGAAAAGGTAAAATATATTGATATTCTTTGTAAGCCAACAGGTGCCATTAAAATATAAATGACAGTATTACTGTTATTATTATTAGTCAGTGCTACACATGGATGATGGCATGGTTGTCTGAGAATCCTAATTATACAAGCCAACTTGAATAATTCATATTTGATTCTTGTTTTGTATTTTCTCCATAGTTTGTAAGCTACACCATATAGGAGCAAATTTCATAAGTAAAATGGGTGGGTGTTTTCGACAAAGTTTAGGTAGAGAAATTTCAGAGGTAGAAAAAAAGGGAGAAGACTATTTAGTATTTGGAATGGTAATATAATCACAGGAGTAAGAAAAGGCAGGAAAATTGGGTTAAAGTAGTGATCTTGCTGGCATTACCTACATAGGAATAAAACATTACTTTACAACACACTAAGACATTTTAAAAGATAAATTAGGTAGTGAACTAAGGCATTTTCAAAGGCAATAATCTACCCTTTGGAATATATCTTAATAAAATAGATTCGTGGAAAGTTCTTTCTTTCAGGAAGCTAAATGACCAAAAATATCCCTATGAACATAGAATACAAGGGATTAAAGCTAAACCGAAAAGGATTAAAGTATCTCAAAGCCCAGCTCGTTGTCTTCAAAATTGAAGATAAATAACTGAGCCTTGTAGTAGACTCTGAATGTTAATAAAATGGACCACTGGAAAAGTAAAAGAAGTTCAAAAAAAAAAAAAAACCCTTCATAACCAAATGACCATTGTTATCCCATCAAAATACAAATCTGAAGGCATCACACGGGTTCTGATGCCATTCACTTGACTGAGATAGATGTTTTTTATATATTCTTAGTCACTACTGAGTGAGCTATGACCGGTCTCACTCCAATCAAGAATTTAGTTATTTGTTAATCTCATCTCCCTCTTCTATGCTGCTCCTTCACATAAAACAAGCAACAAACTCTGAACAAATCTAGTTTACTTTCAGTTACTTAGGTGAACAGAGTTGAGTATGATTCATCAAAATAAAACAGACCACTCTCCTGACTTCTAATCCTGTCTACTAGGATGTCCCCTCCTTGGCTTTAAACAGATGTGCCAAACTCTGTGTCCCAACTAAATTCATCTAACCTGAATTTACCATCAATAAGCCCTATTGTCCCTGAACCCCCCCATCTCAGTTGGTATCACTTAACTGATTCCATGTCATACTTCCCCTTCCCTCCACTGCACAAACCCCAAGCATCCAGGCAGAAGGGCATCTAAGCAGTTATTTGCTTCTACGTTACTACCTAAATATTTCCCAGACTAGCAGTCTTGAAAGTACCTATTTATCACAAAACAACCAACAAACGCACGCAAATAACAACCACTGAAAAGAATCATTCTATTGTCTCCTCCTTTACATTGCATCTATGCTCTCATTCCCTGCCCAGTACTTCACTTCAGGACATCTTACAGTGCGTTAAAAAGAAAACCATAGACCCAAAATGGTGTCATTTAGGCCAAATTCTCAAATCTGGGCTCAATACCTAGTTTAATTGCAGTTTCAGGCTCCCCCAGAAATGCAGTCTTAGCCAGGAATATTCTGATGGGCTCCAATGAGTCTGGCAGGGGCTCTCTCTATCCTCCAAAGGTGGATGAAGTAATTTGCATGATAAGATCCCCTCCACTTCCCCTCAGGGAAAGCAACCTTGTCTGTAACAATCCTTTTCTTTAGCTAATCACTTTCTTGCCCCACCCTCTTTCCAGTAAAAATCAACCCTTTTGTACAACTCTTGGAGTTCCCCTCTACTTGGAGGTGGGATGCTGCCGATATGTGAATCATTTAATAAAGCCTATCAGATCTTCAAATTCACTCATTTGAATTTTGTGTTTTAACAAGTGTCACTGGATTGAGGCCCTGCTTTTGGTTATTTCTATTATCACAGGTTTTTAATATGGAAAATGACTTGGCATCCATAATAACCATGCCTATATTCAAGGCCCTTCTTCCTTGATTGTGACCCTTAAGTACTTTGAGGCCAGTAGTTTCCCTTCCAAGGTTTTTAAAAGCCAACTTACACTTCTGTGATCAAAAATATGTTATAACGCAATAATATCCTACTGTGAGATCCTATCATCTTATAAGCAGCGGTTAATATTAAACCGACCCTTTTGTTCTTTCACCATCCTTGGACTTTGATTCTGCTCTTTTCTTTCTAAAGCTGGATAGGGTTTCTTTTCATTGTTTATTTCTCTTTTAAATAGACAAATTGAGCTCCTTTTTCTGCCAGTTTTATTGAGATATAATTGTCATATAATGTATTAAGATGTAAAACAATGAATATATATATATTATATATATTATATATATATATATATATCGCAATATTGCAAAGTGATCGCCACAAAACTATAGTTAACATCCACCAGCCCACATAGTTACAAAAATATAAGGAATACTTCACACATTTGCATGTCATCCTTGTGCAGGCACCATGCTAATCTCTGTATAGTTTCAATTTTACTATGTGTTTCTCCCAAAGTGAGCACTAGAGCTTCTTTTCTTTATCCCAATGAAAAACACTTTACCTTTCTGGCATTTTTCTTGTCTGGATTACTACAAATTGTAGCACAAATTACACTTTACCTCCTCTACTTTAATTCCTTTCCAGTCTGTTCCTTGGAATAGCCAGCGACAAGTCATCCTAGCCACCTCCATGCTTAGTTTCCTCATAGCATCAAGAGTAAGTCAAACCTACTGAGGGAATCACAACAAACTGGTCACCAGACAGTCCCTCCCTGGCCCTTCAGCAACACTCTTTTCTCCTAACTCCTAACCAAAAGCTGAGACTGCTCTTGCCACCTGGAATTACTTGCAGTTCCCCAAACAAGACAATTCGTTCTCCTCCGTGCCTTTACATAAGTAGCTCTCTCTTACTCAGTATGCATTCTGACCTCCTTCCTCTCTGCCTGGCCATTCCAGCTAGTCTTTCAAGATGCAAATCACTTTGTAACATTCGCAAATATCCACCTTCATCCCTCTGAGTCAGCCCTCCCAGCTGGGTCCAGCTTCTCACCTATGGAGGCCCAGGACTTACACGTCCATTTATCATTGTACTGTCTGCTTATTTGTTTGTCTTCAGCAGTATAACCAAAGCTCCCTAAAAGCAGGGACCATATCCTAACGTCTTTGTATCACAAACATCCTGTAGGGACTGATATTAATGAAATCTAGGAAAAATATTTAACTGAGAATAACAATATTTGAGTAGTAGTCTGTTCTATATAATATTACCACAGTTTCATTGAATTGTGTTGGAAGTAGAAAAGGCAGTACCTTCCCTTGAACTACAAAGAACCAGGATCTCTCATTAAAGTTCAGGGTATTTCCACTGTGAAATATGAACTTTAATTTTAATAAAATGGAACAGATGTCCTTAGCAGTTTGATCAACTATTCTCTCATTGATATCTGTATAGCAGATGGTATAAATAACTCATCATGTATCTAAATACTGATTTTAAAATTGAAATAATATAAAATATTTCAAATTTATTAGGTATGCTTTCCTTCATGAGTGCCTTATCAGGGGATTAGCATCCCTGCTAATTTTCAGACATGCTTTCATATAGTTTTCTCCTCACTTGTTTTCTCCTGAGAGGAAGGCAAATGTCCTTTCACAATGATACACTTATGCTTTTCTGGACTCAAAGTGCTGAGAGTTAAATTTGAAACACCACTCTAATAACGCAAACATCATCCTTTACATATTTTCGTCAGGAACCAAAGATGGAACACATACCCAATATACATCAGCTGACAGCAACCTAACAGAATTTGCGTTGGTTCCCTTAGATGAGGATGACAAATCTAACAGTGACATTGGAGGTAACAAATGTGGTCCGTGATCACACGTGGAAATGTGACTAGCCTAGTGAAAATAGTTCTTAGAGGTCTTGTGAGGCGAGTCTGCGTGTCCCATATATAAATGCGCATTTTATTTATATGGTGTTCTTATTTAGCTTCCCATGATTCTTGTGTATATGAAAACAAAACAATGAAAAACATGATTCTTGCTTTCTGAAATATAATCAATCAAATATGATTATTCTCAAGATACTCCAATGTTCTCTTTAGGATTGAGAATAAAAGTGGTAGAGGTTTCTCCGTATTAGAGTAAGTCATGAATCCTTGGTGAGTAGGAGACATACTTTTTCTTACTATTCCTCACCACCCCCAACTCATTAAAAAGGATAGCATCAGTCCAAAACCCTGTGTTGCCAAATTGCAGAATTTCCTGGGCTTCCCAGAATCATTACCCACGTAGGGACTAAATAACAGAGAACACATTTAAATATAATAAAGTTTGAGTGTGCATTGCCAACAACCCTGAAATAGTTAACATTGTGTAGGACTCAAAACTCAGTAGGTAATGAGAACACCCAAACGTAGTTTTCTCTTAGTGCAGTGTCAGGCATTAAATATTAGAGAATTGACTACTTTTGATGGATGGCCTGAGTCGTTAAGTTGCTACTCATAATTTGGTATTAAACACATTGCCACTAATAATTAACTTTTCTGACTATCTTACTGTAAACATCTCTGCAATATTTTATTATCTGGAAAAATCACACAGCAATTATCAGAGAAGCCATTTTTTAAATCAGTATTTGGTACTAAGTTAGGTGAAGGTCAGAGTTAAGGACAGAATCTATAGTTTGTGTTTACTAGGTCCTGTAGTATTTGACCTTTAAACTGCTGTTTCGTCATGCCATAGCTATTTCAGGGAAAGTGATCGTGTTATAACCAGTTCCTCGTTGCTAAAATAAATACAAGGTCATTGCCTTTGGTGGTGACTACAGTATAATCTTCTTAATCCTGACATCCAAAACAAACTAAGAATTTTTCTCAAGGCCTTTTGAATGTACTCAAAATGTAAATAAATGAAACAATAGGTTACACATAGTCAGCTATGATCAATTTAATATGGCAATGCAGACAAAAGCAGTTTCTTTAAATAAGAGCTACCCAGGGTCTCATTAGCGCAAAGAAAAAAAAAAAAATCAAGGTCATGCTAAAGGTGTATGACTTCATGGTGGAAAATTTCAATCCTCCAAACACCTCCCTGAAAAGAAACCAAAAGCAAGAGAAACAACAACTGTCAGGCAGATTTCAAAATCTCATTTCGACCACTGGACAAACATTAAGGAAAAAAGTACAAAATCTAAATATACTGAAGTATATATTTTTACAAAGTAAGGTTGACAAGGTTGGAGACAGGCATGGAATGTCTCTTATTAGAATGACATATAGAATTATCACCACACAAGTTTACATATGGGAAACCACTTTCCCAAAATTCTAAAGAGGCAGTTTCATGTGAATTACACCTTAGGGGAAAAAAAAGATCTGAGAATTGATTTTATGAATAAATAAAACCACATTTTTTATTTATCTTTTAACCTCATCTTGTCATATTTAGAATGATAAAAGAAAAAGTGATCATAATATACTCTGCTAAAATATAAGCAACATAAGGTGAGAAAACATATTCAATTTAAATGATGTGCAAACATAAAGATTAAACATGTTTGCCTGTTTATACGTGTTTCTGCCTATTTTAATATAACATTAAATTTACATTATATAATATTTATGCATATATAAAATTAGGGCAGTCATCTATCACAGAGGTTGCCTGAGCTAAAAAATAATGCTGATAGCATTAACGGACTTCTAATCTATTTAATATTGTTTTGTAAGCAGCTTTCAAAACCAAGCAATCTGATCTTTTCTAAATGGCATTATAGTAGGAAAAAGGTCATATGCTTAGGCTGGCAAGCCCATGAGGAAAATAATAGTAAGTTTCTAGTTAGACTCTGATGCTGATAAATCAATATAACTGTCAACAGCTGGGTCCTGAGATTAACACAAATGTGGGAACAGAAAGCAAACACAATTGTGGAAATGGAAGCAAATACTATGCTTACAGACAAAAGCCATCTGGGAATTGCTTCTTTGAACAGGAGTTATAAAATCAAGGCAGTTTGCCTATAGAAAGTTCTAATACCTTTCCGTAAAAGTGCTTTATTATAATTTGGAGATTTATACCTAATTCTCTATGCCATTGACATAATCCAACCCAGGAGTATTACCAAAGCACAAACTGCACATTTACATTGGCATGACTTATCTTCACCACAGAGTATTAGGAAGTAAATACTGGTGTGCTTGTCCTCCTTTTGCATATATATCCTTTTGTATCGGGAAGCATTTAATGATGAAGAATTTATGTTTTTGCCAGTTATCTTCTTCGACATGAAAGGAATTTAGGATATATATCATATTGTGTCAGACTGGGCTTGCTTAAAAGTATCAAATATTATGTGCCTTGTTTGGGGGAGCTGATAGTGTGGCACACTCTGACACTATACAAGCTTCCTTTGTTGGACAAATGTAAAGGACTATAAGCTATTTTTTCATATCCTAAAAGAACCAAGTCATAGGTAACTAGGACGGGAGAGTCTCATGGAAACACTGGAACAGTTTACCAAGGGGATGTTTATCTGCTACTTGCAAGTAGTTAATGAAAGGTACTTTGGATGCAAGAAATCAGTATCTTATGTGAGAGGCTAATACCTTCAAATCATGCGGAACGAGAAAGGAAGAAGTGAACATCAGCATGCTAACCAGGAACCCAAAGGAGTGCTGGGAACTAGGATGTTGGAGCAATCAAGAGCCAGAAGACCCCTAAGATATTTGAGTAAGTGAGCAAGTGTTTCTATTGGAGACCTCAGAATAAGCTATCATATTGGAAATGTTCCTCTCCATGTCTGTTCTTCACCATTCTCTACCCGCTCTTTACCCAGGAAACTGACCCTTGTAGATTACAGTTAACAGGATCCCTCGCCTCTGACTTCCAGTTAGATTCAATCATCTGACATAGATGCAAGAGAAGAACGAGAATGTAGTTAGTTTTTGAGTTTTCAGTTTGAAGAGAGTGCGTTGGCTGTTTTCTGTTAAAGGTAACTACTCCTGTCAATGCAGCCCATCTATAAGACCCCCCTTTCTGACTTTTCGTGTTGGTAGCAGTTCTGTGATAACTATCCCTGGGCACCCTGCTATCCCTTGTGGTCACCAATATCCCACTCACAACTTGGTAAACAATCCTCTTTTGTTTTTTTAAAATTATTTAAAAAAATTCATTCAAGTATAGTTAACATACAGTGTTATGTTAGTTTCAGGTATACAATATAATGATTCAATAGCTCTATACATTATTCAGTTCTCATCATGGTAAGTGTACTCTTTCTCTCCTTCACCTAATTCACCCATCCCCCCATTCACCTCCCCTCTTGCAACTACAGGTTTGTTCTCTATATTTAAGAGTCTATTTTTTGTCTTTTTCCTTTGTTTGTTCTGTTTCTTAAATTCTGTATATAAGTGAAATCATTTGTCTTTCTCTAACCAACTTATTTCACTTAGCATTATATCCTCTAGATCCACCCCTGTCGTTGCAAATGGCAAAATTTCATCCTTTTTTTGTAGTTGAGTAATATTCCACTATATATCTTTTTAATCCATTTATCCAAGGATGAACATTTGGGTTGCTTCCATATATTGGCTATTGTAAATAATGCCGCAATAAATATAGAGATGCACATATCTTTTTGAAGTAGTGTTTTCATTTTCTTTGGGTAAAGAGTAGTGGAATTATTGGATCAAATGGTAATTCTATTTTTAATTTTTTGAGGAAACTCCCTAGTGTTTTCCACAGTGGCTGTACCAGCTTGGATTCTACCAAACATGTGAAGAAGAGTAAATATCTATTCTTCTCTAACTATTTCAAAAAAAAAAAAAAGATAGATTATGAGGCCAATATTACCTTGATAGCAAAACCAGATAAAGACACCACAAAAAAAGAGAACTACAGGCCAATATTTCTGATGAACATAGATGCAAAAATCCTCAACAAAGTATTAGCAAACTGAATTCAACAATACATTAAAAAAATCATTGATCATGATCAAGTGGGACTTATTCCAGGCATACAAGGGTGATTCGACATTCACAAATCAATTGATGTGATATATCACATTAATAAGAGAAAGAATAAAAACCATATGATCATTTCAATAGATGTAAAAAAAGCATTTGACAAAGTACCACATCCATTCATGATAAAAACTCTCAACAAAGTAGGTTTAGAGGAACATATCTCAACAAAATAAAGGCCATGTATGAAACACTTACAGTGAACATACTTAATGGTGAAAAATTGAGAGATTTCCCTCTAAGATCTGGAACAAGACAAGAATGTCTACTCTCACCACTGTTATTCAAAATAGTACTGGAAGTCCTAGCCACAGCAATTAGACAAGAAAAAGAAATTAAAAGGCATCCATTGGTAAGGAAGAGGTAAGATTTTCACTATTTCCAGATGACATGATACTATGTATAGAAAATCTTAAAGACTCCCCAAAAAACTACTAGAACTGATAAAAGAATTCACTAAAGTAACAGAATCCAAAATTAGTGTATAGAAATCTGTTGCTTTTCTATACACTAATAATGAAGTAACAGAAAGAGAAATTAAGAAAACAGTCCCATTTACAATTGTACCAAGAAGGATACAATACGTAGGAATAAATTTAACCAAAGAGGTAAAATATCTGTACTCTTAAAACTATAAAACATTCATGAAAGAATCTGAAGATGATACAAACAAATAGAAAGATATTCCATGCTCATGGATTGGGCATTGTTAAAATTTCCATACTACTCAAAGCAATATTCAGATTTAATGCAATCCCTATCAAAACAGCAACAGCATTTTTCACAGAACTAAAAATCATCCCCTTTTTAAAACCTTCCCCTACTTTGCAACTCCAGAAAGCCATCTGTTCCTGTGGCAACACTACCTGTGTGGTGCTTTAGATGGAGAAGAAACACATGGAGATACAGAAGTAAACTTTCTTGAGAGTCAAATTTTGGCTCAAAGGATCAGTCACTAATAACTTTATGAACCTAAGAAAGTCATTTACCTTTTCTATGTATCTTTTCATTTTAGAAAGAAAATTTGGACTTCTGGAATCTAAGGTTTATTTCTGCATCTAAAATTTTATCTTTCTATTACTCTAGACAGAGAAATAATCTGATGTAAGAAAATCTATATCTGTTATATCACACCCTTCTTGTATCTTGGGGCACACTGCTGATTGCTTTATCAATATCCATCCCCTTTTCCTTACAGAATCCCCAAAGATTTGGGGTGGCAATATGGTCAGCATAATAAAATAAGTTATTCTTACTTTTTGGAAGGATGGGGCAGTCAAGTGATTCATTACTTGTCAATGAGGTAAAAGTCAAAGTTACTGGGTGGGGTTTCTGGAAATATAAGAGGATATCCCAACTGGGACTGCCTTTTCTGCCATTTGGCTTTTCTCTTCTCTCCTGAAATGTGGACATGATGGCTAGGGTAGGGAAGCCCTCCTGACAGTGACAGCAGCAGTTGCAACCTGTGGCAAATGGAGGGTGGGAGCGGATTACTTAACCTACAACTTGTCCATTTATAGTTAAATACTGAAGAGAAACTCTTGCACAGGTATGTGTGTAAAGAAAAAAATGTAGCTTTTAACAGCAAAAAACTGGCAACAGTGTACATACACTGTGGAATATTATGCTGCATTGAAAATGAGTGCTTTGCAGCAACATACAATGACATGGATGAATATGTCAATAAAATAGTGAGTGAAGGAAGCATATCCTATAAAATAACACACAGCTTATTAATCTTTAAATTAAAAAAAATGAAAACTGAACAGTATGTTTTGAAATATGGACTATTGAAATACATGTTTGTTTTTACAACTGTTTTTTAAAGGCAAGGAACTGAAAAATACAGAATTCAATGTTGAATGTCAATTTTCTAATTTACAGTTATTAAGTAAATATGCCCACATATATGTACGCGTAGACAGACCAAGTACCTTCTATAGAAATTAGGAAGTTGACATTTCATTTTCAATTGGAGATACCTGTGTACACAGCACAAGTTAAACATGCTAAAAGCCCAATGTCTGGCTCATAAATGTTTTTTAGGATCACATTTCAAAAAGTAATCAAACCTCTCCAGAAAACCTGCTGAGTTCAGCAGATTTTCCCTTCATTCCCCATAATTTATCAGCTTAGAAAAATACGTATCAATCAAGTATCCCACCCCTTTCACAACTCTGCCATTCCAACTCCTTCAGTTACCTTCCAGCCTCTTTTGTGTTGCTGGGGTGTTAATGGGAGAAACATAAAGCTCACAGAGTGGACTAGGCACTGATTATTGCATGCAGTTGAATAGTAAGAGACACAAAACCCTTCTTCAGTGACAATCTCCTAAATTCATCTTCTTTCAGCCCAGCATTAAGGTTCCTCACAATCAGGTCTCAGTCAACTTTTCTAACTTTCTGTATCTCAGTCCTTCTCCAGAAACTCCACCACAGCCAAACTCCTACTTCCCCCCAAACAACCCATGGCCTTTCTTGCATCAGAGTTCCTCCCAAGGAGTATTTTTGTTCACTATATTCTACATGCATGGGGGGCTCTTCTCCTTTCTACAGATTTAAATTCTATCCATTCTTCAAAATTCAGCTCAATTTTTAGCACTACCTTGGCGATATTTCCTTAGAATGCTGTAACAATTTTCACTGGTAAAAAAATCACTTGCTAACACATCTGTACCATATCTTCTGCTCCCATCTCACTGGCTCACCATCATCTGCCAGGACTTCTCCCAGGTTCTGGCACATGAGAGAGAGGTTCAGTGAAGAGTTTCTGATTGCCTGGATTCCAAAATATCTTCAACTACTCTCTTCAACTACTATGTTGGGATTTTCTTTAAAGTGTATAATTTTATTTTTCTCTTGTTTTCCCAAGTAAACTTCTGTGACAGAAAGAGCTTTGTCTATCATATACTTACTTTCTCTGACCTTGCCAAGTCATTGCTCATAAAAAGTACTCCATAAAAATTACTGATTTACTTTAAAAGGATAAGAACATTAAATTTGTGATTAAGAATTACCTCAACATATTAATTGCTTTGCTTTTAAAAATACACAAAGAGAGTAACTTCTATAGAAATTAGGAAGTTGACACTTATCTTCTGGGTTAGATCACTTAAGATTCAGAATCAAAAGTTATATGGAAAAACAAACAAACAAACAATAACAACAAAAACTCAACAGTCTGGGAAACAAACTGAGGGTTATAGAAGAAAGGGGGGGTGGGAAGATGGGGTAACCCGGTGACGGGTATTAAGGAGGGCACGTGTTGTGATGAACATTGGGTGTTATATGCAACTAACGAATCGCTGAACACTACATCAAAAACTAATGATGTGCTATATGTTGGCTAACACCATAATAATTAAAAAAAACGCAACACTCTTCATAAACAAATTTACCAAAATATTCCAAAGTTTTTGGGAAAATGTTACTTTCACTAGTCAGATGGCATGGAATGCCACTAGTAATTTATAATACTAATACATTTTTTCCCAAACTGCATTTGAGGATTTGTTTTCCCTAATAAACCTTAACATATTTTCAGTATACGTATTTTCACTTTCCTTATTGCTGACAATGTTGCGAATTTATGTTAAATACACAGAGACATGTTCTAAAGTTTTTTAGGTCTTCATTAATAGACACATTTATTTAGATTAAACCAATAATTCAACAGAAGAATAATTTCTACTACTACTGTCTACCACGAAAAACATTTTCTTTGTTTTCATACTGTACGTAGATATGTGTGTGTGTATGTGTGTGTATACATATATGATATACACTTACAGATACATATGCAGCTTATATTACTCATAGGAAATTATCTGCAACATCACTAATGATAAAATATGTTTTAAATCAAGGAATAATTTCTTATAGTTTCATTAACAGTATGTAGTTTGGGTGTTTAGTATGTGAACATAATGAAATTAGGGAAGATGGCATTGATGTTTTATTACAATTATCTAGCATATAAGGCCTATCACACAATGAGTAATTAATAACAGATGAGTGGTGGTTTGTGATTTTCTTGCCAAGCCTTTAAAGGTGTCCCTTGTTGCAGGGACTAGTATGAAGTCATTATCATAAATTCAATTGTAGTGGTGTATGTTCACAATTAGCAGCTTGTATCATCTTACCTTATTCTTACACAATAAAGTGCTTACTTATATAATTTATATTCACATAATACTAATTACCTCCATCTGTGTGGCATTTTATTTAATACTAAGAAATCCAATTATGGGATCATTTGATAAATTAAAAAGTCATGCATTAAATCCTTGGAGATAAATGGCATGAGTGCATGAAATAACTATAGGTTAACTTCTGGCAACATATCAGTAATCATATCAAGATGTCAAATAATCCTTTCAAGTATTACAGAGCGATTTAGCAATGTTAGCTGAGAAAATAGTAGAAGATATTTCATATGAAGATGGTAGTGATGGAAAGAAAGAATGAGGAGAAGGAAGAGTTAGAGGAGAGAATAATCTAGCCCTGTATAAGTGAGAGAAAATAAACAACTGACCACGCAAAAGTAAAGCAGGGAGAGATGACATGTTTGAGCCATTTGAATCATTCCATGTTGTACAATTTAAAATGAATTACAAAAAAATAGAAATAAAATGAATTACAATCACTGTGATTCTGGACTGGAAAAGTAATGTGATTGATTTTCATTGTTTGATCTATGGATCCATTAAGAGATTCTAATGACAGGAAGATATGGCATGGAATCATGTCAGGAGAGAAAGGAGGCTAGCAGATTAACTAGCAGGCTTTATCTATAATTTAAATATGAAATAATGACGACCTGAGACAGACAGGGAATGGCAGAAGAAGGAACACACACAAAGCATATGGCACACCAAGATTTAGAACTCGATGATGTGGAAACAAAAATGGGTGAACGGTGTTGTTGTAATTCCGTGGGAAAAAGAAAGTAGATTCCAGGTGTTCCTGAAGCTAGACAAGCAAGATTCTCCCATTCCTTTTAACCTGAAAAAGAGCTTCATCTCCCTGCAGTTAATTCTGTTTAACTGTTTGAATAGGCAAACTTGTTTAGATAAAAGTGTGATGATCACTCATAGAAAGCTCCCAGTTCTCTTCACCCAGGGGCAAAAATTTTAACGGGATCTGTCCCTGAGGACAGTTCAGAGATGCTTAATATCTGCTCCCTATATGAACTCTGAGAAAGCTTAGTTATGCATTTACCTGTAGGGGGAAGAACACAATTCTCCAATCACTTGGTAAACTAAAGGAAAAGGAAAATGTTAAACCTCAGTGCAGAGGAAAGGAAAGTGTAATCTGAATTACAAAACAACAAAAAAACGTAGCGGTGGATATGCCTGTCCTATGGAAGGCACATTCACATGCTCTTGCTGTGCTTCCAAAGAGAGGGATAAATGGCTTCGGCATACCAACACTTGCTATGAGTTGCTATGAGTCCACTCCTACACAGCCCGCTGACACTGGTCAGCTCTGTATTTCTTAAAATGTTTTCTTCCTAAGGTGGTTTTTACTGCTGCCTGTTTCCAAGATCCCAAGAGCTGAATATATTGCAAATTTCTACCCTTAAATGTCAAAACAAAACAAACAAACAAAAACACCCACTGGCTGTACCCAGAATGTACCTCACTGGCCTATCTTTAAATTTTTTTTTTAATGACCAGTGGTCTAAAACCTAGGCTTTGGTTTGTTAAAAACATTTAAAAAATTCCACAACTTTCTGTGTTTAGGGTTAATGTTTAAGCCTATAGCTGCCCTGCTGAGAAAAATCCTTTTGCCTTTTTCTAAAATATCTGAATATTTATGTGTTCTCCAAAATCCATTCAGCCTTCTTTTTACATAACCCTAGTTTCTCTTGCAAATTAGTTTGCAGCATCCAAGTGCTTTATTAGATTTGACCAAGATGTAGATTTCGATAACATCACTTGAAAAGAAAAATTTATTGTTTTATTGCATTGATTTGTGTTGGAAAAATGTGATATTTCTAAGATCCTGATCTGTATATCAAATGCACGGTTCAACTAAATTGTTCTTATTTTTACTTGTGCTTATTGACATGTTTTTTAAAAACTTTACAAGTAAAACAAAGTGTAAAATGCTCATAAAGAATGTTAAGTCATCTTGAAGTCTGTTAGATAAACTAGGAAAACACTTTGAATTTAAGTATTAATCCATAAAATTTTTGATTTCTTAACATCAGTGAAACTACCTGATGGAAATTATGGTACAATATGTAATGACATTGTTTCTAAGTCATTTAAAGTACAAGAGAGTATTTCATGTCCTTATTCAACTAATCTTTGGCTCTGAGGACAAATCCTACTTTGCCTAGATGATATGGAGGTAACTCTTGATTACTTCCCATTTTCAAAATTTTAAGGCATTATCTGAAGGAGAACATTCTGTCTTTGGCCTGCAAAATCTGTACTACGGTGAAAAGAGGACACACTTTGGAGTGAGACAGTTCTTAAGTAAAATTCTTGCTGGGCTTCCCACTAGCTGTTTTACATTGGGGAGGCCACATAATCTCTGTCCGTATTGTCCTCTACAAAAAACACTGCAGAATCACTACAAGGAGTAAGTACGATAATAAACGCAAAGCCCCTGGCATTTAGGGGAAGAATAACTGGTAGATACTTAACAGCAAAAACAAAAAATCTATTCTACATATTCTAACTATGTAAAAATTAAATACTATCGTACAATTTCATTTTAGATGTGATTTTAGTCAGTTTCAAACTTTCTGTTATGGATTCATTTCTGCTGTTAGTGGTAATGAGTTTTGGACTTTTTAATTCTTATCTTTTTATTTTTTAAAGACTTTATTTGAGAGAGAGAGACAGCACATGTGCGCATGAGAGAGGGAGCATGAGTGGGGGTTGGGGCAGAGGGAGAGTGAGAAGCAGACTCCCCGCTGAGCAGGGAGCCAGACCCCAGGCAATTCCCAGGACCCTGGGACCTTGGAGCAGAAGGCTGACGATCAACAGACTGAGTCACCCAGACACCCCTGGACTTTTCTTATTCAAAATTTTGATTATGCATGTCAAAAGTCATTTAGGTCTTTGTTTTTCCTTTCTCTGTCAGGATGTCTGCTTCTCAATCATTTTAGTGCTAACTTGAAGCAATACAGAGCATTTATTTTTAAAAAATATTCAAGTCACTCTTATCATGTACTCCTTATGAATTTGTTAAAATGAAATATATTTGTTAACTGTGTAATTTAAGTGGTTAACAGCTAATTTATATACACATTTAATTATTACTTTTAACTCACTAGGAAGGAAGACAATTGCTACATCTCTCTATTGAACATTTTGTGTGATTTGTAATAATTTAATATCTTTCATGTACAATTAAATTCATGCTTTATTACCACTCTGCAGCTTTTGAAAACAAATTTGGCCTAGGGACAATATAGGAGAAAGACAGAAAGGCAGAAATGAGGAAAACAGTCCATTACAATGGGAGAGAAAAGGCTGAATTAGAAACAGAAGGAAAGGAAAGCCCCCCACAAAAACTTTAAAATATATTAATGTGATATTTAATACAATACAATATAATATAATATTTTATATATAATCTGAAAAGAGAAGAGAGGAATACAGGATTCAGAGAAAAAATGGAAGAAGATACTATACTAGGGGAAAATATTTATTATACAAAATAATAATAATGGCTAGAAATTAATGAGAAATTATTATAAGCTAACTAATCTAAGAGCTTTAAATACATTATTTTAACTGTCAAATAATATTAAGAGTTAGGGATTATAATTATCCTTTTTTTCACAGACAGCAAAAGTGACGCTTGAAGAGATTAATTGGCTCCCCAAGGATCACAGAGTTTATAAGAAATTACAGCAATTATATTATCAAGATTTTGTCCCTACAGCCACATGCCATAGTTATGTATTATTACATAACAAGTCACTCTAAAACTTATGGCTTAAAATACAACCATCATTTACTTTTCTTAGGAATCTGAAATTTGGGTGGAGATCCACAAGAATGGTGAATCTCCGATGTTTGCAACTTCACATAGGATTTTTCAACTGAAGTAGATAATCCACTTCTAAGACGTCTCACTCACCTAGCTTACAAATTGGTGCTGGTTGTTTATTAAAACTTCAGCTGATGTTGATGGCTGGGGAGGGAGAGCTCTTAAATCTTTTCTGGGGGGAGCGTGAGGACACGAATTGCATGAAGGATAAGGAAAAGAAGGTACATCACTTAGTTGATCTCAGTGGACTGCGAAAATTGTTAAAATTGAGGAAATGGAGTGATCTGGAAGTCTATGAGGTTGTGGCTGAAAGCAGGATGTTTGAAGCTGAGATTCTGGAGGAGACATAGAATTGGTGATGAAAATGACAGTGAGTGATTGTGTGTAGAGTGGAGATCACTGGAGGGGGTGAGTTCAAGGTGCTAGAAGAGTCATCTTTTTGGATACTGAAATCCACAAGAAAAATAATAGGAGTAGTTGTGGACACTGGGACAGTGAGCATGCAGCTGAGACCTTCAAAGTAACAAAGAAAACTAATTTGCTTGGGTAAGAGAGGTAGTGGTCAACTGGGATAAGGAGTGGTAGTTAATGCATAGTTAGGACATCAAAGCTGGATGTTTTAGGAAGAAGAGCAGGAGAATACACTGTAAGCAACAATATAAATCAGAATCAAACTAGCTGTAAGTCCAAAATTATACTTTCTTATAATATATATGTGTGTGTATGTGTGTGCGTCTGTGTATGTTTTTTACGTCTAGGCATAAATAAGACCAAACACACACAAAAATCTCCCAATAGGATAATTAAATAAGTATAGTGAGCAGAACTCCAATATTCATCAACTTCTCTTTTTTAGTTCAGGAAATTTTAATCATGAAAAGCATAGACAACAATGACATCCTCAATGATATCACTTATCTTTAATAATTTGCTGATCTCATCTCCATTAATGAGATTGTTTCAGTCAATATTGTGTTTCCAGGTAGCAAGGCACAGCTGCTTGTGTTTTGTTCTCTTCCTTTCTCCTCTTTTGTGACTAGCCTGATAAAATGAGTAATTTTTATGTGCTTTGCTGAAGGTTAAAATGTTCAGGAAACACACATTTTTCAAACTAGCTGGTTTCTCTTCTTGAAGTGAAGCTAAAATGGAAACCGTGGTTCTCCTTTCTTCACTTTGTCTGCAGGTCTTCATCGTGTCTGCAAGTCTGTGCCTGATGTCTAGCAGGTGCTCAGTTAATGTTTGTTGAATTGAAATTGCTAAAATATTACACAGGGGAAAATTGCAAAAACTCTTGGTTTACCTCAAACCTAACCAATGTGATCTGAGGGGAAGAATTAATTCAGGAACGGTGCGTTAATCAAATGGGAGTGGTGTCCCAGTGTTAGAGAAACCTGAAGGTAAATTCCTCACTTCTTACACACAGGGTGCATTCAGTAGAACTGATTTAATAGAAGGCATCAGGTTATAGCTCAGAGAGTGCTTTCCATTTCTCTGGAGAAAATAAAAAGAAATGAATTTTAAGTTGTTAATGAGGGGATTTATAGACTTAATTTTTGACCCTTGTGACACGAGGTAACGATTTATGGAGAAAGTGGTAAAATTTTCACTTTTATATAGGTGTAATGAGATTATAGGTTCTTGAAATGAAACACAGACTATTATTATTTGCACATTGCACAAAGCGAATCCAGAGAAAAAGTGGAAATAAAGGTTTCCAAAAAATAGAAAGATAGAAATTAAAGTGGATACAAGCATGAGGGAAAGGACTGACACTTTCCTAAGAATAAATCAAATAGAGTCAAAATCAACAGGATCCTCAGTTGTAGGCTGATGAGGTATTTGGCCAATGTCTGAACAATAATGAAGAGTATGGATGAATTTAAAATAACGAATTTTGCCAAATTCTGGCAGTAGCGGATAGTATTGCTAATGGCTAATATTTTTGAGTGTTGGCTATACAGCATAAGTGCTAAGCATTTTATTTATTTATTTAAAAGATTTTATTTCCTTATTTTGAGAGAAAGAGAGAAAGAGTAAGGAGCGGGGTGGGGGAAGGGGGCAGAGGGAGAGGGAGAGAGAATCACAAGCAGACTCCACGTTGAGCTCAGAGACTGACATAGGGCTTGATCCCACGATCTTGAGATCATCACCTGAGCCGAAATCAAGAATCAGGTGCTTAACCGACTGAGCCACCCAGGCACCCCTGTGCTAAATATTTTATAGACAATGTTTATAAATCTTATAACAACCCAATGGAGTGGGCATCATTCATCATTGGGTGTTTTGAAACTTTGAAAAGGAAAATTTAAAATAATCAAAATGAAGTTCTATTTCCATAAATATATCACATTTATATTCTAAAAATATGGTAATTTTTAAAAAAGAGCAACAGATTAAAAAATTTGTAATCATAGATTATGTTATTTCTTTTAAAATGGCACTTGCTACATTATCTTTATGTTAAGACTAATGCAAAAGAGCCCAAAGTCAGAGCTACTTAAAAATAACCAATATGCAAGAGTAAGAATAACATTAATTCTATTTTGGGAAAAAGAAAATATCTAGCTAATTTGAGATATGATTAACATTAAAAATTTATAAAGTACACATTTATGTAAAGTACACAATTTATGTATTAAAAAGGAAAATTTATTAGTTTGGAAATATCAAAAAAGATGTAAAGTCAATGACCAAAGCTTCAATCTTATCAAATCATTTTTACTCTTCAGATGTATCTCTATGGAACAGAATTAGTCAATAAAAGATATATTTTACTCTTAAAAGTTTTTTATAGTTGATTCTTCTTTTTCTTTTTTCTAATTTCCTATGAAAAATCAGTCATCCCAATACATAGTAATTTTTTTGAACAAAATGATATATAAAAAAAGAAGATGAGACAGATTTGGCTTTTTGGTCAACAGGTTCCAACAAGAACAACTAGAAATATCTATCGATAAGATAATATGATATTTGTATTCTAGAAAGGGATCTTATTAATGACAAGGACTAAATTAAAAAAACATAAATATCTAGTAGACATAAAAGAATAAATTAATCATTCGTAGTGACTTTGGAGATGGGGTATGCATTTAAAATCTGTGAAAATAATAAATGGTATTACATGAGACTTTGGTAACCTGGAATCTAATAATCAAAATTCCCAATGATATTTTCTTTTAACATTCTTTAAAGAAGAGTCAGTTCAAATAGATATGCCAAAAAAAAAAGATGTTAGAAATAAACTCACCCAAACACAAAATCAATAATTATAAGAGAGCTGTTTTTCCTCTTCTATAGTACGTTTAAGGAAAAACAACCCACAACAAATGAAATATTGACATGTTTTCAAGACAGAGTGTATTTCAGATTTGAGGTCTGCTCCACAGACACTCCAGAACCAAAATATAGTTCATGCTCATTAGGAAAATCAATTATACCGAAGATTCTATCATTCGTACATTTTATCTGGATTTCCTGAATTATTCCATGAGTGCTAGCAAAAAAGACTTTAAGCTTCAGTTTTCTCTATATTTACAAATATTTAACATACATATATAAAGACATGACTATAAGAATGTATAGATAGCACTGGTGTGCAATATGCTGTATGGCTTCCGTGAATGTCAGTGGAGAAGGCTCCTTATGGCACAGATCTGCTCATTCCCACAGTTTTACTTCATGTTGGCAGTAGATTAGTCAGAGTCTTAGGGTTTGTCCAATCAGCTTTCACTAAGTCCAGCACATACAGCCAGTGATGAATTCATTACCTAAACCCAACAGACTAGTTGAGATGCTACAGATGTTCTTCTTAGCTCAAACATTTGTTGCTCAAGACAGAAAGAAACTTCTACATTTTACCACACCTGTGTTACATGCTACATTTATTTATTTCATAGGAGAGGCTGAATTAACCCACTGAATTTTGATATAGGCCTACCTACTGAGGTCACCAATTACAGCATCATAATAATGAAGTAGTAATCATTTATAAATAAGCTAGTAAAAAAGAAATGATTATGTATTAACAAGAGCTCCAAAAGAAAAGCACTTTATTCAACTTAACTTTTGCCATGGCAAGAAACAGAATATATTTTATTAACTGGTTTATACTGAGTAATTTTGGAATATTATACCCATAATAGTTCTAGAGAGCATATAATGCGTTGGGGTATCACATTATGCTCCCAGCACCATTGATCAGTGCCTTTCCACAAAGCAGCTCACACATAGCAGCTGGCTCCCCGCCTCCCCTGGCCCAAGTGATCCCAGAAAGATGGGGAGTGGGGAGGAAGAGAAGGAGAACCCAAGATAGACAGTGCACTGCTACCATATTTTACTGGTAACAGAACAATCCTGGTACAACGTGGGAGGGGATTACATAGGGTGTGAATACCAGGAGGCACAATCATCAGTGGCTGGCTGGCTACGGCACTAGATGAAAAAATGACATGCTGACACATTCAATTTAGGTGATCATGATCAAGTCCTCCTGGACTATTGGCCTTC
This sequence comes from Ailuropoda melanoleuca, assembly GCF_002007445.2. Lineage (NCBI taxonomy): Eukaryota > Metazoa > Chordata > Mammalia > Carnivora > Ursidae > Ailuropoda > Ailuropoda melanoleuca. The sequence goes on along the minus strand of NC_048220.1, from coordinate 112,214,657 downwards.
CAGATATTTGTGCAACTCATTCTTTCATTTCCTTGAGCTCTCTGCCTGAATGTCATCTTTTCAGAGATGCATCTAAGAATTGTTCCATCTTAAATAGATCTGCTTGACACAGGTCACTGTGTTCTCTACTCTTGCTTTTGATTTCTTAATACGATTTGTGCTACGTGGCATTATCTTTCAAAGCTCTTTATTTTGTTTATTTTCTATTTTCCTGGGAAAAATAGACAACCATGAGGGCAATACTTTGTTTTATTATCAGTATTTTCTCACTAGATTACTGGGTATAAAAATAAACAAACAGATAGGTAGATAGGTAGGTGATAGATTAATGCTAATAAAACATTCTAATCTCATTCAAATAAGTGGATGCAAATTGATTCTGTCCTTTTTGGGGAGGAAGTATTATACCTAATTGCAATACAATACTTTCCCAAATCTTTTTAAGTCCAGCCTGAAAGAGTCTTACATTGCTCGAAACTGCCTTAAAACAGCCTTTTACATACTCAAAACTGAAGACCATTTCTCTTGTGATAAATTTAAGATGCTGGATATATATATATTTTTTATCACTGACATAAGGGTGATGCCATATACCTGAGAATTAAGCTCTTCTTTATCTGGAATACTTAGAATCAAAAGCTTGAGTTCCAGGTCCCCTGAATCACGTGACTGTCTACTATGGCTATGGCTGCAGTGAAGCTCTGCATCTTGATTTATTAATTAATGGATGACTCATCAGATACTTCTCAGCAATAGGCAACATGAGAAGTGAAGAAGACAAGGAAATATTCATTTTGAGAAAACCCTTCTCAACAGATTCTGCTTGAATTTTTGCTGTTTTCAGTAACTTCATAACTGCAAATGCATTACTTTTTTTTCCCCCTGTAATGACAAAAAAATTCTTGTGGATCATATTGAATTAACTTGTCTGTCTTGTCTTTTTCTTTTATTTATGAATTTTATCTAGCCCATTTCTTTCAGTCATTGCTGTCTGACAATTTATCATATTACTGAAACAAATTATTAAACCAGTTAGATTCATGTAAAAAAAATCCAAATCAATGGCACCAGTCTGGTAAGTCCAGGATGAGCCCGTAATGTGGACAAATTCCCTCTCTCCCATTTTCCCTATGTGCCTTTAACAGTAATTGAAATGGAATATAAGAAATAGGAAGATCGTTAGGAGAAGGAAGGGAAGAATGAAGAGGGGGTAAACAGAAGGGGGAATGAACCATGAGAAACTATGGACTCTGGGAAACAAACTGAGGGCTTCAGAGGGGAGGAGGGTGGGGGATTGGGATAGGCCGGTCATGGGTATTAAGGAGGGCACATATTGCATGGTGCACTGGGTGTTACATGCAAGTAATAAATCATGCAACATTGCATCAAGAACTGGGGATGTACTGCATGGTGACTAATATAACAAAATAAATATTATTAAAAAAACAGTAATTGATTTTTCCCCTTTTGTAACTGGAAGAGAAAGGCAAAATTCTGTTAGAGTCTGAGTCTGAAGGAAGAGACTGATATATATAGTGGTAAACCATATATTCCTGGTGGCACCCTATGAACTATCCGATTAATTTGAGAACTTGCAAACTGATGGCCTGCTGGCTCGAAATCAGGCTTGCTGGTGTTTTTTTTTCCCCCTTTAGAAAACATATTATTTTTTTAAAAAAATAATAATTATGTAAAATGATACATAAATATGTATAACTAAGCATTATGATGTTTCTACATCTACAAAATTATGGCATTTCCTCTTAAAATCTGAACATCTAGCTTTCCTCGATAACTCGGGGCATCATTAGGCATACATTTCCACATGACAATTACCAGCTGAAATTGAGAAGTGGCTTTGTCCCTTAGATAGAATAAGTCATATCTAGTTGACCAGAAGCAAGAGGCTGTTCTTTGTCTTACACTTGGTTGAAATCACACATCGATATCATTAGATTGGCTTCCATAGACCTGTAAGTTTTCTATCCATTTTGAAGTCAGTTTGGTTAGGTCAGACAATGTTTGGGTAATACCCTTTAATGGAGTTAACTGCATTTTCTTATTTATTTATTTTTCCAAGGCTAGTTCAACTTGATAGCCTCAAGTTGTCATGTGTTTATTAAATAATTTTTTTATACACAGTAAAATTTATACATTAAATAGTATTTTTAGAGAACAAAATTTCCTCATTGTTCTTGTTGACTTAGTTAACCCTTATAAGTAGCTGGGAATTATTTTCAAAAGTGGGCAAAATATTTTTCTTTCCTGTCATGTTAAATGGAATATTATAAACTATATTAAATTACTATTTAATAATTGAGATTTTAGGGACTACTGTTGTATATTACTATAGTAAGCTACAAAGAGGCATAGATTAGGGCACTGGATTGGGCTGAATCTGCATTAATCCATAGTCAAGAGTTATTTTTTATAAAAAATTTCAGATACTTTTCCCATTTCTTTTGCCATTGAATTCTTCTGCACCAAATTATTGGGAAATAAGTGAAAAAATGAGCTATTTAAAGGCTTTGAATAGTTGTGTTTTATTAATATTAATAAGATGTGTTACAGGTGTTTGGTTGGTTGGTTGTTTATTTCATATAGATTTAACACCTTCCTCAAAGGTTTGCTCTGGATTCTCTAATGAAATGTAATTTCACAAATGAAAGATTCATAGAGAGAGATAATGAGTTAACTTATGATCTGTTATCTCTCTCTTTTTAAAAAGATTTGTTTATTTATTTTAGAGAGAGAAAGATTGCGAGCAGGTGGAGGGGCAGAAGGAGAGGGAGAGAGAGAGAATCTCAAGCAGACTCCCTGTCGAGTCTGGAGTCCTATGTAGGGCTCCATCTCACGACCCTGAGATCATGACCTGAGCTCAAATCAAGAGTTAGATGCTTAATTGATGGAACCACACAGGTGCCCCATTCTGTTATCTTTTATCTTTAAATAAAAAGATACACGTTTTTGAGAAGCTATAGGTTCAATTTTCCATAATTTGGCTGCAATGAAAATAATCAGCACTGAAACAAACAGCAGGTGCATCACAATTATATTAGGGATGCCATTCTTTTTGGTGAAGTCAATTGTGAAATACACAACTTCTCTCTTTCTGCAAGTTAAATAATAAGTCAATCTTTTTCTCTGTGATCCAAATGGAAACTGGCAAATGACTAAACAAGGAGGATATTTTTGCTATAATTTAAAATATTTTATTACTACTAATAAAGAAAAAAAGAATAAATATTTATAGGACAAGATGTTAATAGTCTGTGGAAGGAGAGCCACACTACTTCTAAGTTTCTCAATCAAGGTTTGTTCATTATCTGTCATAATGAGTGATATAAATTTCTGAACTAAATTCAGCTATACAATAAGAGATGTATTACAAAGAAAAACACTTTGAAAAGCAATGAGCCTCTGTTTCTTATTTCCATAATTGAAAAGATTAAGTGTAAAAATAATAAAATATTTTTTATTTAATTTGGCATAATTCCTTTCTCTCTGTTACACTCTTGGTAGGTTTTTACAATATGTAGGTGTGCTTTAATGCTTTCTTAATGCCTGAGGACTCTGTTAAATAATCAAGTGAATTATTTGAGAAAAGTGGTTATTGAAAAATAAAGTTAATTATTATTGTGTCACAATGTCCTTAATTTCTCTTACATACAAATGAATTTATAAGTGGATCTAAATTAGTATTAAAAGCACCACTTTAGGAATAAAAGTAGATAACCAGTGAGCACTTACATTTCAAAGAGATAATTACATATCTTCTGGTCAGAAAGAAAATTGCCTATAGAATTAAAAGATCTTAGAATCTGATGCCCACAATTAGATTAAATTTTTTTCTTATAAAACATGGTTAGAATTTGTTTCATTAACATGGGCAGAATCTCAATTATTGACATATATTGAAACAATAGTTCCCAAAACCCTATGTATTTTTTACATCCTTGTTTCAGCCATGTTTGATTCTTGTACTTGTCCTTTCCCTTTTTTCTTATCATAAGACTTTACATCTTGAAAAATTTATTCTATTAGACTCAATTTATCCTCCTATATAATAAGATCTTCTTGAATATGAACCTATAACCCAACATATTAGCCATTTCTTTTTTGCTTTGTGTTAGCCGCATTTTTTTTTAAAGATTTTATTTATTTATTCATTCGGCAGAGATAGACCCAGTGAGAGAGGGAACACAGCAGGGGGAGTGGGAGAGGAAGAAGCAGGCTCATAGCGGAAGAGCCTGATGTGGGGCTCGAGCCGGGCTCGATCCCATAACGCCGGGATCACGCCCTGAGCCGAAGGCAGACGCTTAACCACTGTGCCACCCAGGCGCCCCTGTGTTAGCCGCATTTTTGATGGCTTCAACCAGGTTATTATCAATATGTTGAAAAGACCTCAGATAATACTAATATTTTGAAAAAACATCATATCCTAAAGACATCCACTGAATATCTTCTATGTTGATATCAGTCAATGTGCATTTTGGGATGTGGGAGCAGAAAATAATCAGTTATAAACCCACTCGATTCTATTTTCTGTTAGTTCAAATACTTCATAATAAAATATCATTAAGAACCTTGAAGAAAGCCCTGTATGAAGTGCATGTACAATCTAATGTTCATCTCAAAAAGGAAACAGTGGACTGGTATATGTACTTAGCAAGGCTTTCAACAAATTTTCAACAAGTCTTTTTTTCCCCGTGTTATCGTCTATATAAAGATTTTATTATTTATTTATTTGAGAGAAAGAGAGAGTGCACACGATCAGGGAGAAGAGGCAGAGAGAGAGGGAGGGAGAAGCAAACTCCCTACTCAGCAGGGAGCCCCACATAGGGCTCAACACCAGGACCCTGGGATCATGACCTGAGCTGAAGGCAGCCGCTTAACCAACTGAACCACCCAACCACCCCCGATATCGTCCATAAAAAGGAAGAAAAGAAGATATGACTTGCTTTCATTAAAACCAGTGGTTGCTCTGACAAGAACACTACCTTTTCTTAATGCTCACAAATAATTTCTTCTATAACTTGGTGCAGAAGCTTGCTTAGAACTAACATCAAACATATTAGGTTGCAATTTGCAGATTCTTTCTTCATCTTCGCATTGTAAATTCAAACAATATTTACATATAGCATGGACAACCAGTTCTTCCCCTAGTTTCATGGTTTATGAAAGACCCTATGCAATCAATCAGTGTACCATATCCTCTTCAAGATATTGCCATTTTAAGGTGCAATGCGCATGGGCCAGGGGATGGAGCTCATTTGAAGTACCAAAGTATTGACTCTGAATTCAATTTCCCTAGAGTTTATTCTAGTCTATTCAGTTTAAAATATTCCTCCTTCACTGAAGACATTATTAAACAAGACTGAAAATTCTCCACTTACATTCTGTCATTTATTATCATGCCATGGATCCCAAGCAAAGATTTTACCCACTTCCTGATCTTTGTTCCCACTATACTAAATGCCATTAATGTTTCTTTCATTCTAAATGTTATACACAGCTACTCTAATGGATTCAAACCATTTATCCAAGATTCTGTAGGAGGTAGGAAAATAAAAGCAAAGTTATATTCAAATTCTTTTGATTTCCTCAGCCAGGCTTATGTATTATAAACTTTTTCTTTCCATGCCTTTTAATATTTCTAGGTATATGGTATATCTGCTTCTACTGCAAGCTAGATCAAATCAACTTTTAATGGGGGAATTATTCCCAAATTTATAGACAAGAAAAATCAAGTCTAGGGGTGCCTGGGTGGCACAGCGGTTGGGCGTCTGCCTTCGGCTCAGGGCGTGATCCCGGCGTTGTGGGATNGGAATTATTCCCAAATTTATAGACAAGAAAAATCAAGTCTAGCTTATACATAGCTGTCACTCTTAATAATAGTTTGTGTGTACCAAGCTCAGAAATATAAGAACTGTTCTACATATTTGGCATGTATAAGCTCTTCTATTTACTTCAAAACTTTTTATAATTATCTCCACATTACAGATGAAGAAACTAAGGCACAAATAGGTTAAGTCACTTATCTGAGGTCACAGAGCTAGTAAGTGTGAGAGANTCTAGCTTATACATAGCTATCACTCTTAATAATAGTTTATGTGTACCAAGCTCAGAAATATAAGAACTGTTCTACATATTTGGCATGTATAAGCTCTTCTATTTACTTCAAAACTTTTTATAATTATCTCCACATTACAGATGAAGAAACTAAAGCACAAATAGGTTAAGTCACTTATCTGAGGTCACAGAGCTAGTAAGTGTGAGAGAAACAGATGAATCTAAGCAATCTGGTTCCAGAGCTTGACCATGTTTAACACTTCACAATATTGTTTCTCATGTTAAGTTTAAGATTACCTGCATGCTTCTTTTCAGATTTTTAACACTTAACCCTAACAAACAAATTTAAAAAGATCCCCAGAATTAAGATAGTAAACAATAGCTGGTAATGATAAAGGGTATATGTTCCCCTCTCCCCCCCACCACACACACACACACACACTGGAAGAAACAGCAGTTTCAAAGACACCTAGTGACAATGCCAAATGGCCTGAATGATGGAAACACAGCCGGAAGAAGAAAAGGCAATCTGCATTTTATTGTATTAGCTATTTGGCTCCTATCTCCTACTTCTATTTTTTTTCATTCTTTTGTAAAATAATGTGTTTATTCTTCTTTTNAGTATATGTTCCCCTCTCCCCCCCACCACACACACACACACTGGAAGAAACAGCAGTTTCAAAGACACCTAGTGACAATGCCAAATGGCCTGAATGATGGAAACACAGCCAGAAGAAGAAAAGGCAATCTGCATTTTATTGTATTAGCTATTTGGCTCCTATCTCCTACTTCTATTTTTTTTCATTCTTTTGTAAAATAATGTGTTTATTCTTCTTTTTGTTTGTCTTTCAACTTTTGTAGTCATTTAATTCCCACAGAATACTAAACCACTCTAACAATTAGTTTGTTCACACAATACATTAGGATACAAACTAAATGATAAATACATTAGAAGACATTAAACGCACTACGCTCATAAATTTTTGTACATAAAGAGCATTCAGACCTATCATGTATAAGATTCCCATGTTTATATGTTTCTTTATATAAAAAAACTACGTTTGAATCTCTTTTTCATACTTTCCTAAGAGCTAGTTTTTAAAAGTTCTAATCTTCTGATAAAATGATAAATTATAGATAAATAATAACATTGATGACTGAAATGGAAAGTCACCCTCAGAAGAATGACTTCCATAAATGTTGTAGATTATTACAAACTTTAATTTGATTTGCCTAATATTTAGTGTGTCAAACTTTTTTTTTTCTTTTTTCCTTAAGAATTGATAACCAGATTGAGAGCAGAATTACAAAAGTGCTAGACAGAATGTAGCAATCGTTTAATGGAGCATTAATGCTTTAATTTTAGTTTGGGGGAAGTGGGAAAGTAGTAATGGGTACTACGTGAAATGATATTTTTCCCAATCATCTTATGGTTTTATTTAACTAAATAAGTTATTGAAAATACGAATCAGTGGCTGACCTTAGAACAAATGAAATAATTTTTAAAAAATTATCTAAAGGACAAAAATATAGTTTGTGGTAAATTGAGATGGTCTAACTGAATTATGTCCTCATTTTAGCACAATTGAAATTGAAGATTTTTCTACTGGAAGTACTTTCCTAACTTACAGGAATCAGGATCTTAGATTATCACATTGATCACAATGGTGAAGGCTAACAGATGTTCAATTACTTTGGTGGACATTATAAGTAGACATTTTAATTCATATTTATTTCTATCCTAAGAATATATTTAGAGAAAAATTGTTGTTAAATTTATGATATGCCCTAGAAAAATGCTAATGGGATATAGAGAATATATTATGGTTCATTATTGTATATCTTTTTATGACTTACAAAAATAAGATGGCAAATTCTTAAAGTCTCCTGATTTTTCATCATTATCAAGTTTATACAATTAGAATAAATGTTTACACTCCACAAACGAATGTACTCATATCTCTGTGCATGGGGTATGAGATAGCAGGTTGTACAACAGAATCGGGTTAATTAACTCTTATTTCTGTGGAGCCATATTTCTGAGGCACCTGGCTGGTAATACCAGAAAGGTGTTTNATGCATGGGGTATGAGATAGCAGGTTGTACAACAGAATCAGGGGTTAATTAACTCTTATTTCTGTGGAGCCATATTTCTGAGGCACCTGGCTGGTAATACCAGAAAGGTGTTTAAATGTTGCACTGGACCCATTGCTATATCCTCAAAGCATAGAGAAGGCCAGCCAATGACTCTAGTACATATTTTTAAGATATTATCTGATAACTTGCCTACATCCGTTGGCATGTTGTAAGAATATATGTAAAATAACTGAAATAAGATTCACAAGCCAAGTTCAATTTTTTCATAGAATTACTCATTCCCAGAATATATTACATCTTCAAAAACAACAAAATACTTCTCAAAAATGATGGGGTATATAATGGGACTGTGAAAATGTTCATGCTAAGATTTAGAAAATGTTCTTGCTATTCTTTTTTTACATCCGTCACTTATCACATGGCTTTCTTCATGTCACCTCTGATTCTGCAACACATTCTGAGGTAGCATATTTAGGTCAGTGGTAGTGGGAGGAGGAAAAAAAAAGATGAAATGGGAAGCAAAAAAAGAGAACTGTAGAAAGCCCTCCACTTTGGGAAATAACTATATATCTTGTCCAGAATATTATCTGAATATAAGTGATATAACCTATATAGTTCAGGTCTATGCAAGTCTCTATTTTCTGAAAAACAGAGACATATAACCTTGGTCTCTTTGGAAAGAGGAGACATTCATATGAATTGCCTCATGTCCATATATCTGTACATGAACTAATACAATAGAAATAATTAACCTGCTATTCCATTGATTCCCAGGTTGAAAACAATGTTACCATTTTATTCCAACCTCCATCAATTTAAACAATATTTCTCATGTGAAATCTAAATAAATGATAAATTCAGAATAAGTGAGAAGATATAATTTCATTACCAGATTCTTTTGGATTTATGGCAGTAGAAAAAAGAGAAAACTTAACCAACATATACATACAAAATATAATGAGTTTTTCAAATATTTTCATATATATTCCAAGTTCTTCTAGTGATTCAAAGAATATATAGTTGCTCTCTGTTAACATGAATTGAAAACTGATAATGGCTGAAGTTCTTTGGCATCCATGAAATAGAATGCTATGGTAAGTTCGGCATGCCCTCAAGGGGAAATATGGATTTCATAACCAGCTCCCACACTGTGTGCCTCTGACTTTATGTAAACCAGGTAATAATTCTCTGAGTCAGACTTTTCATCTGTAAAATGGGAATGAATGTGTTTTCATTTCATTCAGAATAGATGAAATAATGTGACACATGTACTTTTGTACTACGTTCATGAAAGTTTTCATAACGTTCATATTTGGAGAAAATACTGGACTGCAAGATAATTTCTTTCCCCAATTTTAATGGGTGTATCTTGTTGGATAAGGTAATTTAATGAATGATGCTTCTTCTAACCACTCATTGCTGAAATTAGGACATAGTCTGTAGAAGGAAAATAAACACCAAGCTTGCAACTAATGGACTGGTCTTCTTGCTAGAGCAAATTAACATTGCCATAGACAATATATAAGTGATATCTCTCATCCTCTCTATTATGGAACTATAATTCATTTTAAAAATTTTCTGAAATGCACATGTCATTTGAAAATAAAATACCAGGTTAGGATTTATTTCCATATGTTCATTCCCATAAAAGAATACATGACTGAGAAGGAACAACACAGTATGTGAACTGTTTCACTTTTGCAGTTAGGTCGTGTTTCTATCCAATAGAGAACAGTCACCAGGCTGGCCTTCTTGATAGGCAGAAACAGGATGGCAAATGAGAATCACAACACTCAGCAGGCTGCTGACCTACTTTGTTATTATAACTTATAGGAGCTACAAATGCATTTTTTTTTCCCCTATAAAGCTACATGGTGACTTGTCAGCAAATTAGTTTCCTTTGTTAGGACTTTAAAAAAATTTTGTTAAAGCAATATATTCTATTTTTAAAAAATCAGCAATATAATAATACAATTTCTAATTTATAGAATTTCAAGTCTAAAATATATTGCTAGACCTCAAGAGAGGAGAGATATATTTTTAATTCTTAATTACATTATCTTGGTTATATTGTTTCAATCAATCATTACTTAACTAGTTAATTGGGCTTTGTAAAACAAAAAGTGAATATATTTTAATTTTGTCTTTTTACATTTGCTAGAATATCAATAGATAATAATTTAATGATCCTAGGTTTCAATGTTCTACTTGTATATGAGGACATGCATATAAACAATATGAATCTTTTTTTCCCCCAAAAATTGTTTGAAATAGGAGATATTAAAAAACAACTCTTTCTACCCAAGCCCGCCGAAGCACACATTTATTTTGATCATTACAGTTTTTGAGCTAAACGTGACTGACATGTCTCAATCTCCACTCTTTACTGAAGGATCCAAAACCTGAAGACAGTAGTTGAAATAAATGCTTCCCTATTTTGTCTCTTCCCACCTTTAGTTTCTATTCCTCATAGACTTTATCCCCATTCACACAAAGCTGCCACCAGCATACCACTGTGTGAGTTAGAAAAAAAAAAAATAGGGTTCTCTGGGTGGTTAAATCAGGAAGACAAAGAGTTTTGTAAGAATGGCTATATTTTGGGGTGCCTGGGTGGCACAGTCATTAAGCGTCTGCCTTCGGCTCAGGGCGTGATCCCAGCGTTCTGGAATCGAGCCCCACATCAATATTTTCGAGTCTATGTAGCATGGCCACAAAGAGGGCAGGATATAGCTAGCATTTTCCCCCTTGTTTAGGAGTCTCGGCTGTGAATACATTTCAGAGGCTACGGTCTATTCAAATTCATATTAAGGGTTTTTGCACATAATTCTCTATTCCCTTAGATTAGAAAATAAAAATTTGAAATCTCTACATAGTTTTTGGCACCTAGAATGAAGTGGTATGAATGAAAGTTTGTTTGAATGTAAGCACTGAGGGCAGAAACTTTCTCTCATTCTCTAGTTTATGTTCAGTGCCTAAGATAATGCCTAGCACAAAGCAAGCACTCAACAAATTACTTTAATGAAAAAATAAATAATATACACTCATTTCATAGTTGAACTACAGGAAAGTTGAGAGATTTGCCTAAAATCATAGAAGTTTTAATGGTAGAGGCAATTCTGGAATGTGTGTCTCTAAATTCAATTCTGCCAGATTTTCCCATCCCTATTCCGTTGTCTAAATGAGTGAGGATAAGCTATGTTATGTTGTGGGCTACAAATTAAAAGGATGCCTCTGGAGAGGAAAAAAAAAAGAACTGGAGGGTTGCAAAAAAGCTTTTCAATGCTTAGAACTGTAAGTGAAACAGGATATTGCCACTCAGAGCCCATTGACCATAAGCATCAGAGGATCCCACCTAACAGGAAGGGAGCTGGAGAATGTGGAGTGTGTGACCATTTGGTTACTAGTAACACACTAATAATTTGAAATATACTGTCTCAAATGAAACTGAAATTCTGTAGTAATCTAGATTCTCCAATCAGATCCCTTGTTTTCTCTGCATAGATATTATTAATTAGACCCTTCCAGACATTTACATATCTTATATTCTGATATTTTTATAGTATGATTCATACAAACTTCATGAATTTTGAGTATTTTTATATTGCCCATGAGTTGGTCAAGTGATTATTTGTTTTTGAAGAAATAATTTGATGTACAAATTATTACAGCAAAAACTATCCAAGGAAGAACATTTAAAATGCATAACAGAATAACCCCTTTACACGTAATTTTCAAATACTTTTGATAATTACATTCTTAGTATAAACCACTAATATTTATTTAGCAACATATACAAGGTTGGCATAGGATCTGTGGGGTATACAAATACTGATAAAACATATTGTCTGCCCTCTAGAAGGCATCTCTCAAGCTGAAGTAATGTAGACAGTCCTTCAAATCACAACAAAATGAAACATTATAAAACATGGCACTTGAGTTGGCTCAAATTATTTTGATTATGATATTACTGAAACAAATACAACTATAAAACTAGATATAAATTTCTTATAATTCTTGTAAAGTTAAAATAATTTTACAAAACAAATTCTAACAAAATAATAAATCAAACATATCTTAATATCAATTTATTGTGAGAGATAATGTTGTTTTGCTAAAACCAATAGTTGCACACAATATAAATTTAGTGCTTTTATGGCACTAATTTTTGTAGATTATGTAGTTGAGCACACTACTATACAATTGTGTGCTATGTAATGAGTGACTTAGTTTTGCAACCTATCTCTCCATTTTGACTATGGTGAAAATTCTGTACAGCATTTAATACGATGTCACTTAGCCCTCATTTGATCAAAATGGATCATTAATTATTAAGCCAGTAAGTGAGAATTATTTTATACGGCACAATGCACTTCAACTATAAAAGCAAATCCAGACTCCATATTTAGGGCATTCAGATGATTGTAGATTCATAATATGTTTACCTTGAAACCTTTCAAACTCTCACCAACATATATTTATACATTTACAAGATTGCTGAGAGAAAACCTGTGCCTCCCGGAGAGTGAAGCTGCAGACTTTAGAGAAACACTACTGTATGAATGCACTATTTAGCTGCAAATCCTTATATCCTCTGTAAAGTCATTCCCTAAATTATGTCAAAATTAATATGTAAGTTAAAGTGCATCATAATTTTTATTTCTTAGATTTTTAAAATGAGTATTTCATGCTAACTTAAACCAAAACCATCATCTCTAATCCTTTCAATAATGAACTACTACAATCTTAGTGTGGCATACCTAAAAACATAGTCACAAATATGAGAATGACAAGATTTTCAAAACTAATTTTATTAGACATTACTTATCTGATGAATCCAAGATTTTCATTCAGACAGAATTCTATAATTCAAATATTTCTTGAATGAAATATTCAATTCAAAAGGTTATATTATAAATGCAGAGCAAGATTAATCCCTGTTTAAGTTGGATTTTGCAAGTCAGTATCTCCCACCTCATCAATTCAAGTAGCCCACCATGTGTTAGTGATTGGCTCTTAAAAAACAGCATTTAAAGAATTCTTTCAATGAGAAATTTATCAAGACTGCAAAGGAATTCTCTGAGAGGAATTGAAGCTACTTCTACGGAATGAACTGCAGATTAGAAACAGTTAAGATAAGATATTGAACAAATAACCAGTTACAGATATAGCATAGTCATAGCATTACTCTGGATTTCTCATTAGAGGACATAGATGGATAACTAGCTAGTGATATATAGAAAAGGATATAGATACAAATGCAAATGTGTTTCAGAAAGATTTAAAATATATATAAAAAGACAAATATATACATATAAATGAAAACATGGTTAAAGAGGATTTGAAATAACACTTAAGGTTATAAGTCGTTTAAGAATGCAAAATACGAAAAAGAAGGAAAGTATAAGGAATTCTCCCAACACCCTAATCTTTACCATAAATTATTTAGCATCAATGTCAAAGGTGATAGAATTGTCAAGCACACACCCAAGAATGACTAATATCATGCCCCACATCTACCCTGATCTGGCTTCTCACTTTTTGCCTTCTCAATTTGATTCTGTTTTTCTACGTCTACATCTCACATCTGTCTTGCTGCTTTTTAGTGTCAGAGCTCAAAGGCTGATTTTCAAGTGACTTTCTACTGCAACACGTGTGTTGTAACGACAAGTTTCTTTTCTTGTGATTATTTTTCTTCACTAATTTTTACAATCTATGCAACACAAGATATTCTAATGTGGTTTAGAATGGAAATTACGGAGTCAGATAGCTAGACATTCTAATCTTGCTTCTATTAATCTACTAACCTGTGTGCTATTGAACAATTAGATTAACCTCTAAGAATTTCAGATTTCTGAACTGTAAAATGGGGGATAACAGTGCTCACCTCATTCTGTTGCTATGAGGACCAAATAAGAGTGTATTTCAAATCACAAGGGCTTGCATATAGTAAGCAAGATATATACACGAAAGGTGCTTTTTTCTTATATTAGAGTTTTACTTCTTTATAACTCCCTCATTGTGTAAATACAATTTGTTTTGTTGTGATGGGAGGTTTTCTAGAATTTGATAGCTTTAGGATAGAAAAATTATATCTTCAAGGTCAAATGACACCATGGAGATTCTCTATTGATACAAAAATTGTCTTTTTTTATAGTTATCTCCTTCATATCACTGATATTCACAATATATTCCTGGTCTTTATAGCTGAACATAGACGTAACTGTTTCCTACCCTTGACATTAAAATTAAACATGAAAATAATGCTAAAGAAATGTGAAAGAAGGTAAGAGCCAATTTCATAAGTAAACCTGCCCCTCAAAAAAGGTGCAAGTAAAAAACCTGCAAATTCAGGAAAGGTATTTTGTATAACATTAGGGTATAATAAAAATTGGACTTCGTTAGAGTAAATACAAACACACAAAGCGAGAACATGTAGGCACACTTAAAAAATGATCAAGATATTAAAATTTTTCTTCATTAAATGAGCTTAGCCCTGGATATACTAAGAAGCATATTCCCATATATTATAATTACACAACTATATGCACTTTATGGATATCCAAAAATAGTCCCTTCACTCTTTTAATAAAGACAAATCCTACTTTTCTGAAAGATACCTATGGGTAATTTAAAACAAAAATTATTTGCAAACTTGTCAATGATGAATCATCTTTCGGCTGTAGTGTTAGTGTTTTTATACTACACACTCAGTTAATAGCTAGAATATAGGGCTGTGGCTTTTTCTTCCTCCCACCCCTGCCATAATATCTTAATAATGTCTTCAGAATTTTTTATTTCAGTGATAAGAAAAAAGAAAGATCTATAATTAAGAAGACTTCATAGTTTTGAAAAGTGACCTGCACCTTGCATTGATTTTTAGGTACAGAAACACAAATACAATATTTCTCAAATGAACTTTCAATAAAGAGTGGCTAGATTACAACAAACTATTGTATCAGGCACTGTTCTAGGCACTACCATAAAGTACAGAACAAATAGACAAATTCTTTGACTTAATGGAACTGACATTCTGTGTAAAGGACACAGACAAATATAAATAACAAATAAATATGTGTGTGTTATTAAATTCTTCTCAGATAAAATATAAAGCCAGGGGGCACCTGGGTGGCACAGCGGTTAAGCGTCTGCCTTCGGCTCAGGGCGTGATCCCGGCGTTGTGGGATCGAGCCCCACGTCAGGCTCCTCAGCTATGAGCCTGCTTCTTCCTCTCCCACTCCCCCTGCTTGTGTTCCCTCTCTCGCTGGCTGTCTCTATCTCTGTCTAATAAATAAATAAAAAATCTTTAAAAAAAAAAAATCAAGTCTAGCTTATACATAGCTATCACTCTTAATAATAGTTTATGTGTACCAAGCTCAGAAATATAAGAACTGTTCTACATATTTGGCATGTATAAGCTCTTCTATTTACTTCAAAACTTTTTATAATTATCTCCACATTACAGATGAAGAAACTAAGGCACAAATAGGTTAAGTCACTTATCTGAGGTCACAGAGCTAGTAAGTGTGAGAGAAACAGATGAATCTAAGCAATCTGGTTCCAGAGCTTGACCATGTTTAACACTTCACAATATTGTTTCTCATGTTAAGTTTAAGATTACCTGCATGCTTCTTTTCAGATTTTTAACACTTAACCCTAACAAACAAATTTAAAAAGATCCCCAGAATTAAGATAGTAAACAATAGCTGGTAATGATAAAGAGTATATGTTCCCCTCTCCCCCCCACCACACACACACACACTGGAAGAAACAGCAGTTTCAAAGACACCTAGTGACAATGCCAAATGGCCTGAATGATGGAAACACAGCCAGAAGAAGAAAAGGCAATCTGCATTTTATTGTATTAGCTATTTGGCTCCTATCTCCTACTTCTATTTTTTTTCATTCTTTTGTAAAATAATGTGTTTATTCTTCTTTTTGTTTGTCTTTCAACTTTTGTAGTCATTTAATTCCCACAGAATACTAAACCACTCTAACAATTAGTTTGTTCACACAATACATTAGGATACAAACTAAATGATAAATACATTAGAAGACATTAAACGCACTACGCTCATAAATTTTCGTACATAAAGAGCATTCAGACCTATCATGTATAAGATTCCCATGTTTATATGTTTCTTTATATAAAAAAACTACGTTTGAATCTCTTTTTCATACTTTCCTAAGAGCTAGTTTTTAAAAGTTCTAATCTTCTGATAAAATGATAAATTATAGATAAATAATAACATTGATGACTGAAATGGAAAGTTACCCTCAGAAGAATGACTTCCATAAATGTTGTAGATTATTACAAACTTTAATTTGATTTGCCTAATATTTAGTGTGTCAAACTTTTTTTTTTCTTTTTTCCTTAAGAATTGATAACCAGATTGAGAGCAGAATTACAAAAGTGCTAGACAGAATGTAGCAATCGTTTAATGGAGCATTAATGCTTTAATTTTAGTTTGGGGGAAGTGGGAAAGTAGTAATGGGTACTACGTGAAATGATATTTTTCCCAATCATCTTATGGTTTTATTTAACTAAATAAGTTATTGAAAATACGAATCAGTGGCTGACCTTAGAACAAATGAAATAATTTTTAAAAAATTATCTAAAGGACAAAAATATAGTTTGTGGTAAATTGAGATGGTCTAACTGAATTATGTCCTCATTTTAGCACAATTGAAATTGAAGATTTTTCTACTGGAAGTACTTTCCTAACTTACAGGAATCAGGATCTTAGATTATCACATTGATCACAATGGTGAAGGCTAACAGATGTTCAATTACTTTGGTGGACATTATAAGTAGACATTTTAATTCATATTTATTTCTATCCTAAGAATATATTTAGAGAAAAATTGTTGTTAAATTTATGATATGCCCTAGAAAAATGCTAATGGGATATAGAGAATATATTATGGTTCATTATTGTATATCTTTTTATGACTTACAAAAATAAGATGGCAAATTCTTAAAGTCTCCTGATTTTTCATCATTATCAAGTTTATACAATTAGAATAAATGTTTACACTCCACAAACGAATGTACTCATATCTCTGTGCATGGGGTATGAGATAGCAGGTTGTACAACAGAATCGGGTTAATTAACTCTTATTTCTGTGGAGCCATATTTCTGAGGCACCTGGCTGGTAATACCAGAAAGGTGTTTAAATGTTGCACTGGACCCATTGCTATATCCTCAAAGCATAGAGAAGGCCAGCCAATGACTCTAGTACATATTTTTAAGATCTTATCTGATAACTTGCCTACATCCGTTGGCATGTTGTAAGAATATATGTAAAATAACTGAAATAAGATTCACAAGCCAAGTTCAATTTTTTCATAGAATTACTCATTCCCAGAATATATTACATCTTCAAAAACAACAAAATACTTCTCAAAAATGATGGGGTATATAATGGGACTGTGAAAATGTTCATGCTAAGATTTAGAAAATGTTCTTGCTATTCTTTTTTTACATCCGTCACTTATCACATGGCTTTCTTCATGTCACCTCTGATTCTGCAACACATTCTGAGGTAGCATATTTAGGTCAGTGGTAGTGGGAGGAGGAAAAAAAAAGATGAAATGGGAAGCAAAAAAAGAGAACTGTAGAAAGCCCTCCACTCTGGGAAATAACTATATATCTTGTCCAGAATATTATCTGAATATAAGTGATATAACCTATATAGTTCAGGTCTATGCAAGTCTCTATTTTCTGAAAAACAGAGACATATAACCTTGGTCTCTTTGGAAAGAGGAGACATTCATATGAATTGCCTCATGTCCATATATCTGTACATGAACTAATACAGTAGAAATAATTAACCTGCTATTCCATTGATTCCCAGGTTGAAAACAATGTTACCATTTTATTCCAACCTCCATCAATTTAAACAATATTTCTCATGTGAAATCTAAATAAATGATAAATTCAGAATAAGTGAGAAGATATAATTTCATTACCAGATTCTTTTGGATTTATGGCAGTAGAAAAAAGAGAAAACTTAACCAACATATACATACAAAATATAATGAGTTTTTCAAATATTTTCATATATATTCCAAGTTCTTCTAGTGATTCAAAGAATATATAGTTGCTCTCTGTTAACATGAATTGAAAACTGATAATGGCTGAAGTTCTTTGGCATCCATGAAATAGAATGCTATGGTAAGTTCGGCATGCCCTCAAGGGGAAATATGGATTTCATAACCAGCTCCCACACTGTGTGCCTCTGACTTTATGTAAACCAGGTAATAATTCTCTGAGTCAGACTTTTCATCTGTAAAATGGGAATGAATGTGTTTTCATTTCATTCAGAATAGATGAAATAATGTGACACATGTACTTTTGTACTACGTTCATGAAAGTTTTCATAACGTTCATATTTGGAGAAAATACTGGACTGCAAGATAATTTCTTTCCCCAATTTTAATGGGTGTATCTTGTTGGATAAGGTAATTTAATGAATGATGCTTCTTCTAACCACTCATTGCTGAAATTAGGACATAGTCTGTAGAAGGAAAATAAACACCAAGCTTGCAACTAATGGACTGGTCTTCTTGCTAGAGCAAATTAACATAGCCATAGACAATATATAAGTGATATCTCTCATCCTCTCTATTATGGAACTATAATTCATTTAAAAAATTTTCTGAAATGCACATGTCATTTGAAAATAAAATACCAGGTTAGGATTTATTTCCATATGTTCATTCCCATAAAAGAATACATGACTGAGAAGGAACAACACAGTATGTGAACTGTTTCACTTTTGCAGTTAGGTCGTGTTTCTATCCAATAGAGAACAGTCACCAGGCTGGCCTTCTTGATAGGCAGAAACAGGATGGCAAATGAGAATCACAACACTCAGCAGGCTGCTGACCTACTTTGTTATTATAACTTATAGGAGCTACAAATGCATTTTTTCCCCTGTAAAGCTACATGGTGACTTGTCAGCAAATTAGTTACCTTTGTTAGGACTTTAAAAAAATTTTGTTAAAGCAATATATTCTATTTTTAAAAAATCAGCAATATAATAATACAATTTCTAATTTATAGAATTTCAAGTCTAAAATATATTGCTAGACCTCAAGAGAGGAGAGATATATTTTTAATTCTTAATTACATTATCTTGGTTATATTGTTTCAATCAATCATTACTTAACTAGTTAATTGGGCTTTGTAAAACAAAAAGTGAATATATTTTAATTTTGTCTTTTTACATTTGCTAGAATATCAATAGATAATAATTTAATGATCCTAGGTTTCAATGTTCTACTTGTATATGAGGACATGCATATAAACAATATGAATCTTTTTTTCCCCCAAAAATTGTTTGAAATAGGAGATATTAAAAAACAACTCTTTCTACCCAAGCCCGCCGAAGCACACATTTATTTTGATCATTACAGTTTTTGAGCTAAACGTGACTGACATGTCTCAATCTCCACTCTTTACTGAAGGATCCAAAACCTGAAGACAGTAGTTGAAATAAATGCTTCCCTATTTTGTCTCTTCCCACCTTTAGTTTCTATTCCTCATAGACTTTATCCCCATTCACACAAAGCTGCCACCAGCATACCACTGTGTGAGTTAGAAAAAAAAATAGGGTTCTCTGGGTGGCTAAATCAGGAAGACAAAGAGTTTTGTAAGAATGGCTATATTTTGGGATGCCTGGGTGGCACAGTCGTTAAGCGTCTGCCTTCGGCTCAGGGCGTGATCCCAGCATTCTGGGATCGAGCCCCACATCAGGCTCCCTCCTCCTCTAGGAGCCTGCTTCTTCCTCTCCCACTCCTCCTGCTTGTGTTCCCTCTCTCGCTGGCTGTCTCTCTCTGTCAAATAAATAAAAAAAATCTTAAAAAAAAAAAAGAATGGCTATATTTTTGAGTCTATGTAGCATGGCCACAAAGAGGGCAGGATATAGCTAGCATTTTCCCCCTTGTTTAGGAGTCTCGGCTGTGAATACATTTCAGAGGCTACGGCCTGAATTCAAATTCATATTAAGGGTTTTTGCACATAATTCTCTATTCCCTTAGATTAGAAAATAAAAATTTGAAATCTCTACATAGTTTTTGGCACCTAGAATGAAGTGGTATGAATGAAAGTTTGTTTGAATGTAAGCACTGAGGGCAGAAACTTTCTCTCATTCTCTAGTTTATGTTCAGTGCCTAAGATAATGCCTAGCACAAAGCAAGCACTCAACAAATTACTTTAATGAAAAAATAAATAATATACACTCATTTCATAGTTGAACTACAGGAAAGTTGAGAGATTTGCCTAAAATCATAGAAGTTTTAATGGTAGAGGCAATTCTGGAATGTGTGTCTCTAAATTCAATTCTGCCAGATTTTCCCATCCCTATTCCGTTGTCTAAATGAGTGAGGATAAGCTATGTTATGTTGTGGGCTACAAATTAAAAGGATGCCTCTGGAGAGGAAAAAAAAAAGAACTGGAGGGTTGCAAAAAAGCTTTTCAATGCTTAGAACTGTAAGTGAAACAGGATATTGCCACTCAGAGCCCATTGACCATAAGCATCAGAGGATCCCACCTAACAGGAAGGGAGCTGGAGAATGTGGAGTGTGTGACCATTTGGTTACTAGTAACACACTAATAATTTGAAATATACTGTCTCAAATGAAACTGAAATTCTGTAGTAATCTAGATTCTCCAATCAGATCCCTTGTTTTCTCTGCATAGATATTATTAATTAGACCCTTCCAGACATTTACATATCTTATATTCTGATATTTTTATAGTATGATTCATACAAACTTCATGAATTTTGAGTATTTTTATATTGCCCATGAGTTGGTCAAGTGATTATTTGTTTTTGAAGAAATAATTTGATGTACAAATTATTACAGCAAAAACTATCCAAGGAAGAACATTTAAAATGCATAACAGAATAACCCCTTTACACGTAATTTTCAAATACTTTTGATAATTACATTCTTAGTATAAACCACTAATATTTATTTAGCAACATATACAAGGTTGGCATAGGATCTGTGGGGTATACAAATACTGATAAAACATATTGTCTGCCCTCTAGAAGGCATCTCTCAAGCTGAAGTAATGTAGACAGTCCTTCAAATCACAACAAAATGAAACATTATAATACATGGCACTTGAGTTGGCTCAAATTATTTTGATTATGATATTACTGAAACAAATACAACTATAAAACTAGATATAAATTTCTTATAATTCTTGTAAAGTTAAAATAATTTTACAAAACAAATTCTAACAAAATAATAAATCAAACATATCTTAATATCAATTTATTGTGAGAGATAATGTTGTTTTGCTAAAACCAATAGTTGCACACAATATAAATTTAGTGCTTTTATGGCACTAATTTTTGTAGATTATGTAGTTGAGCACACTACTATACAATTGTGTGCTATGTAATGAGTGACTTAGTTTTGCAACCTATCTCTCCATTTTGACTATGGTGAAAATTCTGTACAGCATTTAATACGATGTCACTTAGCCCTCATTTGATCAAAATGGATCATTAATTATTAAGCCAGTAAGTGAGAATTATTTTATACGGCACAATGCACTTCAACTATAAAAGCAAATCCAGACTCCATATTTAGGGCATTCAGATGATTGTAGATTCATAATATGTTTACCTTGAAACCTTTCAAACTCTCACCAACATATATTTATACATTTACAAGATTGCTGAGAGAAAACCTGTGCCTCCCGGAGAGTGAAGCTGCAGACTTTAGAGAAACACTACTGTATGAATGCACTATTTAGCTGCAAATCCTTATATCCTCTGTAAAGTCATTCCCTAAATTATGTCAAAATTAATATGTAAGTTAAAGTGCATCATAATTTTTATTTCTTAGATTTTTAAAATGAGTATTTCATGCTAACTTAAACCAAAACCATCATCTCTAATCCTTTCAATAATGAACTACTACAATCTTAGTGTGACATACCTAAAAACATAGTCACAAATATGAGAATGACAAGATTTTCAAAACTAATTTTATTAGACATTACTTATCTGATGAATCCAAGATTTTCATTCAGACAGAATTCTATAATTCAAATATTTCTTGAATGAAATATTCAATTCAAAAGGTTATATTATAAATGCAGAGCAAGATTAATCCCTGTTTAAGTTGGATTTTGCAAGTCAGTATCTCCCACCTCATCAATTCAAGTAGCCCACCATGTGTTAGTGATTGGCTCTTAAAAAACAGCATTTAAAGAATTCTTTCAATGAGAAATTTATCAAGACTGCAAAGGAATTCTCTGAGAGGAATTGAAGCTACTTCTACGGAATGAACTGCAGATTAGAAACAGTTAAGATAAGATATTGAACAAATAACAAGTTACAGATATAGCATAGTCATAGCATTACTCTGGATTTCTCATTAGAGGACATAGATGGATAACTAGCTAGTGATATATAGAAAAGGATATAGATACAAATGCAAATGTGTTTCAGAAAGATTTAAAATATATATAAAAAGACAAATATATACATATAAATGAAAACATGGTTAAAGAGGATTTGAAATAACACTTAAGGTTATAAGTCGTTTAAGAATGCAAAATACGAAAAAGAAGGAAAGTATAAGGAATTCTCCCAACACCCTAATCTTTACCATAAATTATTTAGCATCAATGTCAAAGGTGATAGAATTGTCAAGCACACACCCAAGAATGACTAATATCATGCCCCANACACCCAAGAATGACTAATATCATGCCCCGCATCTACCCTGATCTGGCTTCTCACTTTTTGCCTTCTCAATTTGATTCTGTTTTTCTACGTCTACATCTCACATCTGTCTTGCTGCTTTTTAGTGTCAGAGCTCAAAGGCTGATTTTCAAGTGACTTTCTACTGCAACACGTGTGTTGTAACGACAAGTTTCTTTTCTTGTGATTATTTTTCTTCACTAATTTTTACAATCTATGCAACACAAGATATTCTAATGTGGTTTAGAATGGAAATTACGGAGTCAGATAGCTAGACATTCTAATCTTGCTTCTATTAATCTACTAACCTGTGTGCTATTGAACAATTAGATTAACCTCTAAGAATTTCAGATTTCTGAACTGTAAAATGGGGGATAACAGTGCTCACCTCATTCTGTTGCTATGAGGACCAAATAAGAGTGTATTTCAAATCACAAGGGCTTGCATATAGTAAGCAAGATATATACACGAAAGGTGCTTTTTTCTTATATTAGAGTTTTACTTCTTTATAACTCCCTCATTGTGTAAATACAATTTGTTTTGTTGTGATGGGAGGTTTTCTAGAATTTGATAGCTTTAGGATAGAAAAATGATATCTTCAAGGTCAAATGACACCATGGAGATTCTCTATTGATACAAAAATTGTCTTTTTTTATAGTTATCTCCTTCATATCACTGATATTCACAATATATTCCTGGTCTTTATAGCTGAACATAGACGTAACTGTTTCCTACCCTTGACATTAAAATTAAACATGAAAATAATGCTAAAGAAATGTGAAAGAAGGTAAGAGCCAATTTCATAAGTAAACCTGCCCCTCAAAAAAGGTGCAAGTAAAAAACCTGCAAATTCAGGAAAGGTATTTTGTATAACATTAGGGTATAATAAAAATTGGACTTCGTTAGAGTAAATACAAACACACAAAGCGAGAACATGTAGGCACACTTAAAAAATGATCAAGATATTAAAATTTTTCTTCATTAAATGAGCTTAGCCCTGGATATACTAAGAAGCATATTCCCATATATTATAATTACACAACTATATGCACTTTATGGATATCCAAAAATAGTCCCTTCACTCTTTTAATAAAGACAAATCCTACTTTTCTGAAAGATACCTATGGGTAATTTAAAACAAAAATTATTTGCAAACTTGTCAATGATGAATCATCTTTCGGCTGTAGTGTTAGTGTTTTTATACTACACACTCAGTTAATAGCTAGAATATAGGGCTGTGGCTTTTTCTTCCTCCCACCCCTGCCATAATATCTTAATAATGTCTTCAGAATTTTTATTTCAGTGATAAGAAAAAAGAAAGATCTATAATTAAGAAGACTTCATAGTTTTGAAAAGTGACCTGCACCTTGCATTGATTTTTAGGTACAGAAACACAAATACAATATTTCTCAAATGAACTTTCAATAAAGAGTGGCTAGATTACAACAAACTATTGTATCAGGCACTGTTCTAGGCACTACCATAAAGTACAGAACAAATAGACAAATCCTTTGACTTAATGGAACTGACATTCTGTGTAAAGGACACAGACAAATATAAATAACAAATAAATATGTGTGTGTTATTAAATTCTTCTCAGATAAAATATAAAGCCAGGGGGCACCTGGGTGGCACAGCGGTTAAGCGTCTGCCTTCGGCTCAGGGCGTGATCCCGGCGTTACGGGATCGAGCCCCACATCAGGCTCTTCTGCTATGAGCCTGCTTCTTCCTCTCTCACTCCCCCTGCTTGTGTTCCCTCTCTCGCTGGCTGTCTCTATCTCTGTCGAATAAATAAATAAAATTTTAAAAAAAATATATAAAGCANCTTGTGTTCCCTCTCTCGCTGGCTGTCTCTATCTCTGTCGAATAAATAAATAAAATTTTAAAAAAAATATATAAAGCAAGAGTGGTACCACAATGGCTTCAGTGAGATAGTGACATTTAAGCAGATATGAATGAAATGAAGGAGAGAGCCAGGTGAATATTAAGTCTCAAAGAAAGGAGTTAAAGAAATAAAGAAGGCAGGGAGGGGGAGAGTGGGAAGGAAGGAGGAAAATAGGTAGGCAAGAAGAAAGAAAAGAAAGAAGATCAGACTTCTTAGCATGTAATGTAAAGTCCTCTTTTCAAATACATGCCAGAGCTATAGTTATTAGAAGAAAAAAAATATGTTCTTAAGATGTCCATGTCATTTCTATAATAATAAGCCCAGAAATTAATATGGAACATTTTGGGAAGAAAGAAGGCATTTGATTTATGCCAAAGTTAAAATTTTATGAGAGTCTCATAAATTTTATCTTCCATTATTTACTATTGTTTCAACTTCTTTGTAATATAGATCAAAACACATGTTCTTTTTTTAAAACTCATGTTCTTAAGATTAAATGTGACTATGAATATACTTAATTATGTAAATCAAATCTATATTTCACAGATTTTTAAGTATTTAAATATCTTTCAGGGTAAAGTGTATACCTGAAACTAATGTAACATTGTGTGTCAGCTATACTAAAAAAAATAAAATAAAATAAAAAGGAAAAGTAAATAAAGGCTTTACCTTTTCCATGAAGCTCTCCTTGACTTCCCTAATAAAAAGTACTATCTGAAATATCATGCACATCATATCTCATTGCATTATACTGATGTACATGACTCTGCACGTTTAAACACCACGTAGAATTGCATGTCCTAAGCATGGTGAACGCCAAAATCAAGTTGAAAGAAAGGAGTTATTCTAAGCAGTAGACAGTTTTGGAAAAACATTGTACCATGAACGTTGTACCATGATTATACGTACATGTAAGTGAACATGTAGCTTTGAAATAAATATGTCTTCAATATACACAGAGTAAGATACCTCAAAATAGATCCTGTAACATATACATCCCCAGAAGCATTTCATGTAAATGAAATGTAGTTGTAGAAAAAGCAATGGAACATTTGATTTTACATCCATGAAAGTTTTCTCTAAACATTTACCGAGAAAAAATTAGATCATTCTAACATAAACACTTAGAACTTTTTGGCAAACCATTGTTGTATTACACAGAGTATAAAATAATACGAATTACTTACAACCATTTCGTTCAGAGACACCCAGCAGTCTGGTGGGAAATCCTGCAGGAGTGGTACTAAGAACTGAAGACAGCCATCCCAGTGGCATAGGAGCAGCATCATGCCGATGAGGTTAAAAATTCTCACCACTGCACTGGCAAGGTCATACGTCATGTGGAAAATCTGTTGATCAAAATATAAAATCAATTCTTATAATGCTTATCATCGATTTCCTTTAAAGTCAAGAATACTACCAATGTCAGGAGACACTGGCATTATGTAGCGTTAAGTACTGATTTAATAAAAATATGGGAAGAACTTTTACAAATAGAAACAGAGATGACACTAATTGATCTTCACATGGAGACTGGCACTCTGCTCTAGGAGTACTACCACCAACTGGGGGTTCTCCACAAAAAACAGAGATAACATAACTACATTAAATGCATGGGTCATGTTTTAAAGAACATTGGTTTTGCAGATAGTTTTCATTTACTGTCCTTCTGCACATTTTGGCAATGTTGCTCTAAAACAAATGAACCAATCTGACCCTCTTCTGCTCCTCATCCCTTCTTAAATTAATAGATTTGTTGAAGGACCAAAAAATGAACAAACAAACAAAAGCTACAAAGACTAAAAATCATTAGCAAAAACAGATTAATTTCAAAATATAAAATAATATTGAGATTTAACTGCAGTGAACTTTATAGCTATATGAGTGTAGGTACTTCTTTTATCATGTATATTGAACATGAATAGTGGCCTTTGAGATAAAAAGTTCTCTGTATTTGGTGAAGAAACAACTGTGCCCCACTTTTTAAAAATTAAAATTGTTATTTCCCTTTCCTGTGAAACTTTCTCATTTATATTTTCATGAAATCCAACATGACAGGGAAGATTATTTCAGAAAGCACAGAAATTATGACAAATCAATGATCTCTATTAGAATTTTGGAAGTGTAAAATTTACATACAGCTTGATATCTATAACTTTTCACCCATCCAGTTATTAAAAGAAATAAAACCAGAACCTGAATCCCTTCTTTAGCAGCTCTTATATCATATCACTCTCTACTGCTAATATTTCTGCTTATATTTTACCTATTCTAGAATAACAAAATGCACTTGGGAACAGACCTACATTCTAGAATAAAATTTATTTCCTAATTGTTAAAAGGCTACTGAGTTAATAAAATTAATAAATATGCATAAATACACAAAGAAACAACAACTGGAGATATTTACAATCATATTTGTATAATTCACCTAAAGAATGGCTATTTTTGAAGTAATGAGGACACCATGTTCTCAGAAATTATCTGAGAAATGGAAAAGAAAACCCACAAATTTTATATTTTGATTTATAAATTATAAATTTGTAAGGAAATATCTATAATTCTTAAGAGGTACATACTAATGTATGTAGAGGTGAAATGACAGGACAGTTGGGATTTTGCTTTTATAAAATCACCAAACCTGTTCTTAATTAAATATTTTTCACTTTGATACATTTCTATTAGGCATTAATTCTTTCTTTAAACGATTTTCCTTTTTGACATAGTAATTATAGTGAGCAATTCCCACTTTCTTTGTGGGAATGTACACTCTGTTCTCAATTCCTTTCAAAGGTGAAGATTGGGGTCCTAGATTTTAAAGGCAACAGATTATGTATTTTTATATTCAGACAGCTATACACAGAACAATTAATTTTAAAGAATTGAGAATTTTATTTTCCTCTAAGTAATTTTTTTTAAAGATTTTATTTATTTGAGAGAAAGAGAGAGAGAGAGACAGCATGAACGGGGGGATGAGAGAGGGAAAGGGAGAAGAAGGCTCCCCGCCAAGCGGGAGCCCAACATGGGGCTCAATCACAAGACTGCGGCTGGGATCACTACTGGAGTNGAAGGCAGACGCTGAACTGACGAGCCACCCAGGCAACCTGCCTCTAAGTTATTTTTCAATTTGGTTTTGTATTTGGCAGACCTACAGAAAAGTCCTTTTGATGTTATTCCCTCTGATATTTCATGGTCACTAAATTTGTAAATAGAAATCGTACCAAAAATTTCATCAGTAATTTCTCATTAAAAGTAATACAATAAAATATAATTTAAAAAGCTTTCTACTATTAAAGTAGGAAAATAAAATCAGCACAGATTTAAACATTTTTCTTTAGTACTAGAACCCTATAAACTTTTATCTAAGTATTTCCTGACAAAATGGATCAATGTCTTTTGCGTAAGCGTTGCATTGCTGTGAAATTGAGTAAAGTTGCAGAATATAAACCTGTGGATCAAACAAGGAACTAATCACCTTTCAACCTGATTATTTGAAGTAAACAATATCTGAAAGTCTCTGCCAAAGTTTATAAATTATAAGCATGTGGGCAATCATGCAATTATGAGACTTGAGAGCCAAGTCTGGGATGTTATAGAGAACTCGGTCTGGTTCTTAATACATCTGACTTTTATGGCTTTTCCACTTTCTTTGTCAGCAGTTAGATTCTTTTTGTGGGATTTTAAGAGATTATTTACAGTAATTGATAGCACATGCTGTAATTCAACAATTCCTTTAAGAAAATCCTATTATTTCTGAAATGTTTTCCAGAGAAGCATAATCACCATTTTTATAAAGGTAGTTAATGGTGATATAAGGCCTTTCATAGCATAGTAGAAATACATTTTTTTTATTTCTTTTTGCTTCCATGTGGTAGCAAGATAAGCCCTAGAATTAAACCTATTCTCTGTCCCATTTCTACTTTCAACCTCATCATATTAGTATACAGTACTAGTGCTAGATTAATATCCTAACTCTGCTATACAGACAATAAAGGGAGAAGAAGGCTCCCCGCCAAGCGGGAGCCCAACATGGGGCTCAATCACAAGACTGCGGCTGGGATCACTACTGGAGTGGAAGGCAGACGCTGAACTGACGAGCCACCCAGGCAACCTGCCTCTAAGTTATTTTTCAATTTGGTTTTGTATTTGGCAGACCTACAGAAAAGTCCTTTTGATGTTATTCCCTCTGATATTTCATGGTCACTAAATTTGTAAATAGAAATCGTACCAAAAATTTCATCAGTAATTTCTCATTAAAAGTAATACAATAAAATATAATTTAAAAAGCTTTCTACTATTAAAGTAGGAAAATAAAATCAGCACAGATTTAAACATTTTTCTTTAGTACTAGAACCCTATAAACTTTTATCTAAGTATTTCCTGACAAAATGGATCAATGTCTTTTGCGTAAGCGTTGCATTGCTGTGAAATTGAGTAAAGTTGCAGAATATAAACCTGTGGATCAAACAAGGAACTAATCACCTTTCAACCTGATTATTTGAAGTAAACAATATCTGAAAGTCTCTGCCAAAGTTTATAAATTATAAGCATGTGGGCAATCATGCAATTATGAGACTTGAGAGCCAAGTCTGGGATGTTATAGAGAACTCGGTCTGGTTCTTAATACATCTGACTTTTATGGCTTTTCCACTTTCTTTGTCAGCAGTTAGATTCTTTTTGTGGGATTTTAAGAGATTATTTACAGTAATTGATAGCACATGCTGTAATTCAACAATTCCTTTAAGAAAATCCTATTATTTCTGAAATGTTTTCCAGAGAAGCATAATCACCATTTTTATAAAGGTAGTTAATGGTGATATAAGGCCTTTCATAGCATAGTAGAAATACATTTTTTTTATTTCTTTTTGCTTCCATGTGGTAGCAAGATAAGCCCTAGAATTAAACCTATTCTCTGTCCCATTTCTACTTTCAACCTCATCATATTAGTATACAGTACTAGTGCTAGATTAATATCCTAACTCTGCTATACAGACAATGCTCAGGAGCAGTCTCCCTTTTGGTCTTTAACATTCTGTGTTCAAAAGCAATTTTACTTTTTGGAGCTATCCCAAAATATAACATTGGAAGAGGCATGAGCAAGTTGCTTACCTTGACACTGGTCAATACCAGTTAATTTCCAATAGTCAAATCTGTGTATCTCCATCTCAATTTATCTACCTGACAAAAGAACATCATAATGTATGTAGTATAACTTTGGATATATACCTGAAAGTGTAGAGTCCTTAGGGCCAAACTGATTGTCTCTTGAGCTCTTATTAATTAATACATGCTGGTAGGCATTATTGTCTCATTGACTGGTTGCTGAGACTATTGAAGCCTCTGTTAAAACCTTGTTCATAGAAGATTTGGAAATAGAAAATTATTCCCTTATGGGGCACATACATCTATAGATAGACACATTAATCAAAGAAGGAAAAATCTGATTTAATTCAATGCATAGCCACAACTTTTTATTGTCTAAGGGCAGCTTGTAGGATAAATCTAAGTATGACTTTACTTAACTTTCTGATCAAGCAGCCAATACCATTGGTTAATTAATATTTTTGTTTTTTTCCCCCCATCTACAAGGTAGACATCCTTAAGTGATAAATTCCCATCTGTATTAGTTATCTTGAAGCTACTGCACACAAACCCCACTTCACACAAGAATGCACCGTATAGGATCCTCAATAAATTGTTAAATGAATGAATGAAAATGTTACAGGGATTTAACAATAATAACCTAAGTAATTTTTATGATTTTAATAGTGTGAAGGTTTTGCTTTTGTGTTTTAACCAGGGAATTTTAAAAAAAGATAACTCTATCATTTTCTACCTTCCAAGTAATCTGACTTGACTTGAAACCTGATTTGACTGCTCAGAATGTGGGTAGCAGAAAGGCAGGTTGCTCTGACCCACTCTCAATATGCTGCTAAGTGGTACACATAAGAGTCAACGGAAAAAACAAACAAACCAGAATTAAGATAAGTTTCTAAAGCAGCTCTTTAATTTTATTTTCATCAAAAACCAGACTACAAAATATGCCAGTGGAAGGCACTGTGCTTTGCATTTGTCCGGCTCAGAACATTGTGTTTTTCATATGACTTCAATGAAAAGAAAGATCTGGTCACAAATTCTCTTTGAATTCTTTTTATAATATTATAGTTCTAGAATTCTGCCCAGTTGGAGCTTAATGACTCCAGAGGGATAGCTAATTAACTTTTCAAAACTGAAGAACGCTCTAAGATAATTTGATTCAGAATCCCCAATTCCACCCTACTATTTGCAAAATTGTTTATCCTGATTTTTCATATATTTCATCCCGTTTTTGAAAGGTTAAATCCCAAAGTGTGCTGTACGGCAGTATCCATAAACTAGCTGAGTTCTTTCAAAACATGTCCACATTCTTCCTTGATAACCTGGATTCAGAGGTTTTTCAAACTGGATTATGATCAGTGGGGCTTAACTCTTTAACTATTTGGTGTACTATGTTTTACCTAACCACAAAAACTGTCGACGGTAACTTGAGACCTTTCATAGCATGGAGTGGTATGTCCCTAGTCTTTGGCTTCATGAACAGGGATCACTCAAAGTCTAGGATTCTTCTATGATCTCAATAATGATTCAAGGCTTCAAATATAACTTTAAAATTCTTTTCAAAGTAGCATTAAGAGAATCAAATGGGTCAGAAATGGTTCTTTTGACAAATGACATTCTTATTTTTAAGGTACAAAGCAAGGCTAGGTACCTTTGTTTCTCTTTTGTGTTTCTCTTTATAAACCTGCAGCTGCATAAATTCAATTTTCTTTTATATGGACTGTCTAAAATATGCCATGTTGACATAGAATATAAGAAAACAAACATTTACCAACTCGGTCTGTTTCACAGCTACCATGTTATACAGGATTCAATGTGTAGTAGCCCTAGCCAATATTTTAAGAGCCCTATTGCACCTTATGCAATTCTTAGCTTGAATATAATCCAGGTTATTTTACCATGCTTTTGGAGCAAAGTGCTGAAGGTTTTACTTATCTACGACACAAGAACACTCTTCATGGTAATCTCTTTGAACACTGACCAGTGACTGCAGCCCCTATTCTATCTAGGATCTCAGTCAGAATGGCCAACCCACAACCTTCAGCAATGTCAACTATCTGGGCTTTTCATCTCAGCCTCTGTAAATAGTCAAAGTAAAAACATTCACTCCACAACCTCGCTCACCTGTTGTCAAATTCTCATGTTGTTGAGTGTTATCTTCCTGGATTTTTCTCTCCACTGTCCTTCCAAAACTCTCCCTTCATCATCAATTAACTCTCATATACCCTCAGCCTCTTCGTCACATTCTTCCTCTCCTCTGATTTTCCTGAGATGTAGGAGTCCCCCTCAGCTTTCTCAAAGCCTCGGCTTCCCTGGTAGCTTTCTCAAACAGACTTGGTTCAATTCTTTCATACTTCACAAGCTTTAGGTTCTGATGGCAGCGGCCTCATTTTCCTAGCTCGCCTTTGCTGCTTTCAGACAATTATTTGTCCAGCTGTATTTAAAAATAAATAAATAAATAAAAAGCCTTCTCTTCAGTGCTCATCTCATTTGGCTATTCCATTCATAACTTTCCCTCATTTCTGCATAGAACAACCTCTCAATCGCCACCCTCAGCACATTTCCATTTATTAGAGGACTCTATTTTTCCATTGCCAGTTCTTTGCAAAATGTCAACTGCTGGTTAATCAAAAAAGCTACGTTCTATACTTGAGCTACTGAAAATTACTGGAGAAGAAACTAGATTGTGGAAACTCAAAAAATTTTTTTAAAATAGCCACCTTATTTGAGACCTTTGTCTATGGTCTATTCACTTCCTTATTCTTAACACAGCTCATCCTTTATTTTTTCCTCTCTTTCTACCTCCCCTAAGCTCTTGAGTATCCTACTCAGTTTCAGATTAAAATTTTAGAGGAAACACATTCTTTTTTTCAGAGGAAACACATTCTTATGTTTCTTGACTCTGACCCCTCATTTCTTCAAACAAACAAATACCTGCAGCTTTTCTTACTGGCCTTTTCCTAATATCAAAAGAAGGCATGCCTTTTATTAAAAATGAATCTCTACCAACTTTTGATATTAATCTAAACTTTTTTCTCCTCCAGGAACCTGAATAATTAGTTCACAGCTGCTCAGTCTATGGGGAAAACCAACTCTCTTCCCAACCATTGTGGACAGATACTTTTGTAAAGTACAGCAAAAAATGAATTAATATAAAAATGAAATTAAAAAAAAATCTGTGACATGTAATACAAGCCTACTGCTTAAATTTTTGGATGTAGTGGAAATATCAAATTACTATAATTACTTGATTACTTTTTTCTTCAAAATTGTTGACTTTTATACTAGCTTTACCCCCAAATATTCAAAAACAATAAAATTTTTCATTTCTTCAAACACATCTCAAATTGAAAAAGAATCTTCATTTCCTAGGTACTTACCTAATTCTTCTTTTTCTTTTTTTTTTTTTCCCCTTTATAGTCTTTTCAGATGGCTTCTCAAAAAAAAATCTCCTCCCTGGGATTTTGAGACAGAGAGAGCTGGCCTGCCTTCACTCACCTTTAGTGGATAAAGTGGTTTTCTTTTCTCGGTTACATGTGAAAATTACCATCTGGTGCAAAATCTGATTTCCTGAAGGACATATGTGTCATAGCTACTCTGTGCCACTGTCCCCCTCCCCCTTCTCCATAGATGAAAGGAGTGTAAAGATATTTAAGGCTGACTTCATTTTCCCAAATGGGAAATTGAAACTTAAGAAAAAATATACATCTATCTGAGCATTCTTTTGGAAGTGGCACAGATATATTATTGGGATTATAGAGAAGAATGTGTCTCATCACATGACTTTGCACTAAAACTAAACAGTTCTGATACGGTCATAACAACTACATATTTACAGAATAGAATGCACTAGTTATTAATCATGACTATTAAAATATAAAATATAGGTGCTTGTGCATGTGTTGTTTTAGTCATGTCCACATATTTCTTTAATAAACATATATGTATATATAAAATTTAAAATCAATTTTAGATATTTTCGTTGTAAAAAAATTGCCACATTTCTTCTGATTTGACTAGACTCTGACTTTTTCATTACTTTGCCATCATATTGTATGTATATGTTTCTAATTATACATAGTATTATAAAAGATCCTTATTGCATATACCTAAACATTTACAAAAGTAAATCTTTATGCAAAATTGCTCTTTTTTAAAAAAAATTTGCTCCTTGTTTATCTTACTAGTCTGAGAAAAATCAAAGAGCGTGAGTTATTAAAGAAACAAAACAAAAGTAAAATATTGTAGTATGGATTCTCTGAAGATTTTTGGTAGGAAACAATGATAGGAAACAGTTATGTAAACTTTAAAAGGTATAAACTTTGAAAACTGGGAAACACCATGCCTGGTGGTGTACAGTTGACACTCGGCAAATCGTTTTTCTCCCACAGAAGTTACTCAACTAACGGTGACTTTTCATAAATGGGTCAGTGCTAAAGAGTACCTAACAGAGATAAAGCATTTCTACTAAGCTTATTCATTTTCCTTTGAATTTCAAGTCATTATCAGCTGACGATTGGGAATAGGTCAGAAACAAAAATGCTTACAATAGGTTACATTTTGTTAACTGAATATAGCTACATCTTCGCATTTTAAAAATTCCTTAGGAAAAAAGAGTACATCTTTTTAACTTATATGAGGACTATGTTGTATAACAGAGCCTCTACTTATTGGGCTGTGCCCTAGAAAAACAAAAGAGCAAGCATAACCCCCTCATGTGCTTAATTTACTTTAGGAAGTAGCTTCGACACTGGGAAAATCAAATTACAAATAAATATTGAAAATGGTCCTATTAAGAAGAGAGCTTGATGGACTAGGACAATGGAAAAAATTAAATTAATTAAAATTAAACAATTTAAGATCATTGTCTAGTCTTCTGTTACAAATTTCAAATCTCTGTAAATGTAGACAATATATACCTACGTACAATATATACTGAAATATTTAAATGAGTAAAAACACATATTTTATGATGGATATTTGCACCTTATTTTAATAATGGTTGTGGGGAAGTTATTTCAGGCTTACTAGATACAATTAATTTCAGAATAAAGTCAGCACTAAGATACTGATTTAATGAAATTTAATACATTTTTTCCTAGACTTTTAAAAAATCTTATTTGAAAATTCAAAATGATAATTTTATTTTTAAATAAAAAATTAACATTCTCTTTTTATTATCTAGTACACATTAAAAATGACATTCAAGTAAACAATCATAAGTAGCTACATAAATATGTGTGTGTGTGTGTGTGTAGAGAAAGAGGATGAAAAATCAAACTAATAACCACATTTAGCAGTATTCAGTGAATTTTGCAGCTCTTGTGAATGAATTTCAAGTGATATTTCCATAACACTGTGGTTTTTGGAGAGACTGGGGAATAATTCATTTTAGAAATAACATAGCATGAATAATAGTCTCATTTTTATCTTTATAGTTTCATGTCAATCATTTGCTCACTCTCCTTTGTATAGCTGCGGTCTCATCAGATTTGTAACACGTTACACGCTCCAATAAGTATATATTTAGTTGTCTCTACGTTTTGAGCTACAAATAGTAAAATTATTCTAGTTTTTGTTATCAGTTCATTTCCTAAGCATATGAAACGAATCACATGGATTCGTGCTTTTTGAAGGGCAAAAACAGACCATCCAGTGGAATGGAGAAATGTACTGAATCTTTGTAAGAAGGTATTTTACTGTGGAGACTTCATCTCTTTAATTTGTAATTTAAAATTCATCTAAATTATGAACACTTTTAAAACAGAAAAGACTACTTCAGTGTACAAGTTCTACTGACTAAATTATAAAAGCAAACAAAGCAGAGGATGTTTAGACTCATTTTATATATTCTGTAAGTTGTTTTCCTAGACAGTATATCTTGCTGATATTACATAGTCAATATATAGCTAATGAATTGCTTTGAAATTACCAAATAAGAATATAACATATATTTCCAGTCCATTCAGATATAACACCCAGAAAGAATTTTTTGTACAAAATCCTCAGCGAATCAAATACTACTAAACTATCCCTGAGGCACATATAAAATGAATAATATATTTCAGTGATCCCTTGTGAATATATTTTTAAGTATGCTTCATATGATATTATGCATTGTTATGGCTTCCATTTTCTATAAGTTCTGTGAGAAAAAAATTGACCAATATTCTTTGTTTCACATTCATGAACTTTCTTAAATTGAGAAGTTATCACTTGTTTGGCATCTCAACCAAATTTTTGGCCTAAAATATTAAAGATTGTAGTGTTTGTGGTATGGTAAAACTTTTAAAATTTGAACATATATATATTTGCATGGAACATTAAACTGCTAGGTACATAGTATATTTTTTTCAAAACTTTGAGCTATTACTTCACCAATCTTAGAGATAAATAACAAGGTTAACATAAAACTTAAAAAACACTGAACAACAGTTTTTGCAATGTAAGAACTTAAAAAAAAAAAAGAACTTATTGGAGAAATGCATAACTTGAAACCAGGAAACTAGAGTTCAAGTCCTGACTTTGTGTTAATCAGTTTCCAAAAATTTGCCTTAGCTTTTTAGCTAAAAGAAAGGAGATGGAGCAAATGACCTCTAAAGTGCATTGTATGTGTAAAATTCCATAATACCCTTTACTTTAGGATTGAAAAAATATAATTTTAAAAAGTGAAAACACAGGGAAGCCAATTACACACACACACACACACACACACACACCCCAAATGGAAGATTAAACCAGTGGAAAAACACTGACTTATATAAGTAACTTCCCTAAACCTTTGTTTATAAAACAATAAAATAAATAAAAATGTAATAATAAGACTAATGCTAATATAAATATGTGGTAAAATAAAATGTGATAGAGGCCATTATATTTAAATTAATTGCACGATGTCTTTCTCAGCATCCCCAGGCTCCATTCACCATTACAGTCTAGAAAGGCAGTGTGCAAACTAGCTCATTGCACCATTTTCCAAGAGAATCCAATAGGAAAGACAAAAGAAAGGAAAGCTGGCTTCTGAAAAAACTATTTAGATGAAAACAATGCTTCTTCACAATATTTTAGTAGTAGTCATAAGAATTACCTCATGCATTGGCACGTCATCTTGATACTCTGGCCAGATGAGCCAGTCAAGTTAAAAACACTAATTTATTTGAGTGGATTTGTGTCAGAGCTGCTCTGGAAGAAAAAATGGTGCTGGGTCACCGTCTTGGCAAATGCCTTCTGAAAGAAATCGCTAAGTACATGATTTTGGGTATGAAGCCACAAAATACAGCTACAAATCTTAGTGAGTAAACCACACATCCTGCCACTTAATGAAACCCAGTAAGTGAGAAAAACATATTATTATTGCAACCTCTCCAAAAGATACTTTAAAAAAAAAGTGTTGACAAAGTTGCTAGCAACCCAAGAAATATCTGAGTAAGATATGATCTATTGGAAAATGGCATGATTTCAGATTTACTAGTTGGACACTTTCCAGAACCACATCTGCACTACAATGCTTCATCATTTCAGATAATAGTGCATCAAGATATTTGCCAGACCACCTGAAGTGTTGAAAATACTTAAGTATCAGAATAATTATAAGAATCACATAAACTGCTCTGTGTGGAAGGACCCTTAAAAGTAATATGCTTTTTTGGTATACATTTGATTTTTCTTATCACCAAAAATCACTTATCAATATTGGCTCTGTGCAGTTAATGGTAGGCACTGGATTCTTCAGTGCTCCTGCTATCACCTCCACCACACACTCACACACTCATGTAGATGCTTTGTTCTCCAGAATCCACCCACCTGTTTTAAGAAGGACTCATTTTTCTCTAGACCTGGTGCAGAGTCATCAGAATTGTTGCTTCTTTTAACACATCTTGTAGTAGCCACACCTAATCTCAGTGTATAGCTTTTTTGGGGTGGGATGTGGTTAGGGGAGTCAGGACATGTATAAGATATCTTTCTCTCTTACCGCTTTAACAACAGCTTGTCTGGGTATAGAATTCTATATTCAAAATCATTTGTCATAGATATTTGAAGAATTGTCTCCATTCCTTTCAGTATCTACTGAAACTGTATCTTTCCCCAAATACCGGTTTAATTTCTTCAGTGAAAAGATGAAGAGTTTTACATGGGGATACATGAAACTGCCCAAATTCCATGTATGTGTGTGCAGGGTATAAGAGGTGGGTTTTAAGTAATGATTTTTGCAGTTGTCATATTGACCTTAAATTCAGCACCCTTCCTGTGTTCAGCCCTATTGCTCAGTTATGTTCTGCATTAAGCCTTCTGACTCTAAATCCAAATGCCTCCAGAGTTCACAGTACAAACTGGCTCTTAACTTCTTTCGCAGACCTTTTTGTAGCATATTCCAGGGTCTGATTTTCTCTCTGTGTGTTATCCTTCACTCTGCTCCCTTTCATTTTGAATCCTGTACAAATTTTGAGAATTTTCTCACCTCAATAAGCATTCCTTGCTCTTTTTCCCTTCTGTTTTATAGATTCATTCCTTTTTTCACTTGGTTTCTTTCATTGTCCTGGAGTCTTAGGAGGGACAAAATGCCCAGAGACTGTGTCTTTTCTGTCTTCCTCAACCAGAAAACTTTTATTTTCTTCCCAATTGTTTGAATTGTCAACCCTAATACAGAAGGACTTCTATAACTCAAATTCATATCTACACATTCTTTCTGAAATAAGTGATTTGTTCCAATGAGCTGTTGAATCTATTCAATTGCCAATAAGTCATTCTTAAACTAGTTTAATTTTGCAGTATAATTTCCAACCTCCAAGTTACCCTCCCTCAATAATTCTCTTTATAGTTTTTGTTTCACATACTTATATTTAAAAATAAATTTAGAATCACTTTGTCAAATCCCTATCCCATTCCTAAAATTATGTTGGTCCTTGTTGTAACTGATTTAATTCATAAATTAATTTGTGTCCATCATTATTTTTTCAACATTATTATCTCATACCTCCAACCTCCAGTCTCACCTTCTTTGGAAATATAGTACTTGGCATTGAGAATTATCATTTTATGATTCAAACTTGATCATGTTAGTTCTCTGCTTGAACTTCTGTTAGAGGTCCAAAGAATCTTCAGGATGTCCAAACTCCTCAGCCTAGTATAAAAAGCCCCTGCGATTTGCCCTCTGTCCACCATTTTTACTATCATTTCTCATACCTCTCTATTGGTATTCCATGCTGGGGGCATGGAATAGTACCTTTTTAGTACTTGTCATAGTACCCTTTATACAACATGATTGATCAGAGCCTGTATCTGTTTACATACTATTCTCTCCCCATACAAGGTGTTCCATCCTATCCCTTTTCTGATTGATGACTTTCTTATTCATATTTCAAAATTGGCTCAAACATAGCTTCCTCAGGACAGGCTTACTTGACTTCTCTAGGGAGAGAATTAAGAGTTTCCTCTCATGGGACCTAGTCCATAACTCTACAAAAATGCTTTATACTTGACTATAATTATGTGTTTATATGTCTGTGTCCTCACTAGATTGTAAAGGAGGTCAAGGACTGTATTCACAAGGCAGGTACTTAACATGTTTACAAAATATAAGACTGTGAACAAGANTCCACGGGACTAACACATATCAAGCCTCAAAGTAGCCTCTCCTCAGGGTAATGCTAGGTTTACACTGTTTCCTTGCCCTCCACATTCAATTAGTAACTACATTCTATAAGTCTCCCTCTATAAAAGTTTTTGATCCACAAATCTTTTAATTCAGACAATTCTCATTTTTCACCTGAATTATTCCAAAACTTCCTAAATTACTTCTACCTCTCTAGATTTGCCCTCCTGTCCCCTGTAATTAGAGTTTTCTTTCTAAAACACAAATGTAATGATGACACTTTCCTGGTTAGAAATCGTCAATGAAGCTTCATTGTAATATTTATGGCCCTTCATGGTCTGACTGCTGCTTACTTCTCAAGGCCCCTCGTACATCCCTTTCTCTTGGCCTCTACATTATTTAATTCTAATCATTATATTTGAAAACGTTTATGATTCTTACTTCCTTCTGTTTCAATTAAAATGTAAGCTTGATAAGGAGGATCGTATCTTAATGTCTTTGTATCTCAAAGTCTTTGGTACACGTTAATTTATTAAAAATACGTTAATTATAAACATATGATTGGATACTGGGTGAATGAAATCCACTACTTGTTAATACTAAGTCAGCTTCATGTTTATATAAAATAAACAGCACACAAATAATGCAATCTGGATGTCATACAAGTAACTTGTATGTTTTTAAAAATCAGAAAAATTTTAACAAGATATTTATTACCTGTTAATTCTAGTAGGAACTAATTGAAATCTGTTTCTTTGTTGTTTCAATATCAATACCGAACGGTGGGTTGCATAATGAGTATGTAAAATAAACTAATGATTAATTAGATTTCGATTATACATAATGAAAATGGTTTTTTTTTTTTAAAGATTTTATTTATTTATTTGACAGAGATAGAGACAGCCAGCGAAAGAGGGAACACAAGCAGGGGGAGTGGGAGAGGAAGAAGCAGGCTCCTAGTGGAGGAGCCTGACGTGGGGCTCGATCCCATAATGCCAGGATCACTCCCTGAGCCGAAGGCAGATGCTAAACCNGGTTGCATAATGAGTATGTAAAATAAACTAATGATTAATTAGATTTCGATTATACATAATGAAAATGGTTTTTTTTTTTTAAAGATTTTATTTATTTATTTGACAGAGATAGAGACAGCCAGCGAAAGAGGGAACACAAGCAGGGGGAGTGGGAGAGGAAGAAGCAGGCTCCTAGTGGAGGAGCCTGATGTGGGGCTCGATCCCATAATGCCAGGATCACGCCCTGAGCCAAAGGCAGATGCTAAAGTGCTGTGCCACCCAGGCGCCCCTGAAAATGGTTTTAATTACTTTTATGGTCATTGTCATATGTTCTATAATCATAAAATTGCTATTACATGGAAGAACTTGATTTCCATGTTCTGAATGCATGCTATGATTGCAGAATTTTTAAAATTATTGCAGGATTAACAATATTTTTATGAGGATCCAGATAATTTTGAGTTTGTGTGACTATTTTCATTTAACTAAAAATATTGATCTGCTCTGATATTGGATCTGACAACATAAACCCCACTGTATTTTAAGGAGTTCCAGATCCATTATCAATTTGAGCTAATGGGCTAACCCTGGAACAGACACCCACACTGAGCCAAAATCCACTCTATAAAACTGAGCATTTGGACTTATTCCTATTAACTTGGCATGATTTAAACTCAATAGGATTAGGTATTTCTGACAAGTTCTCAATGAAGGAGTCCAAAAGGTTACTATCATTATTATCTGGGCTTTCACCCAGCATTCAAATCACTAATCACTGTCATGTTTTCTGCTAAATTCAGCATCGATTCTGGACTCCACATTATTTCATTCCTTTGGTATATTTATGTAGTATGATAGTTAATAGAGAATATTTTTATATTTATGCTTAGTAGTGTACTTAGAAATAAAAAAATGCAATTTTATTTAAGACTAATAAAGGTGAAAAATTTTAATATGTTTACCTCTCTATATACTTATATTTCTGTAACCCTTTTTTCTAACTTTCTTCAAAAAATATCAACATTTCCTAAAGTAAATAGTCATATTGAAGGGCCCAATTTTTGGGTTGCATATGCAGAATGAGAGAAATTTTAAGACTTTTAGAATTAAACTTTAAATGAAAATATTTACAAAGCATTTTTAAAAAAGCAGCAAGTGAGAGTAGCTATGGGTCATTTTTACCCTGAAAGGAAGACAAAATCATTTTCAAGATTCCTATAGATGCAGTCAATACCACAAAGCTCTTCTAAGTGTTCTAGAACATTTATTATCCCTCAACCAAATTGACAGATAACCAACTTTTAAGGGAATGCTATAGATTGGATTGTGTCTCCCTCAAATTCATGTTGAAGCCCTAACATCTGATGTAAGGGTATTCAAAGATAGGGCCTTTGGGAGGGAATTAGGTCATCAGGGTAGAGTCCTCATAAAGGGACTGGTGCCCTTATAGCAAGAGACCGGAGAGCTTGTTCTCTCTCTTGGCCATGTGAGGTTACAGCAAGAACATGGCCATCTGTCAACAAGGAAGAGGGCTCTCACCAGACATCAAATCTGCCAGCACTTAGATCTTGGACTTTCCAACCTCCAGAACTGTGAGAAAGAATTGTCTTGATTAAGGCACTTAGTCTGTTATTTTATTACAGAAGCCCCAGATGACTAGAAGAGGCAGTATTAATTTTACTGTTAATTTGCAAATCAGAAGTCATATTCATTTAGCAAATTTAATTAAGCCATTTAGTTAAATATATGANACATCAAATCTGCCAGCACTTAGATCTTGGACTTTCCAACCTCCAGAACTGTGAGAAAGAATTGTCTTGATTCAGGCACTTAGTCTGTTATTTTATTACAGAAGCCCCAGATGACTAGAAGGGGCAGTATTAATTTTACTGTTAATTTTCAAATCAGAAGTCATATTCATTTAGCAAATTTAATTAAGCCATTTAGTTAAATATATGAAAAAAATACTTCTTTAAATATTCAACTACCATGTTATCGATGAGAACGTACTACGAAATCACTTTTTGAGTGGTATATAATAAAACCAGTTTTAGGTGAATCAGATGTATTAGTGCGAAATATGTGTGTTTTTAAGTATAAATGAAAAATATTTGAATTTTCTGGTCAAATAGACGTGTCTCTTAGGGCATGTCAGACCAGAGAGAGCAAGTTCAGGTCCTGAATAGACTAGGGAAGTCTACAACAAAGTCAATAAGGATTGCAAGATTAGAAGTTAACACAGAGTAAAATTCTCATTGCTGGACTAAAAGCACAGTGAAATGGGATATGCAGTGGATGAGCAATAGATAGGTTTAAAAGTAGACTCACTAGCAAAAATTTAGAGAGAAGAGGACCTAACATCAAGGAGAACACAAGGCCCAGACTCTTCTAGGTGCACCAGGACCAGTGACCGCTTCTTAGAGTCAGTGAGATTCACTGCTTCTACATAACAGGTCAAACCTAGAAATACTTAGCTTCGTGATCAATTAGTCAGCAACTANGCAGTGGATGAGCAATAGATAGGTTTAAAAGTAGACTCACTAGCAAAAATTTAGAGAGAAGAGGACCTAACATCAAGGAAAACACAAGGCCCAGACTCTTCTAGGTGCACCAGGACCAGTGACCGCTTCTTAGAGTCAGGGAGATTCACTGCTTCTACATAACAGGTCAAACCTAGAAATACTTAGCTTCGTGATCAATTAGTCAGCAACTATTTTTTTTTTTTTTAAAGATTTTATTTATTTATTCGACAGAGAGAGAGACAGCTAGGGAGAGAGGGAACACCAGCAGGGGGAGTGGGAGAGGAAGAAGCAGGCTCATAGCTGAAGAGCCTGATGTGGGGCTCGATCCCACAACGCCGGGATCATGCCCTGAGCTGAAGGCAGACGCTTAACCGCTGTGCCACCCAGGCGCCCCAGTCAGCAACTATTTTTTATTTGGATTTCTTCTCTTTTTCCATCCCTCTACTTCATTTTCAGTCTAGACCTACATTAATTCTTTACTGAGTTACGGTTTCTACTTTCTAAATGGTTCCCCTATCTTTGGGTTAGATTTTTCACTAGTGAATTCTTTTTGATGGCACTGTGTGAAGTTGTCAAACTTAAACTCTATTCTTTATAATTTGCTTTATACCTTTGTTTTTCTCTTCTATAATCAGTTGGTGTGTGCCAAGAATTGAGTTTTATCCTGACCAAGCCAGGAACCATTTAGGAGAAAAAAAGAATGAAAGGAAAATTTAATCACATTAGGGATAAGGCTATTTATGTCTCAATCATCCTTTAAAAAAAAAATAAAGGAAAACAACAAAAATAACATTGTAAAGAAGTCTCCACTCAAATCCCCATCTAAATACCATTCTCCTTCATACAATCTATACTTTCTCATTTTCTACTCACTGCCTTAGCCCAGTCTCATTTTTGTGCCCATTGTCCACAACAATGCCCTCTCGCTGTCACAGCAATTTATGTTTCACAGCC
Source organism: Ailuropoda melanoleuca (assembly GCF_002007445.2). Classification (NCBI taxonomy): domain Eukaryota; kingdom Metazoa; phylum Chordata; class Mammalia; order Carnivora; family Ursidae; genus Ailuropoda; species Ailuropoda melanoleuca. The sequence continues at coordinate 112,170,695 of NC_048220.1, read as the reverse complement.
TATGTTTTTTTTAAATCTCCATTGCTTTTCACATTTTTGATTACTGACTTTCTGAAACTTTTTACTTTCTTAGTTTTTAAGACATTCATACTATCAGACTGCTTCTTTTAGTCTCATTCATAGATTTTATTGATATTCTTGTTGCTCTTTACTGAAAGTCCACTTTCTCTAGCTGATTCCTCTAATCCTTCCACTAAAAAGCTCTTCTTATAAAATATATCTTCCCTATTTTATTTCTATATTTATTTTTTATTTATATTACCATATGCCCTAGACTCACATCACACTCAACATGATGCAAATTAAACTTTCTTTCACTAAGCATTCTTTATTTTGGTCATTTTAGTTAGTGGCAAAGACATACACCCAGAAAATGAAGAAATCTGAGATTCAAACCTTAAGTATTCTCTTTTTGTTCATCCTCTATTTCTATTAATTTTATCTCCTGAATATTTTGTGCCTTTCTCCCATTTGTACTACCAATCTTGACTACCAATAATTCACATTCTCATCAATTTTAACCTGGATTATTTTAATGGCTCATAACTACTAAAGGAGTATATTCATTGACAAAAACTTAGAAAAATTAGAGCCAAACAGAAAAGGAAATACAAAATTGTATTTAATGCTATCACTGACTTAACCGTTGTTAATATTTTGGTCCTTCCTAGACATTTTTCGCTATTTATAATCTCTCCCTCTCCCCATATATTTTAATATATGCATATATTTAAAAGGGGGAAAGCAGTGCATAATTTTTTATAACCAGTCTTTCATTCAATAGTATATAATGGGCTTTCCCCCCATAGAAATAAACGTACTGTTTGTGATTATTTGTTGTAGATCTTCTATGTATTTGAGTGGCATTTAAAATTTCTATATGGAATATTGTAGGTCAGGCTCTAATTGTTAATGTATTTAAAATATCTATCTCTTAATTCATTTTATAAGTGAGCTGAAGTTTATTCAACCAATCTGCTATGACTGAACATTTAGTGAGACATTTCAAACATAGCTTAAAATTTTGTAATTGAACTCTATCTCTAAAAAGAAGAAAAAGCAATAAATGTCCTCAGCATTGCACAAGTGACTCTGAATTATCTAGCTTTCTCCTCTATCTCTAGTTTCATATCCTATTAGTCTAGAAATAAAATATCTAGAGAAACTGATAAAGTTGGCTTAATTCATAATACAATCATAGTGTAAGATCATTTGAATCTGTATACAGGGATATATTTAAATACTAATAGATTTGTTACATGCTTCAAATTAGATATTTGAGGGTCACCCACTCATCCATTTGTGCCTACTATAAGCCTGACACTTTGCTAGGTATGGATGAATCATAGGTGATCAAGGGGAGCACAATCTTTGGGAATTTATTCTCATGTAACAAAAGCGGTTCTGTTTTAATTTGGTTTAAGCAAAACAAACAAAACTTTAAAATGCAAGTAACCCCAGAAAAATTGTACATTATATTTTCATCTGTTGGGGAAAAAAAACAAAGTGAGGGACAAACACAGGAGTCAGGCTGACTGGAAGAATGGGACACACTCATGGTGACATACTGAGGTTTCTAGAGCATCGTGGGCAGCCAGGATGTAGCTGTAAACCTGTTGTGCTTGCAGGTAAGAGAACCAACAAGAAGCCAAAAGATACACAGGAAATACGTTAACAAATGTAAACATAAGATCTAGTGTTTTCCCAGTGATACTAACCTATATGTACAACTGCCATATGCCAGGTCTAAATTTAATATTTAAACAAAGTATTTCGAGAAAGAAGATTTAAGATGGTGGAGTAGTAGGGGGACTCTGGGCTTGCCTCATCCTTTGAACACAGCTAGATCAACATCAAATCATTCTGAACAACTAGGAAATCAGCCTGAGGATTAAGAAAATGATCTGCACAATTGGATGGAGAGAATGTGGCAGATGAGAGGTTGAGAAAAATGAACTGGGGGAGAGAAAAGCCACGGTGCCACAGACGAGTGAGAGCCCCTTTCACAGAGAGAAATCAAGGAGAGAGGGAGAGAGAAGTAGAGAGAGGGGCATGTAGGTTTCACAGAAGACACTGCTGTGTGGGGATCCCCTGGGTTACACTGGGAGAGAACTGTTCCCCTTCTTGGAGACATTTGGAAGAGGTTATATTACCTCTCTCAGGACAAAAGTCCTGCAGGCACCACTGAGTGGCCGTTCAATAGCAGGGGACAGAGGCGCACACAGAGCACAAGTAACTTCATTGCAACTTTTCCCTGTGCTTCACCATAGACTCTGAAAACCTGCGCAAGTGTGCAACTGCTTTTCTGGAACAGAAACATGCCTGGTGCAGCACTGCAAGGCTCTTCTCTGGGGGAGGGAAGCCAATCAGCACCTTGCTGGATCTTTTAAGATTTTGGAGTTTTGAATTCCAGCCACCAGCCAGAGATAAAACACAGGAGACCTGTGGTGCTGGGTGTGCCAATGGCATGTTTCTGATGAAAGCCTGGGACACAGGAGGGCAGAGTCTTTGCTTTTCTTTCAGGGCTTCCTGAACAGCAGTGGCCAGGAGGTCCCCTCCCTGGGACTAGAGGGTGGGTGACACATCTTCCACCCTCAACCCACCAGAATGTCAGACTTCAGAAGGAAACACAGAGCCTCTGGTGGAGTCTGGAGTTGTTCACACAAAAACCTGCCAACTCATACTCTCAGCAGGGGGCATTTTTTTTTTTTAGTAACAGTTTTATTGAGCTATAATTCACATTCCACACAATTTACCCTTTGAAAGCATACGATTCAATGATCTTTGGTATATTTACAGTTGTACAACCATCACCACAATAGATTTTAGAACATTTCACTAGCCCCCCAAAAAGAAACCCAGTACCCATTAGCAGTCACTCTCCAGTTTTCCCCAGCCCTAGCCAATCATTATTCTACTTTCTGTCTCTACAGATTTGCCTATTTTTGGACATTTTACATAAATGGAATCATACTACATGTGGCCTTTTGTGTTGCCTTCTTTATTTAGGGGCATCTTTACTAGCGCAGGTCTGATTGTGAGCCAGTGCACGGGCCTCTCCCTCAGAAGACCAACACAGGCACCCTGAATGCATCAAGTGTACTGATCGTAGGATGCTCCAAAGCATCAGCTTCAGTTTTGGTGGAAATAGGACCACGCTTTTTTTTTTTTTTAATATGTATTTTATATTTCATTTTTTATTTTATTTATTTATTTATTTTTCCCTTTGGAATCAGGCTTATAGTCTTTTGTTCATTTGTTGGTTTGTTTCCTTTTCTCAGTGTTTGGATCGGGTTTCTTTCTTTTCTTGTTTTCTTTTTTCCTTCCTTATTTTATTTTGGAATCAGGCTTATAGTTTTTTGCTTGTCTATCTGTTTGCTTTTTTGTTTCTTTTACTTTTTTCTTGGATCATGCTTTTTTTCCTCTTCTCTTTATTCAACTTGTCTTAAACAAATCAAAGGACACATAGTTAAAGATCCAAACACACCCCACAGCAAGCAAGGAGGAATTCTGTAGACGACTGACCTGTGGGAAAGAGGAGTCAAAACACAACAGCAGAGTGCACACAGCACACACCAGAAACACTTCCTGAAGTGTCAGGCCCTGGACAGTGTATGACCCCTTCTTAATATAGTATTACTCTTAAGAGGAGCAAACAAAATAAACTTTCAAAACACGCAAAAGACAGAAACCTAGGCATGATGACAANCAGAAGCCTAGACATGATGACAAGATGGAGGAACTCTCTCCAAAAGAAAGATCAAGAAGAAATCACAGCCAAGGATTTGCTCAAACAGATATAAACAATATATCTGAACAAGAATTTAGATCAACAGTCATAAGAATACTAGCTGGTCATGAAAGAAGCATAGACGACACCAGGGAAACCCTGGCTGCAGGGATAAAAGACCTAAAAACAAGTCAGGCCAAAATAAAAAATGCTACAACTGAGATGCAAAACTGACTGAACATAGTCACAACAAGGATGGAAGAAGTGGAGGAACAAATAGGTGATGTATAAGATAAAATTATGTAAAATAATGAAGCTGAAAAGAAGAGTGAAAGAAAACTATTAGATCACAAATAATAGACTTAGGGCTCAAGGATTCCACAAAGCACAGTAATACCTATATCCTAGGAGTCTCAGAAGAAAAAAAGAAGGAAAAAGAGCAGGTTTATTTGAACAAATTGTAGCTGAAAACTTCCCTAATCTGGGAAAGGAAATAGGCATTCATGACTAAGAGGCACAGAGAACTCTCCTCAAAATCAACAAAAGTAGGTCAACACCAAGACATATCATACTAAAACTTGAAAAATACAAAGAGAAAAAGAGAAGTCTAAAGGTAGCTGGGGATAAAAGTTTCTTAACCTACAAGGGTAGACACATTAGGTTAGCAGCAGACCTGTCCACAGAAATTTGTCAGGTCAGAAAAAAAAGCCATGATATTCAACATGCTGAATGAGAAAAATATGCAGCCAAGAATACTATGACCAGCAAGACTGTCATTCAGAATAGAAGGAGAAATAAAGAATTCCCAAGATAAGCAAAAACTAAAGGAGTTTGTGAACACTAAACCAGCTTTGCAAGAAATATTAAAGGGGACCCTTTGAGTGGGACAGAACAAAAGTAATAAAGACTAGAAAGTTACAGAGACAATCTACAGCAACAGTGACTTTACAGGTAATCAATACAATGGCACTAAATTAATATGTATCAATAATTACTCTGAATGTAAATGGATTAAATGCTCCAATTGAAAGACATAGGGTATCAGAATGGATAAAAAAAAAAGCAGGACCCATCGATATGCTGCTTATAAGAGACTCATTTTAGACAAGACACCTCCAAATTGAAAGTGAGGGGATGGAGAACCATCAAACATGCTAAAGGATATCAAAAGAAAGATGAATTAGCCATACTTATATCAGACACACTAGATTTTTTTTTTTTTACCAAAGACTGTAATAAGAAGTGAAGAAGGGTACTATATCATAATAAAGGGGTCTATCCAACAAAAAGATCTAACAATTGTAAATATTTATGCCCTAAACTTGGGAGCAGTCAAATATATAAATCACTTAATAACAAACTTAAAGAAACTCATTGACAATAATGCAATAATAGTAGGGGACTTTAACATCCCACTCAATAATGGACAGATGATCTAAGCAGAAGATCAACAAGGGAAAAATGGCTTTGAATGACACACGGGACCAGATGAACTTGTTTAGAACACTTCATCCTAAAGCAGTAGAATACACATTCTTTTTGAGTGCACACGGAACATTCTCCAGAACAGATTACATACTGGGCCACAAATCAGGTCTCGACCAGTACAAAAAGATTGAGATCATACCATGCAAATTTTCAGACCAAATGCTATGGCTTGAAGTCAGTCACAAGAAAAAATTTGGAAAGGATTTTATATATACAAATATAACTGCAAATACAAGGAGGTTAAAGAATATCTTAAAGAAGAATGAATGGGTTAATGAGGAAATTAAAGAAGAAATTAAATACACAGAAGCAATGAAAATGAAAACACAACAGTCCAAAACCTTTGGGATGCAGCAAAGGTGGTCATGCAAAGGAGTGATATAGTAATACAGGATTTCCTCAAGAAGCAAGAAAAGTTGCAAATACACCACCTAACCTTACACCTAAAGGAGTTGGAAAAAGAACAGCAAATAAAGCCTAACGCCAGCAGAAGATGGGAAATAATTAAGATTACAACAGAAATAAATGGTATAGAAATAATAAAAAACCCCAGTAGAACAGATCAACAAAATCAGGAGCTGGTTCCTTGAAAGAATTAACAAAATTGATAAACCCCTAGCCAGATTTATCAAAAAGAAAAGATAAATGACCCCCAAAAAATGAAAGAAGAGAGATCACAACCAACACTACAGAAATACAAACAATTATAAGAGACTATTATAAAAAAGTATATGCCAAAAAAAGGGCAATCGGGAAGAAATGGATAAATTCCTAGAAACATATAAACTACTGAAACTAAAACAGGAAGAAATAAACTTTGAACAGACCCAAACCCACCAAAGAAATTTAATCAATAATAAAAAAATCTCCCAACAGACTAGAGTCCAGGCAAGATGGCTTCCCAGGGGATTTCTACCAAACATTTAAGGAAAAATTATACCTATTCTTCTGAAGCTGTTCCAAAAAATAGAAATGGAAAGAAAACTTCCTAACTCATTCTATGAGGCCAGCGTTACTTTGATTCAAATACCCCACTAAAAAGGAGAATTACAAACCAATATCCCTGATGAATATCAATGCAAAAATTCTCAAGAAGATACTAGCTAATCGAATCCAACAGTACATTAAAAGGATTATTTACCATGGTCAAGTGGGATTTACTCCTGGGGTGCAGAGGTGGTTCAATATTTGCAAGTCAATCAATGTGATACACCACATTAATAAAAGAAAGGATAAGAAAGATATGATCCTCCCAATAGATGCAGAAAAAGCATTTGACAAAGTAAATCATCTATTCTTGATAAAAACCCTCAAAAAAGTAGGGATAGATGGAATATACCTAAACATCATAAAGACCATTCACGAAAGACCCACAGCTAATTATCATCCTCAATGGGGAAAAACAGAGAGCCTTTTTCTATACTGACAGGAACAAGACAGGGATGTCTACTCCCACCATTGTTATTTAACATAGTGCCAGAAGTCCTAGCCTCAGTAATCAGATGACAAAAAGAAATAAAAGACAACAAAAAGAAATAAAAGGTATCCAAATCAGCAAGGAAGAGGTCAAACTTTCACTCTTCCCAGATGATATGATACTCTATGTAAAACCTGAAAGACTCCACCAAAATACACAAATTCAGCAAAGCCTCAGGATACAAAGTCAATGTACAGAAATCTGTTGCATTTCTGTACACCAGTAATGAAGCAGCAGAAAGAGAAATCAAGGAATCAGTCCCATTTACAATTGTACCAAAAACCATAAGATACCTAGGAATAAACCTAGCCAAAGAGGTAAAATATCTGTACTCTGAATATTATAGAACACTTATGGAAGAAATTGAAGATGACACAAAGAAATAGAAAAGGATTCCATGCTCATGGTTTGGGAAAACAAATAGTCTTAAAATGTCTATACTACCCAAAGCAATCTACACATACAATGCAATCCCAATCAAAATACCAACAGCATTTTTCACAGAGCTAGAACAAACCATCCTAAAATTTGTATGGAACCACAAAAGACCTCGAATAGCCAAAGCAATCTTGAAAAAGAAAAACAACGTGGGAGGCATCACAGTCCCAGACCTCAACCTGTATTACAAAGCTTCATCATCAAGACAGTATGGTACTGGCACAAAAACAGACACATAGATCAATGGAACAGAATAGAGAAACCAGAAATATACCACAACCATATGGTCAACTAAACTTCAATAAAGCAGGAAAGAATATACAATGGAAAAGACAGTCTCTTCAAAAAATGTTGTTGGGAATAATGGACAGCAACATGCAGGAGAATGAAACTAAACCATTTTCTTACACCATACACAAAAATAAATTCAAATGTATGAAAGACCTAAATTAAATCCTAGACCATTAAATCTTAGAAAGAAAACAGGCAGCAACTCTTTGACCTTAGCCACAGCAACTTCTTAGTAGACAGGTTGCTGGAATCAAGGGAAACAAAAGCAAAAATGAACTTTTGGGACTTCATCAAGATAAAAAGCTTCTGCACAGTGAAGGAAACAGTCAACAAAACTAAAAGACAACTGACAGAATGGGAGAAGGTATTGGCAAACAACATATCAGATAAAGAGTTAGTATCAAAAATCTATAAAAAAACTTCTTAAACTCAATACCCAAAACCCAAATAATCCAGTTAAGAAATGGGTAGAAGACACAAACCAACATTTTTTCTAAAGAAGACATNCGGCAAACAACATATCAGATAAAGAGTTAGTATCAAAAGTCTATAAAAAAAACTTCTCAAACTCAACACCCAAAACCCAAATAATCCAGTTAAGAAATGGGTAGAAGACACAAACCAACATTTTTTCTAAAGAAGACATACAGATGGCTAACAGACACATGAAAAAATGCTTAACATCACTCATCATCAGAGAAATACCAATCAAAACCACAGTGAGATACCACCTCACACCAGTCAGAATGTCTAAAATTAACAACTCAGAACATAATAGGTGGTTGGTGAGGATGCAGAGATAGGGGGCTGCTTCTGAACTGTTTGTGGGAATGCAAACTGGTACCAGCCACTCTGGAAAACAGTATGGAGTTTCCTCAAAAAGTTAAAAATAGATCTATGATCTAAAAATAGACTCTATGATCTTGCGATTATACAACTAGGTATTTTTCCAAGGGACACAAAAATACTGATTTGAAGGGGGCACATGCACACCAATGCTTATAACAGCACTATCAAAAACAGCCAAATTATGGAAAGAACCCAAGTGTCCATCGACTGAGGAATGGATAAAGATGCAGTATATACATACAATGGAATATTACTCAGCCACCAAAAAGAATGAAATCATGGCATTTCCAACAACATGAATGGAACTAGAGTATATTATGCTAACCAAAATAAGTTAGAGAGAGAAAAATATCATATGATTTCACTATATGTGGAATTTAAGAAACAATACAGATGAACATAGTGGAGGGGAGGGAAGGAAAAATAAAATAAAATAAAATAACAACAGAGAAGAAGGCAAACCATAGGAAAGTCTTAACCATAGAGAACAAACTGAGGGTTGCTGGAGGGGAGGTGGGTGGGGGGATGGGGTAAATGGTGATGAGCATTAAGGATGAGTACTGGGTATTACATGTAAATGATGAATCACTAAATTCTACTCCTAAAACAAATACTACACTATATGTTAACTAACTTGAATTTAAATTAATAAATAAATACTGCAATACTTAAGTATGTCAATATTTAAAAGGTTTAATATTTAAATGAAAGTTTTAAACTCTTATATTTACCCAATAATTTTTATAATATTTGTAGTATAGCATTAAAGCTTTTTCTGATGTGTAGATAAAAATATTTATCCTTTAAAATCATATGTATCTTTTGCAAAAATAAAAAACATATATTTCCCAAAGGAATGGCAAATTTGAGGGGATGTTCCATCCTTCAACTGGTGGGGAACTTCAAGAACGTTCTTTGAGAGTCAGACATCAGCCTACTATTCTTAGGAGGACTGGCTGCCCCTGGGGAAAAGGATATGGCTCAGCTGCTGTGAAAAAGCCTTCAACACTCAGTCCATGATATCAGCTTTCATCGTGGTGAAAAACAAGCTTAGAACCTGGCAACCTATCTGTGTTTCATAGGACTGTAGAACTTGAATGAGATGGAACATGTTATTCATAGTGCTGTGTTTTCACTGCAAGGTAGCTCCCATTTTTCATACCCAATTTAAAAAGAAATATCTGCCCTGCATTAATAGTTTTTTTCTTAATTTGTAGCTATCTAATCTACTAAGTAAACTTGTCCTTAAATCTATCATTTTCATTGAAACTAGGATACAATAATAGAAATGCTTGTGAGGTATCCCTGTATTCCATTTGGGAGATTATATATACATATGTATGTATATTTCCCTAAAGACAGAAGACAACACCTATACATTAGAATATACAGAAACCTTAATTATATTTTTCAGCAAGAATATTTTTGTTTATTCAACAGAAAAGTACTTTATACTTAGAGGTTGAATAAGCTCAAAAATGAAAAAAATAACTAGTGCTCACAATTAAGTCATATTTGCACCACCACTTACTTTTTTTAAACTACTTTAAAATACCTCATCATTTTATCATTAAAAAAAAAAAAAAGCTTTAATGTGGCCATGGCGGCCTATGGATTTCTTGACCTTTTTTTCACCTTCTCTACAATTTCATCTAACTCCTTTATAAACTTAGGTCTCAGTGCAGCCTTTACTTCCTCTAGAAAACCTTCCCTATGCCTCTTGGGACTATAGTGGAAATCCTCTCCTATGTGTTCCCACAGCACCTTCATGTTTTATTTTAGCACTTATGCTGAGGCATAATTGCCTGTTTATTTGTCTGTCCTCTTCATTAGACCATATACTCCATGTATATAAGAACTATGCTTTGTTTTTCATTATATTTCTAGTACTTTACACATATTTTAGCTTTATATAAAGCTCAATATTTATTGAATTAAATATAATAACAGATTTGCAAGATCATAGATCCACCTGATTTTGCTCTACACTATTCCCAGGATACATTTATACCACCCTAAGGCATACTTGGTTGAACCATTATGAACACATCAGGACGTGACATCCAACCTAATTTCAAAATCTGACCCACCTAGTATAAATCAGTATTGTGTCAATGACATCTTGTATTCTTACCATCACTTTACAAAAACAATGAAAGCATTTTTTTTCAGAAACAGAAAACCTCTATGTTTTATTACTTTATTGAGAAGATCTGGCATTCAAGCAAAAGAGAGGGTCGTGGGTAGGCTATCATACCATACTGATGTTGCTAAAGGTTATGAGCACAGGCACACTGTTCATGAAGCGAATCTTGAGGAAAACAATATCATCATTCAGAATGGTGATCTAAAGTTGGTCTATAGAAGAAATATGACCAAAAAACAAAACAAAACAAAAAACCAAAACCAAAACTACATAAAATGTGTTTTGAGAAATAGTGAACAAAGCCAAGACTAACTCCATTAAAGTCAAAAGCAGGTTTTATACAAAAGAACAGAGAAAAAATAGCCCTTAGTTTTGTTGGCAAGAGGGTCAATAAACTTGTGATAACTGTTTATGAAGCTAGCATAGGCAATAAACAAAAGAAGGTAGAAGATAAACTGTTAGAAAACTAGCAATAAATTTTAGTAAAAAATTTAAGTTAAAGGATTAACATAATTAATGTGCAAAAATGTACAAGGGAAAAACTAACATCCAAATGGAAAATTATGCAAAAGTTGTAAATATGTTTTGCAAAAAAATAATAAATTTTCTAATAAAGATATAAATAATGTTCAATCTCTAACACAAATTATAGAACAATTTTTTTTAAAGATTTTATTTATTTATTTGACAGAGATAGAGACAGCCAGCGAGAGAGGGAACACAAGCAGGGGGAGTGGGAGAGGAAGAAGCAGGCTCATAACAGAGGAGCCTGATGTGGGGCCCGATCCCACAACGCCGGGATCACGCCCTGAGCCGAAGGCAGACGCTTAACTGCTGTGCCACCCAGGCGCCCCTACAGAACAATTTTTAAATGAGAAATCATTTCTCACCAATAATATTGGTTAATTTAAAATATTTTGTTCTATTGAGGACATGGAGAAATGGACTCATTCAATACAACTGGTTGCAATATAGATCGGTACATTTACATAAGATTTGGCAATGCATCAATGTTTCAAAATATTACACATAAGAACAAGATGTATGAAAATATTCATATCTGTGGTCAAATATGTACATATGGCTGTCAATATACATCAGTGAAGAACAAAACAAAGATGTCTCCTCCTGTGAAGCTTACATTCTAATGGTAGAAGACACTAGTACACAGACAATACAGAATACACAAAATGAATACACGAATTATGTAGTATATTAGTAAGAAGACTATATAAGTTTTATGCAAAAAAAAGAAAAAGAAGAGTGCTATCAGAGAAAGTAGTAATTGCAAGTGTCTTAGCTAGAGTGGAGCAAGGGTTGCGCACTTGCAATATAAACTGAGATCATCAGAGTAGGTAGGGCCTTGTTGAGAAAAGGCTTGAATGAAGTGGCAGAGCTGGTTTTAATCTTTGTGGAAGAAAAGAATCAGCCAATGAATGTAAAGGCCGTAATGTGAATGCTTATTTTNCAATGAATGTAAAGGCCGTAATGTGAATGCTTATTTGGCATGTCAAAAAAAATGTTAGGTGGGGCTCCTGGGTGGCGCAGTCCTTAAGCATCTGCTTTCTGCTCAGGACATGATCCCGGCGTTCTGGAATCGAGCCCCGCNTGGCATGTCAAAAAAAATGTTAGGTGGGGCTCCTGGGTGGCGCAGTCCTTAAGCATCTGCTTTCTGCTCAGGGCATGATCCCGGTGTTCTGGAATCGAGCCCCGCATCAGGCTCTTCTGCTGTGAGCCTGCTTCTTCCTCTCCCACTCCCCCTACTTGTGTTCCCTCTCTCGCTGGCTGTCTCTATCTCTGTTGAATAAATAAATAAAATCTTAAAAAAAAAATGTTAGGTGACCAGCATGGCTTTAATGGAGGGAGTAGATTTTCTTAGAACATAAAATCAAAGAAGTAGTGTGTGTGTGGTGTGTATGTGTGTTAATTTTCTGGGGCAAAACAAGAACCTAACTGATGTCTAAAAGTTAGCTAATGCAAACGATAGAAGGCAGAGGAATGAAAAAGAGAGAGAATCCATTGGAGAATATGCGCTGTGAGGAAAGATGATATTGGTAGTTTCAAATAATGAATGGCTTAGAGGTCTTATTTAGGAAAATAGGAATGTTATCTTATGAGTTTTAAATAGGGGAATGAAATGACCAGATACAAATTTTTCAAATACCACTACTTTAGCTAAATTGGAGAATGATTTGTAAAGGACAAAGTATGGCTAAAATGAAATTGATTTCAAACTCTTATTGAAAGAGCTCAAGCCTGAGATAACGGTAGACTGAACTCATGACAGAAGGGGTTATAAGCAATTTAACAAACAGAACTGACAGTACTTAATGATAGACTAGATCTGGAAGAAAGCGACAAGGTGACTCCCACATTTCTAACTGTGCTATTGAGGTGACTGGAAGTATCCAACATCCAATATAGAAATATAAAACAGTTTTCACAGGAGAAATAATTGAATTTCAGTGTTGTACAATCTGGGATTAAATTGCCCATAGCTTACCCCATTGGAAATATTCAAGGTAGATGGAAGTGTGGATATGAGATCACCAGAAGAGGGATTTGGCAGGAGGTAAGGATTTGGAAAGCACTGCGGTATTTGTGGTCAGGATCACTGAAAGTCTATAAATTCCTCACTGTATCTATAAGCAAAAAAACCCCCCAACATTCCTGAATAGACAGTTAGACAAAGTCAACCTTTAATGCAGTCTCAGCCTCACAGATGTGAGGTTTGGAAGCCAAAGACACTTTTGTGCAAAGAAAATGGCAACACCTTCCCTTTGGCTGAGGAAAACTGGAACAAGAATCATGACTTTGGAAACGGAAGAGGCTGGGTTTTCTGCTGTCACCAAGACTCCCAATACATGCTACAGAATTTGCAAGACCCAGTGAAAAATGGAAATGCAAAGTCCCTCGGTCAAACAGTATTAAGTATTTCAAGATGATGTCAAAAAGGCATTAAGCCAAGCACAGGCTCTTCAAAGCCAGAGTCTCCTGTGACTGCGCATGACACCTACCCAGGAAGCCAGACTTCCAACTTCCCACCTGCGCCTAAAATCCTAAGATACCCTTGAAGAGTATGTAGAATGAAAAAAAGGTGACCTAAGACATACCCTGAAGACCAATAACGTTGTGTAAAAGGTAAATGAATTTCTAAAAAAAAAAATACTGAGAAATAGACAAAAAAGAGTATAATAACCATGATTAGACCAACAGTAATATTTACTTTATCATAATTTCCTAGATATGCAGTATATAAATTTCTTTCTAACGTCTTACATTTTATAATCAGAACACCAACAGTTTTTTTTAAAAAAAAATTCCACCTCTGTCCTTTAGGGGAAGAGTTTAGAATTGAAGTAATATCGATGCAGTAGAGTTAAGCTTATAAGCTATATCTGGTTTATGTATTGCTCAAAAAGCTGGATTTAGGGTCAGATTATCAAAATGAGAACCTAATAAAAGAGATATTTTCCTTCAGGTAATACAGCACTATGGTTTTAGTTCTTTCATCATTTAAATTAGGATTTTATACAATATTTAAAAAATTATTTAAGGTAAGCTGAAATGTGTGACAAATATCAAATTAAGCTGCAATAGCACAGCAACAATTACCTTTAGCTTCTACACATCCTGCTCGCAGAACAGAAAAAAAATAATTTAACTCTGACCTTTCAGATGATGTTAGAATATCTTCTAAAATACAAGACTATCATTTAGATTATAAACAATTGGCACAGGGGCGCCTGGGTGGCTCAGTTGGCTAAGCATCTGACTCTTCATTTTGGCTCAGGCCATGATCTTCAGGGTGGTGAGACTCTTCATTTTGGCTCAGGCCATGATCTTCAGGGTGGTATTGAAAAATGAAAGAGGTTTTACTTAGTTTCATTTACTTCAGGGTGCACCGGGCTCCATGTTGGACATTGAGCCTGCTTAAGATTTTCTCTCTCCCTCTCCCTCATTCCTCACCTCTCCTTCCCCAGCTCACATGTGTGCTTTCTCTCTCTGTCTCAAAAACAAACAAACAAAAATCACACAAAAAACACAAACAAAAAACCCCCCACTAATTGGTACATTCATTGTGAATAGTAAAATTGAAGTCATTCTAAAATCCTCATTCCTAAAAACAAAATGAATTATAATGGGGAAATATTTAGCCATGTGTTCGACTGTTTCCCCACCATTTTCCCATATTGGTTTGGTCAATATTCTCCCACATTGTCATTTTTTAGAGTCTCTTTCCTCAGGAGAGAATGCTGCCTTGACCATGTGGAGAAAACCTCTAGTAAGGGAACTGTGCAAAGTGAAATTGCTAAAGAAAATTTCCTGCTGGCAACTGCACCCCCAGTATGAAAGGGGAAATAGTTCACCATCAGTGAAAATATTCATCATTAGAAGGTTAAGATAGAAGTTGTTCTAAAAATCCAAAAATCTAAAAGCGCAGAAATTTATTTTGTTGAATGTAAACAAAATGTTTATTCATAACTGAAGTTAGATTAATAGCTTATGCTGTCAACTTTCTCTTTGTGATATAAAAAAAGAGCAAAAAAGTGAGTCTTTTGTGAAAAAGCATGTTTTCCTCTATGCCATTATACTGCACTCAAATTTCACCTTATCGACCCAGTGAGATCCAGCATTCATGAATTTATCTGAATTACTTTGAATCTATTTAGAATTTTAATGTTAGAGCCTAAGGTAGTACATTTTCGTGGCAATGTAAACTTCAAATTTTGTATAGATTTTTGGGAGTCGATGAAATCGTGGTTTGATTCATGACTGCCACTTGCTCAGTGAGGAGTGGTAAGTTACTTAACTTCCCCAAGCCTCGGTCTTTTGACCTGTAAAATGAGGACAAAAATCCCTTACTTAATAAGACTGTGCCAATTAATAAATGCACTCATATCTCAGTACGCATTCAATGACCAGTTGGGGTTTTTATTATTTGATTATACATCTTTAATACACTGAAAAGACACTGTTTAAATTAACAGACGTAAAATATTAGTGGCTTATTATTATTATTAATTATTCTAAGATAATCTTGTTAGTCTAGTTTCCAGGAAATATTAAACAATTTGATATTCATTTCATATTTTCTGGATAGTCATTGTGATTTACTAAACTAAACTATTTCTTCTATTTTCAAAGGCAGGTAGATGTAGTATGTCATAGTACCTAACTTCTGAAATCCATTTATAACTGCTTAAACATTTTACTTCATTTCTTTGAACCTCTCCTAGCTAGTTCCAGCATGTGTTTGTGTGTGTGCATGTGTGTACACATATGTATTTACATGTATTTATATGAAGTCTTGTACACTTAAACATTTCATTAAACATGCTTTTATTTACTGTACAAAAGCTTATAAGTAGTATTGAGTTTGTAACTTTTATTATTACCAGTAAATAGCTAAGTCATAAATATGCACTTTTAGGATTTGGGTAACAAATGAAAGAGGTTTTACTTACTTTCATTTACTTCAAATTAGCCCAAGAAAATCTAAAATTATGGTCCTATGTAAACAGGTTAGATATGTTCAATTCTCACAAATCCAAACAAAATTATAATAAAGGAATAGTAAAATAGGAGGAGGAAGAAGGAGAAGAAGAAAGAGAAGAAAAGGAGAAGAAGAAGGAGAAGAGGGAGAAAGGGGAGGAGGAAAAGAAAGAAGAAGAAAGAGGAGGGACACCAGGAACAGCAAAAAGTGAAGGAGAAAATAAAAGATGGGTCCCTAAACACAGTCATATTTATCTACTTCTTTTGCCAATACATGGATACAAATGAGGAAAATTTAAAAATGAAATTGAGTAGCATCTTAATAAAAATAACATAATATTATATGAAACATGAACATTCATTATATCCTGGTAATGCTAGAATTTTCTCTAGCTCCTAACATTTCTTAGTAAATTTTATATTAATCACTCAATTTTCTGCAGTGGTTACACCAGTCAGATACAAAAGTAACCATTCCAGAGAAATTGGCATTTTGAAGCTGTCAGTATATAGCAGGTGGTGTTGAAAATAGTTTCTCATAGTATTCATTATATCTATAAGTGTAGTAACTGGTAATAATTACATTTAGTGCTTAAGGTTAGAGGAAATATTACTCATTTCTCCAACTTACTGAGTCTCATGTTTAAAGACATAAAATTCCCACTGTTTATAGGTCACTTTAGTTGATAATTCCATACTTCTTATGGTATTAAGAAGAATCTTTCATAACTAAAAAAAAACATGTAGGCGCGCCTAGGTGGCACAGCGGTTAAGCGTCTGCCTTCGGCTCAGGGCGTGGTCCCGGAGTTCTGGGATCGAGCCCCACGCCAGGCTCCTCTGCTATGAGCCTGCTTCTTCNACGTCAGGCTCCTCTGCTATAAGCCTGCTTCTTCCTCTCCCACTCCCCCTGCTTGTGTTCCCTCTCTCGCTGGCTGTCTCTATCTCTTTCAAATAAACAAATAAAATCTTTAAAAAAATAAAAATAAAAAAATAAAAATAAAAAAAAACATGTAAAGCACATCTGCATGATTAAATCATTAGTTAGAATTTCTGCATCAACTTTAATTTCATTATGAGAATTTATAGTCTTCTTTCTCTGTTTCCCATAGAATTTGTGACTCCTCTGGCTCTTGGATCTCTGTTGCATACTGTTCATACTCTTTTTTTTTTAATTTTTAACAAATGATCTTTCTTTTTCTTTTTCCTTTTTTCCTTTCTTTCTTTCTTTTTTTTTTTTTTGTAATCAATTTAAGGGCAAGAGTTTCATCCTAACAGTCCTTCGATTCATACTGCCCAGCACAGTGAATGAATGGCTGGCTTGTACACTGTAAGTACATCACATCCCATTAGTGATTTTAACATTAATAACTTGATTCCAGTATGGTGACATGCGCATGAATGGTTTAAAAATAATGATAAAGAAGATCAAAGTCATCCATACATGTATCTTTTCTGACCACAGTGCTATGAAACTAGAAATCAACCACAAGAAATAATCTGGAAAGACCACAAATACATGGAAATTAAATAAAATGCTACTAAATAATAAATGGGTCAACCAAGAAATCAAAGAGGAAATAAAAAACTACATGGAGACAAATGAAAAGACAATGATCCAAAATCTCTAGGATGTAGCAAAAGTGGTTCTAAAAAGGAAGTTTATAGCAATAGAAGCTTATCTCAAGAAGCAAGAAAAATCTCAAATAAATTACCTAACCTTATACCTAAAGGATCTAGAAAAAGAACAAACAAAACCCAAAACCAGTAATAGATAGGAATAATAAAGATCAGAGCAGAAATAAATGAACTAGAAACTAAAAAAAAGCAATAGAACAGATTGATGAAACCAGCACCTAATTCTTTAAAAAGATCAACAAAACTGATGAAACTTTAGCCAGATTTCATAAAAAGAGTGAGAGAGGGAGAGAGAGGACTCAAACAAAATCAGAGATGAAAGAAGAGAAATAACAGCAAACACCAAAGAAATACAAAGGACTATAAGAGAATATTATGAAAAATAACATACCAAGAAATTGGACAAACTAGAAGAAATGGATAAATTTCTAGAAACATAAAACCTACAAAAATTGAATCAGGAAGAAATAGAAAATTTGAACAGACCAATTACCAGTAATGAAATTGAATCACTAATAAAAAAAAAAAAACCCAAGAAAGATAGCTTCACGGGTGGAATTCTATCAAACATTTAAAGAAGAGTTAATACCTATTCTTTTCAAACTATTCTAAAAAATAGAAGAGGAAGAAAATATTCCAAATTCAGTCTATGAAGCCTGTGTTACCTTGATACCAAAATCAGATAAAGACACCACAAAAAAAGAGAACTACAGGCCAATATCTGATGAACAAAAATGCAAAAATCCTCAACAAAATATTAGCAAACTGGATCTAACAATTAAAAAAAATCATTTACCATGATCAAGTCGGATTTACACCAGAATGCTAGGNATTTATACCAGAATGCTAGATGGTTCAATATTTGCAAATCAATCAATGTGATACATCACATTAACAACAGAAAAGATAAAAACCAGGTGATCATTTCAATAGATGCAGAAAAAGCATTTGACAAAGTACACCATCCTTTAATGAGAAAAACTCAACAAAGTGGGTTGCGAGGGAACATATCTCAACATAATAAAGGCTGTAAATGAAAAATCTACAGGTAACATCATACTCAGTGGTGAAAAACTGAAAGCTTTCTCCCTAAGATCTGGAAACAGATTAGGATGTCCACTCTCACCACTTTTATTCAGCATAGTCCTATAAGTCCTACCCACAGCTCTTAGACAAGAAAAAGAAATAAAAAGCAGCCAAATTAGTAAGAAAAACGTATAACTTTCACAATTTGCAGATGACAAAATACCATATTTAGATTCCACCAAAAAACTACTAGAACTGATATATGAATCCAATAAATTCGTAGGATACAAAGTCAATGTACAGAAATCTGTGACGTTTGTATACAATAATAAGGAAGCAACAGAAGATAAGAATTAAGAAAGCAATTCCTTTACAACTTCAGTGAAAATAATAAAATATCTAGGAATAAATTTAACCGAAGAGGTGAAAGAACTCTACTTTGAAAACTATCCGACATTGGTGAAAGAAATTGAAGATGACACAAACAAATGGAAAGACATTCATACTCATGGATTGCAAGAACAAATATTGTTAAAATGTCCATACTTCCTAAAGCAATCTAAAGATTTAATGCAGTCCTTATCAAAATACCAACAGCATTCTTCATAGAACTAGAACAAATGATCCAAAAATTTGTATGAAATGACAGGAAACACAAAGCTGGAGGTATCACAATTCCAGATTTCAAGTTATACTACAAAGATATAGTAATCAAAACAGTATGATACTGGCACATAAATAGACACATAGATCAATGGAACAGGATATGAATCTCAGAAACAAATCCACAACTATATGGTCAATTAACCTTTGACAAAAGAGACAAGAGTATGCAATCGGAAAAAGTCTCTTCAACAAATGATGCTGGGAAAACTGAACAGCTACATGCAAAAGGATGAAACTGAACCATTTTCTTACACCATATACACAAATAAATTCAAAATTGATTAAAGACCTAAACATGAGATATGAATCCATAAAAATGCTAGAAGAGAACACAGGCAATAATTTTTTTTGACATCAGTCTTAACAACATCTTTCTAGATATGTCTCCTGAGGAACAAAAACAAAAATAATCTATTGGAACTACATCAAAATAAAAAGCTTCTGCACAGCAAAGGAAAGAATCAACAAAACTAAAAGATAATCTACTGAATAGGAGAAAATATTTGCAAGTGATATATCCAATAAAGGATTAGTATCCATAATATATAAAGAAGTTGTCGAGCTCAATACCCCCAAAACAAATAATCCAATTAAAAAATGGGCAGAAGACATGAACAGACATTTCTCCAAAGAGGACATACAGATGGCCAACAGACACATGAAAAGACGCTCAACATCACTCATTATCAGGGAAAGCAAATCAAAACCACAATAAGGTATTACCTCACACCTGTAAGAATGGCTAAAAAACAGCACAAGAAACAAAAGGTTTGGGTGAGGATGTGGAGAAAGGGGAAACTTCTTGCACTTTTGGTGGGAATGCAAACTGGTGCAGCCACTCTGGAAAACAGTATGGAGTTTCCTCAAAGAGTTAAAAATAGAACTACCCTAGAAGCAAGCAATTGCACTACTAGGTATTTATCCAAAGAATACAAAAATATGAATTCAAAGGCATACATGCTCTCCATTGTTTATAGCCGTGTTATTTACAATAGCCAAATTACGGAAACAGCCTAGGTATCAACTGACTGATGAATGGATAAAGAAGATGTGGTATATATGTACAATGGAATATTATTCAGCCATAAAAGAGAATGAAATCTTACCATTTGCAATGACATGGATGGAGCTAGAGAGTATTATNGCTAGAAAGTATTATCTAAGCAAAATAAGTCAGTCAGAGAAAGACAAATACCATATGATTTCACTTATATGTGGAATTTAAGAAACAAAACGAAGGAGTAAAGGGGAAAAAAAGAGGGAAGGCAGCAAATCAAGAAACATACTCTTAACTATAGAGGACAAACTGATGGTTACCAGAGGGGAGGTGGCAGAAGGCAGGGGGTGAATTAAATAGGTGACAGGGATTAAGAAGGGCACTTGTGATGAGCACCAGGTGTTGTATGAAAGTGTCGAATCACTATATTGTACACCTGAAAGTCATATTACACTGCATGTTAATTATACTGGAATTTAAAGAAAAACATGAAAAAACCCAATAAAGTAATTTAAGAGCTTAGGGGGAGTAGAAAGAAGAGTAGAAAAGACAAGAAAAGCGATGAAGGCAGTATATAAATAACACATTCCATGATAGGAGTAGCTTTGCTAGAAGATGAATCACATGCATGGCTACGCATTTTTAATCACCAATCCTGAGAAAAAATGAGGAAAAATAAGGTAAAATCTTCAAATAAATTTTTAAAAGTTAGCTATGTAATAAACGGGGTTTTCATGTCTGTGATTTGTTAAACCATTTCACAACACATTCCTTTTTCTAATCTCCATTCATTGTTTTTAAATTAAAGTTACTGACATTTATAATTATAACTTAATTCTATGGCCCCTCCTCAGCAAGTGCTAGATTGAAAATCATTGAATTCACTGTGAAAGATATACTTTTTGTTTGTTTTGCTTTTCTTTTAGTTTCTACTAAACTTTGGAAATGTACAAATAATACACACATTTCCTTTATAAAAATTCAAACAGTACAGAAACATGTAGAATAAAAAGCAAATGAACTCTTCCTCCTTTGCAATTATCCTATATTTTTTAACTGGTCAGTTTACATTCCCATTTCTCTTATCCCTGTATTTTTGGAAAATCAGTGGCAGAATCAGTGACAGATTAACTTCCTAAAACATGTCTCTGCACAAACGATCCCCTGGCTTCCATGATTTAGCATTCTCTCCTGGATTAAATAAATCATTCTAGCTTATGACTGAAGCAGCTCACGTCTCAGTTCCCGAAGTGTGGAAATAAACTCTTACATGTACTCTTTACTCATGACTAATTATTTGTATTCTCACAAAATTGCTTACACCTCCCCATATATAGTTTACACCCTCCCACGCTATTTTATACCTTTCCATATGTAGTTCTTAGTGAAAATCCACATCACTGAATCTCACTTATTAAAAGCCTGCTTACTTTTGTGGGTCTAGTATCTTTGCCATGCACCCAATTATAATACAAAAGCTCATGAGCGGTTTCTATCAACCCTCTAAACTTTCATTCTGTAGTTTTAATATGCTAGTATTTCATATTCCAATTTTTAAAATAATTTACATATTTCCCTAAATTTTAATCACTTGGCATATCTCTAGCTCTTAATACAGATTTGTTAAATGATGAATTGCCAAAAGTGGATGGAGCTTAATATCTACTGAAAACTCTGACAAGTCTGAACATGCAAGAGCCAGCTGGGAGAGATGGCATTTACATGAAGGCCTATCAGGCTTCAGAGAAAGAAAGGATGGACATGTCAGAACTGCTGGTTTGTTCTGGGACTGAGAGTTTCAAATGAGAAGGAAGGGCAGTGATCATGTCTTAACCCTTGGGCAATGCCTGTAATGAGCATAAAACTTTCTGGGAAGGTCAAGATATTCCAGGGACAAAGTAGGGTAAGTTTTTACACCTGAGTGTGATTCTATTCAATGTCATTAATAACATATTTCCCAACTCAGTCTTGAGGAATCTTGCCCAGAATTTTTTTTTTTTCTATCAGTACACTGAAAGAAACTAGGAAAGGCAGTCAATTAACAGAGATCTGCAACATTAGGAACATTGCATTAAGTAACACCTTTAGGAGGATTGTAATAAAATTACAAAATTGGCATGGGGATAGCATCTTGTAATATAACTGCCAAGTGGGTTTTGTGAGTTATCTTTCTACATATTCAGAAAACACGTACCTGCTGTTTTAATATTCTAATATTTGAATATAAGGCTCCAAATTTACATAAGGTCCATAATTATATGCAGTTGGTTAATGGCAGAGGAAAGAGTTTAATAGCCATGCTGTACTGCCTTAAGCATCTAATAATTCAGTAAGAACTATGTGAGAGTCCAGGTATAAAAAGGATGAACATAGGAGAAATTATATCAATAGAGCAGCAAAACACAGCCTGGTATTGACCTATCCCATCAGGAGACCTACATAAGTTGGGCCATGGTAGCAAGGAGAGGAATTAGTATCAATGGTTATTGAAATCTATCATGAGCACCAACACAGATATGCCCACTACCTTTTTCTCCTGTCAGAAAAATGAGGGATTTAAACAACTTGGATTTCCATGATTCTTCTACCCAAGGTTTAAAGCTAGATATTAATCTGGTTATATGTCACTTATTTGAATTTTCTCCTATTTCAGTCAGATGGAAAGTAAGAAATGACTGGATGCAGAATGATGGAACAAGATAGGATCAGCCATGGAAGAGCTTAGTGAGAAGGTGACACAGTTTGGAAAAGAAAGAGGATTGATTCAAGCCATGACTAAAAGCTGTGGTTGGGCAGTGCCTGGAGGACTGATGAGTGGGAAGGAACACACATTCTGACACAGCAGTGGAAGTTTAAAGGAAATAACTTGGGATTTTAAGGGAGGACTTGAAGTGAAGAGTGAGAGGAGAAGTCTCTTGGGGAGGTATGTTTGTGAGAGATTGGCTTTAGCATCTGGCTTCCTGCCATATGACAAATTCCATTTTCTTTTTGCAATTTCCTTCCTTTCTATTATACCAATTAATTAGGAGATGGGCACAGTCTGGTTGAGGGAGGGAGAAGAGGATTATCAGGTTTTGGTTTTGTCTTCCTCCTTCTCCCTTTGAAGAATCATTATGGCAGAGTCCAAGGAACAAGGCTTTGACGGTAGGATCCAGGTATGAATCTACCTTTATCTGGTACCAACTGCAATTTGAATAGTTAGTTCAATCTCAGAGTCTCTGCTTCTGCATTCATAAAATGGAGATGGCAAAATACCTTCTTTGGAGGACTGTGTTGAGGATAAACTGAAATCCTCAAAAAAAAAAAAAAAGCCACCTAACCTTTGAAACATTTGATAGGAACTCAATAGATAAACTTGGCTAGGTTCTTTATTATTCTCATTTTCTCTTCAGTTGGCCAATCTGTTCTTTCTTCTTTTGCAATTACTCATCTGATAAATTAAACTCTGACTCCACTAGTATTGAGAACCTCAGAAAGATTTTAAAAAGAGAGAGAGAGAGAATGAGACTGAGTTTGAATTGTTTCAGAGATTTGTTTATCCTCTCCTGTGCTGCAATGTANTGAGAACCTCAGAAAGATTTTAAAAAGAGAGAGAGAGAATGAGACTGAGTTTGAATTGTTTCAGAGATTTGTTTATCCTCTCCTGTGCTGCAATGTATGGAGTTAGAAGGTAAGCAAGACTCATGGTGACAGCACCAAATGGTAGGGAAAGAGGGCTCATGCTCTCTCTCACAAACTCTGTCTGCCCGATTCTTTGATGTGGAGTAGAGTATGTTCTCAATTTTATGTAAAAGACTTTGTTTCTGCAGTTGCCAACACACTTTGAAGGGGACTTCAAGAGATTCCCACTCTTAGGCTCCATAGAAATTCTCCACTTGGCACGTTTGAGAAATATCAAAAGGAAGGCTTTCCATAGCAACACAGCTGACAGGGGGCATCAAAAATTCTAAGATCATTCAGGAACCTCCAAAGAGATTTCTGACCTTCAGCAGCCTGTGGAATCAGAATCTCCAGAAGTGTATTTTATACAAACCCTCATTATGTTCTTATGCAAACTAAACTTTGAACATGATGGATGTAGGTATAGTGTCCCTAACCTAAGGCACATTTATATATAAGGTATAGCTTATATATATATAGAAACTATATATAAACTACGAAGCTATATATATAAGCTACATATAAGCTACTAGCTCTACCTATTTGCTGAAATATTTTTAAATAATTGATCTAGTTTAAACATAAAAGGGTATGGTAGAAACTCCAGGCTGCCTATCCAATAGCCCTTCACCCTTTCTTCCTTAAATTACTTTCTATTGATATTGTCAGAAATGTTTCTAGTTATAAATTATATTTTTCAGGCTCCCTCATAGACAGGAGTAGGCAATAAAAGATAAACAGAAGTACTTCATTGGGGCTTCCAGGAAAGCTTTTTAAGAAGGAAAGGGGAGTGGTTCAAAGAGGGGAGTCACCTTTGGCCCTTCCTCCTTTCAAAATAAGGTCATGAAGGTGAGGACTCCAGCAGTCAAATTGTGATTATAATGTGACCTTGACAATGGAAGACACAAGCTAAAGTTGATGGAACAGAGAGAAAGAACAGCCTGGGTCCCTGATGACCACAAAGCTGCCATATCACCCCTGGACTTCAGTTGTTTTTTGGGTCTCTAATAGTATAGCTGAACCTGATTCTGACTGCTACAGAATTTGTACTTTTATTGTTATTACTTTAAAAAAAGAGATTAGAAATGTTGTAAGTCAAGGTGAATGTCAATGTTTGGTCCAGAAGTGAGTATCGATTCAGTGCATGAGCTCATGCTGGGTGTGTGGGAGCACTGCTGGCCTAGAAATCATTAGGAAGAAGAGCTGCTCTGAAGGCCTGAACACCTGTGGTATATAGGGCACAGGTGGCAATCTGGCAACTGTAAGCCTGGCCTTTTGAGTCATTGCCAAAACTCAATTTGGGTAAATTCATTACCCATACATATGCCCTAATGTCCTAATAGATTTCACTCAGATATGGTAGTTTTCTGCTTAGCTTCCTTATGTTATCTCACTTGCTACATTTGTTAATGGGAAAAAAATACTGCTCCAGGCAAATATCCAAAAATAATTGATTGGTTTGTACTTCAGAGCAGGCTCTTAAATAATTAGTTTGCTTCAAATAAGTGATGACTTCATGGCATGTAAATATCTCCCATGCACACTTTATTCCTGTTTTTACCTAGGCATATGACTATCCATACTGTTAAACTCTGAATGGAAACCAACCATGTTCTTTTCCTCTCCTACCTACCCCAGTTTTCTGATTTGTCTCCCCTCCTGAATGCCCAATTAAAAATTTGAGGAGATTACTACAAAAATGAAAGTACAGACAACAATAACAAAATGAAATTTTTGTCTTATTATAAATTATGACTCAGCAATAAAATTGCTTTCATTTTGTTTGAATCATTACAAATAATTTCTTTTATTAATTTCTTTTTTTTTTAAAGATTTTATTTATTTATATGACAGAGAGAGAGACAGCCAGCAAGAGAGGGAACACAAGCAGGAGGAGTGGGAGAGGAAGAAGCAGGCTCCCAGCAGAGAAGCCCGATGTGGGGCTCAATGCCAGGACTCTGGGATTACACCCTGACCCGAAAGCAGACGCTTAATGACTGAACCACCCAGGCACCCCCAAATCATCTGTTTTAGTTGGTAGAGCATATATTCACAATTATCCTAGTTGTCCAAAGGCCAATCTCTGCTGTCTACTGTTAATGAGTATCTCTTCTATATTTCCATTTGTATTGCCTGCAATCCATCAGGCATTTTGCATCCCCTTGAGCAGTAATTGTTTCTTTCTTAAGCTGTACACTTGTAAAAGCTACATTAAAACTTTGAACATTGCTCTACCTAATGCCAAAACAGTTGAAACAGTAATGTCACTACATTAATATCTTTAGGTCCTTGTCCACAGTATATTCAACAATAATTTGAGATACTGAAAAATGTTTCTGGATAATATACTTAAAATACAAATCTAATGCATAATATCAGTAGATATTTAAGAATTTGAAAATAGTCAGTACACATTTTTTGCCATGCTTGGCACTTGGTAAATTTATACAGGAAGAATAAAAGTTTTACGTGGTGACTCACAGGATTTCTTAAAAATATTTCTTATTCAATATCAAATACATTTTTGATAACAGCACTGTACATTTAAAAGGTCAGTAAGGTGATAGAAATTGTGTAGAAGCGGCTCTATGTATTTTTTGGTTAGAGCAATCTATAGTGGGGCCAATCACTATTTTCGATATGTCCAGGCCATTTTAAAATTAAAAGGCGTATTCTATCATTGCTTTGCCCTACTATGAGCATCACAAACATGAAAATCCATTGTCATTAAGTGACTTTTAAAAGACATATGTGCATACACTAGGGCATTTTCTGATTTTTTTTAATTCTTCCTGAGAAAATAGGCAAAATAACATGAGTTCTTGTTTCAATTTCTATGACTTGAACATGTTTTATCTTTTCAAAATAATCCAAGGCTATTATTATTATTATTATTAAATAGTGTGTTACATATATCAGGGCTTGAAGAAGAACACTGCAGTAAAAACTTAGTGTAATTACTTTTTTCAGATGGGTATGTCTAGATAGGAAAATAAAATAAAATTAACATATTCAGGTCAAGTTCTTAGAAAATGCAAGATTTAACATGTGTACTATGTGGGAGAACTAATCTGGAAAGTCTGGATTAAATAAAGTCACAGCCAGATCCCGCTGGCTGGATGACAGGGAAGAAACACAGGTCTTGAACTGGAGATACTAATTTGACTTTTGCTATTTTTAAATGATGTAACACAACTAATTTTTATACTTATGAGATGGATTGTGAATATAGTAATCTTGGCTGGAGAGTATGTAACATGTATTAAATAAGGATTGTCTAAATTTGGATGAATGCATATAGGACTTACCACCAACAGCTGCCATTATCCCTTATTTAAGCCTTGGCTCAAATTTTCATTTCACCAAGGCTTTCCCTGACCACCTGGTTTATTACTACAAACTGCTTTCTCCCAACACTACGCAACACCTGTGCTCTCAGATTCCTGATCCTCTTACCTTGCTTTTTCTTTTTCTTTCTTTTCTCTTTCTTTCTTTCTTTCTTTCTTTCTTTCTTTCTTTCTTTCTTTCTTTCTCTTTCTTTCTTTCTACATAAAACTTGTGATTTCATAACATTATGTAATTTACTTTTTCTTATGTTTATTTCTGTATGTCCCTCCATGAAAATAGAAACTTCATTAGAATGGGAACACTTTTCTATTTTTTTTTCACTGAAGGATCCTAAGCATTTAAACACTAAAAAATACTTGAGTAACTCAATATGTATTTGTTAAAAGATTGAGAATATTTTGTGTTGAGGAACATTGAACAAAAATATTTAATTTTCTCACGTTACAGCAATTCATATCAAAGAGCAGCGACTGTTTATAGTCTGTTGTAATATAAAAATAATACAAGTCAGTTGTACTTTCATTGAATGCTGAATAATATTCTTTTAAAAGACATAGGGCATTTTCATATTATCATAAAATATATTAAAATGCCCTTGGTGTTTACCAGAATTCATAAATACTGATCTTTAAAATCTGCTGTTATATTTTTGTATTGGAAAAATGGAAGCAATTCAGAAACTTCAAAGGTTGTAGTTCTGTTTTGATTGAAAGGGATGCAGTAAGAGAATATTGGGGAAAGTACCCAAAACCATACAGCTATATGATAAATAAAATCACAGCTACGGCTATTTTTCCATTCATTCCTATGCTTAACAGTATTTTCATGCAGTCTATGGTTTGATACTGGGTCTTGGGACCACCGTTCTATCAAGAAATTAAGGAATCATAGTCCTTCAAAGCTCAGGTCAAAGGCAATAAGGTTTGTGTTAAGAGAACTTGTAGCCTTGGGACACGTGGGTGGCTCAGTTGGTTGAGCGATCAACTCTTGGTTTCAGCTCAGATCATGATCTCATGTGTGGTGAGATCAAGCCCTGTGTGGGACTCCATGCTCAACACAGAGTCTGCTTGAGATTCTCTCCCTCTTCTTCTCTCTCACTCTCTGCCGTTCCCCTCACTCATGCTCTCTCTCAAATAAAAAATAAATCTTAAAAAAAAAAGAGAGAACTTCTAGCCGTAAAGCTTTGAATGCACAATTCACCAGGTAAAACTGTTACTGAATGCCTACAACAAAAACAAATCATACCACATCTTTGCCCTCAAATATTTTACGATGTACTGGGAAAGCCTGGCATGTACCTAATTGATTCTGACATAGGTAAGGCCTTAAGAAATTCTCAAAAAGGGAATAGTGAACCTTGAGTTCAGAGGAGTGAGGGACATTGCCTACGGGCTTCACAGAAAGCAAGATATTTTGAGTTGCAGTTTGCAGTAGGATTTCTCAAACAGAGAAGGCTGAGGTAGAGCATAAAGTTGCCAAGACATGAAATTTCTTTGTATTTTGGGGGGAAGTCAGTTTCACGTGATGGGAAGCCGGGGCATTTAGGAAAAATACAAGCACTCAGGATGGAAAGAGGGGTTGAAGCGAAGAGCCGTGGAACTCAACAAATAGCATTTACATTTTATTCTGGAAGCAACAGTGGGGAATTCCTAAAGAAATGTAACAAGAAAATAAAATCATATTTGGACCATTTATAGAAAAAAAAAGTTTTCCTGATAGTAAGTAGCTTGACAAGTGTACAAGAACTACAGGGCTCCAGAAGTTAGGTGATTCTTCAGAAATCTTGTGGATTTCCTACACTCAAATACACACACGAGGAGAAGGCCCCCCAGTCAGTGATTAAAGGTATGGTCAAACTGGACCCTAACTTCTTTCTAGCCAGGTCCATACTCCTAAGGCAACCAGCTTAAATTTCTCCAGTGAAGGCATGAAACAATTGAACATGAGCCGCCTACGATGCATCAACCTGTTATGTGCCAGGCATTCTGTGTGATGAGCGCACCAAGATATGGGCCCTAGTCTCAAGACATTTCACAAATTGATGGGAGATGGAGCAGTATCTTCAGTGTGGGAGCTAAATAGATGAAACATGGTAAAAAGAAAATTCGAAACATGAGAGAGCAACATGAAAGTATGAGAGAGAATTGCTCATTTGGAAAACCACAAGGAAATTCAGTACAACTAGGTCAAAGAATTCCAACACTGCAGGGACAAAGAAATAAATTTGGAAGGTAAGGGTAGTCAGGAGTCAGATTGTGTTGGGATTGGCCTTGAAGATAGACTAACTTTGAATTCATGCTTTCCAGAATTGATTGGTCCCTCAATGATGCCTGACAAATTTAGGGGACATATCTTCTTTACCTAATACATCTAAAAATAGGACTTATTTCTAAACAGTTATTTCAAACTTTTGCATTTTATTCCAGCCTCCTTCTCAGCATTCTAGCCAAAGGATTTTATTCTTTTCTTCTCAGAAACGAATAGGGATGCTGCCATTCCCAGTCTGTCCCTCCCCATGATTCTTCCTCCCCAGTTCACCGCCTCTACAGTGGTCCCTGCTGCTGCTGACGTAGCCATCGCTACTAAATTGTTTGATAATCAGGTTTTTTCACTCTTCATACTTTTTTCTCAGCACAAGAGGAATCTCTCCTTTTATCCAACTGTAGATACACCTCTACCTTTGCCCTAGAATTAATCCTATCCTTTCCTAATTATAATTCTTTGCCTAGCCTGTTACACTAACTTTTCCTTCTCAAGTGGCTATTACACATCTGGGCTTGTTCAAGGATCTTACATCTTAAAGAGAAAGCCCTCCACCATATTGCTCAGCTCGCCCACCCTTGGCTTCCCTGCCTTATCAACCTTTTCTGTAAAAAGCCATTTTCACCTGAACTTGCTAAGATCTAGCTTTTACCAACCTTTTTTTCACTAAGCAATCTTTCAGCAAGTTTCAGCCGTAACATTCAGGGTCTGTATGTGAAAATTAAAAATTAGCATGCACTCTCCCAGAACTCTAAAATATTATTTGAGATATGTATTTTGGAAATCACTTTTTTTTTAAATTTCTAAAAAGGTATATAGTCTAACTCCTATTTGGTAAACCTTGTCGTGTCAAGCCTTACCCAAAATCGGTCTCAAATTTACCCAGTGTTGTACAAGTTTTGCACAAAATGTTAACCATGCTCCAAATAATACAAAATGCTTTGGGGATTTTATCCTAATTTTATGCCATTCTTCTGAAACTGAATTTGGGACTTTTTTTCCAAGGGGATTTTAGCCTCTGTGCTGTGTGCCCAGATCTTCACAATGTCCAAACCTTTGCCACCTGTTCACAGCTTCTGTAGCCACTTGCAGAGTCACTTGGTAAGTTGTTTAACCTCCCTAAACTTTTTGACTTCCTGTGTGCTCCATCACTTGTTCATAATTCTTTTATTCTGCACACATTTAATGGGTGTCCTTTGTTATAACACATGTGCTTTGCCACAGATTATTTTAAGTTGAGTAACACAGTTCTGACTCTCTGGGTCTCATTGTAGCTGGGAAAATCAAAGGAGTATTGTAGGAGGAACAAATAAGGAAAGTAATATATGCAAATACTTTATGGAATAAAACTGTATTTCTTATAGAAATGATACAGTACGTCTATAAGAAGGTAAAGAAGTAGAGAAAGCTAGGCTCCAATTCCTTACTTTTCATGCATCCAAGATCTGATATAGGCCTATTACATGATTAATTAGCACCGCCTACATATAAATAAAATAGCTTGCCATGAGACACTTAGGACATTTTGTCAGAACACAGAAATATGTAAGCAATTATAACAAACCAAGAAAAACATCTCAATTGCTCTCACCTCTTCACCCCAAAATTTTAGATAATCACTGTATTTCTGGGCACTGGCGTCTTACTACAGAAGCAGCTGCTTACTTTTGACACCTATCCTTGGGTCGTAATAAGTGTCAGCCCAGCTGCTCTCTCATCTGATACCTAGCGACCACAAGAGCATTTAACCTATATTTAACCAGAACACATTTCTTAAAAGAGCCGCTTCCATCTGAGAAGAACAAGTACTAGAAACAGGGAGCTATGTTTATCCTTCTAAATTTAAAGAAAAAATCTTCAGTAGGTTTGACTAATAAGCTCAACCAAGGTTAGAGACACCCTTAGACTTCTTTAAATGAAAGATGAATATATATTTTTAGCAAAACCCTATCTGTACATGCCAAACTCCTTTCTTAAAATCATGGGAGATTCTGGAGCTGGCGGTAACTGTTCTCTATTTTTAAAATAATAATATTATATTACACTTTAATATACTTCTCTCTAGATTTTAAGTAACCCTCCCTGCCAATACAGTATTTTTATTCTCAGATCAACCCTTTGAGGAATGAGAAGGATCTAGAGAATGGCGAGCTCTCAAAGGTCAATGGATTGGCTAAGCTGGGACCTTCATATTATTTAATATAACTTTTAAACCAGTATAACTTATAAAATGTTCCACATTTGATATGTAAAATACAGAGAGAATTATTCTTTATGTTGCAGAACAAAATAATTGTAGACTACTTCTCACAAAGATTTTTATGAAAGATTTTGTAGACATACTCTATATACACTGAGACTAAACATGGTCTACTAAGGTTTTACAGCTCAGTTGACTCTTTTTTTTAAAGTATTGAATTTCTCCTTTGTAATTAAACAAATATGCAATGATAGATTGTCATTCACACACACACACATATATATATACAGACAGAGAGAGAGAGAGAGAGATTAATTTTAGTAACTTCAATCACTCAGAAAAAAGGAATGAGGCTTCACGATCACCTGAAGGTGTAAAAAAAAAAATTTAATGGTAGAATATCACAGTTGATCTATTTTGTACTCTAACAAAATAAATCCTTGTTTCTAAAAATGATATTCTAATGTATCAATGGCCATGATTTTTCCCCCATTAATGCAGTATTTTTATATATTCCTTTTATATAAGTGGAAATTTATATACTAAAATATGTATGCTTTCTAAAAATTAATAAAAACTTACAATTATAAGGTCTAATATTTTGCTTACTTTTAGCACTTTCTCTTCACACCCTACTCTGTTGGTAATTTTTCTAGAGTTACACACACACACAAATGCTAGCATATACCCAGACATACAAGCAAAGACACAAATATTGCAGTGGTATGTGTTGAAACAGGATATTTGGCAACATATTATCTATTTTGCAATCCACATATTATATAGAATATTATAGCTTTAATAAATATCTTCCCTTGAAATATCAGGAAAATTAGACCGTGAATATTTATATAAACAGTGATACAGATCACATATCTTACAGATAATTTCACTCAAAATTTGAGTAATTTCGAAGAATGCAAATTTTTTTATTTTAAAATTAATGTGTTCTAGCTAAGACACTCTAAGTCCAGCTGTGGCCATACTATAGAGTTTAAAGCAAGCAGAAGGTTATGCCATTTTCTGATGGATTTTGACAATGCAAAGAATCAACAATTCAGGTA
This sequence comes from Ailuropoda melanoleuca, assembly GCF_002007445.2. NCBI lineage: Eukaryota > Metazoa > Chordata > Mammalia > Carnivora > Ursidae > Ailuropoda > Ailuropoda melanoleuca. The sequence goes on along the minus strand of NC_048220.1, from coordinate 112,137,922 downwards.
AAAAACTGATTAATTCGTTTAGAATTTCCAAGATTTTGTAAATCAAGTTTAAATTAAATATGTTTATTAAAGATAAAATATTATGAAGAATTCGTATATACCAGTTGTAGGCACAAACAATTATCACAGTGTCTAAAATAGTATGTAATAGGTAGTATGTAGACATACAAGTGAAGGATTTTGGGATTAGGTGAATGAATATTCACTAATATTCATTAGTAGAACTAACTGGTAACGTATTGACTTGTCATTTCACAATGTAGCTTCAACAACCTATAATTCTTGTTGCATTTTTGCAATAATTTATCTGATCTTGGCACATAATTTAACCATTATCAGTCACCATGGTGATACAGACTCCAAGGGATGCATAATCATAAATAAATCCTAAAATTAATAGCTTGGCCATATTACCTTTAATTCAATCTGTTAGTAGATGAAATGACTTCACTTAAGAAAAAATAATACATGTTCTGTAAACTCATGATTTTGCTTAGTAATTTTCAGCAAGGAGTGGCATGATCTCCTCAATTTATTAAAATTCCTACTGACATTTTTTTCTAGAATTTAAGAAAATTCACATCAATAAATGTGTCACTCCTCTTTTGATGATTTTTCACCAACTCCATACTCTCTATACTAATAGTTACTATAAAATGAATTCAAATGCTAGTAGAGAATAAAATATCATAAATTGATGACTAGTAACATTGCACAAGGTTTAATATGCAAGCTCAAACTTGATTAGATGGCAGTTCAAAAAATGACTGAGTGGGCAGCAGAGCAAAATGATGGTTGATTATGGTCTTCCCAAGGGCAATATCCAGTTTTAGAAGAAGACACTAAATAATCCTGATTCAACCATATTATTATTGTAATTAATTTCTTTAGCAGTTATGAAGCCAGCTGGAGTCAAGTTGCATTGGTCTTCTGTGGTGTGTGTGTGTGTGTGTGTGTGTTGTGCATGGGTGTTAAGGGGTAACAACCTTCCAAGGAGTAGTTCTTATATTTCTTAGTATTTTAAATGTTCCTATTTTCTTTCTGCACCCATTGTATTGTCTAGCATATACACTAGAATGAATGCATCTTCATTTGGAAATCACAAGTCTAGAAATAAGAACCAATTCCTTGTCTAGATTTAAACTCACATAAACAAAAATCCCGGAGACCACCGTTTATTCAACTCTTTCTTTACCACTCCATATCCAACCCATCTGAAGGTTCTAACTTTAAAATATATCCATAGCCTAGCCTCTTTTACTACCTCTTCCACTAATATCCTGACCCTAACCATTCTCATCACTTATCTGAGTCAGTACAATAACCTAGGCATCTGCCCACATTTACACTATTACCAACACAGCAGCCAGATCACTAAAACCTAAGTCATACCATGCCATTCTTCAGAAATCTGCATTTCAGTATACCAAAAATGAAGCAGCAGAAACAGAAATTAAGAAAGCAATCCCATTTTTAACTGCACCAAAAATAATAAGATACCTAGGAATTAACCTAGCCAGAGAGAGAGGTGAAAGGTCTATACTCTGAAACTATAAAACACTGATGAAAGAAATTAAAGATGACACAAAGAAATGGAAAACATGCCATGTTCATAGATTGAAAGAACACATATTGTTAAAATGCCTATACTACCCAAAGCAATCTACATATTTATTGCAATTCCTATAAAATACCAACAGCATTTTTCACAGAGCCAGAACAAACCATCCTAAAATTTGTATGGAACCACAAAAAATCTCGAATAGCCAAAGCAATCTTGAAAAAGAAAAGCAAATCTGGAGACATCACAATTCTGGACTTGACATTATATAGAAAGCTGCAGTCATCAAAGCAGCATGGTACTGGCACAAAAACAGACACATAAGTCAATAGAACAGAATAAAAAATCCAGAAATGAGCCCACACTTATATGGTCAATTGATCTTTGACAAAGCAGGAAAGAATATCCAATGGAAAAAAGACAGTCTCTTCAACAAATGGTGTTGGGAAAACTGAACAGTAACATGCAAAAGAATGAAACTGGACCACTTTCTTATACCATACGCAAAAATAAATTCAAAATGGATAAAAAAATCTAAATGTGACACTTGAAACCATAAAAATCCTATTGGAGAACACAGGCAGTAACTTCTTTGACATCGGCTATAGAAACTTCTTTCTAGATATGTCTCCTGAGGCAATGAAAACAAAAGCAAAGATATATCATTGGGATTACATCAAAATAAAAAGCTTCTGCACAGCAAAGGAAACAATCAAAAAATGAAAAGGGCACCTACCGAATTGGAGAAGATATTTGCAAATGACATATCCAATAAAGGGTTAGTATCCAAAACATATAAAGAGCTTTTAAAACTCAACATCCAAAAAACGAATAGTCGAATTTAAACATGGGTAGAAGATATGAACAGACATTTCTGTTCTGTATGAACAGAGGACATACAGATGGCCAGCAGACACATGAAAACCTGCTCAACATCACTCGTTATCAGGGAAATACAAATCAAAACTACAATGAGATACCACCTCACACCTGTTAAGAATGGCTAAAATTAACAACATAAGAAATAACAGGTGTTGATGAGGATGTGGAAAAAGGGGAAACTTCTTGCACTTTTGGTGGGAATGCAAACTGGAGCAGCCACTCTGGAAAACAGTATGGATGTTCCTCAAAGAGTTAAAAATAGAACTACCCTATGATCGACCAATTGCACTACTAGGTATTTATCCAAAGAATACAAAAATATAAATTCGAAGGGATACATGCTCTCCATTGTTTATAGTAGCATTATTTACAATAGCCAAATTATGGAAACAGCCCAGGTATCCACCAACTGGTGAATGGATAAAGAAGATGTGGTATATATACAATGGAATATTACTCAACCATCGAAAAGAATGAAATCTTGCTGTTTGCAATGACATGGATGGAGCTAGAGATTATTAGGCTAAAGTGAAATAAGTCAGTCAGAGAAAGACAAACACCTTATGATTTCACTCATATGTGGAATTTAAGAAACAAAAGAAACAAGCAAAGGGGGGGAAAAAAGAGGGAGGGAGACAAACCAAAAAACATACTCTCAATTTAAAGAACAAACTGATGGTTACCAGAGGGGAGGTGGGTGGGAGGAATGGATTAAATAGGTGATGGGGATTAAGGAGGGCACTTGTGATGAGCACTGGGTGTTGTACGCAAGAGCTGAATCACTGTATTGTAGACCTGAAATGAATATTACACTGTATGTTAACTAACTTGAATTTAAATAAAAACTTAAAAAAATAGAACCTTCAAATGATTTTCCAAAACAAGCCAGTCTTTACAACGGTTTACAAGGCACTAGAGCTATACTGTCCACATGTGGCTGGCTACTGGGCACTTGAAATTTGGCTAGGCAGAATTGAAATATGCTGTATATATAAATTACACACTGAATTTCAAAGACAGAATGAAGAAAGAATGTAAAAATCTGTTAATAATTTTATATTGATTACAGCTGAAAATTTTATTTTGCATGTTGGGAGTAAATAAAATATAAAAAAATTATCTGCTTATTTTTTATTTTTATTTAAAAATTAAAAAAAAATTTAACTCAAGTATAATTATCATACATTTTTGGGTATACCATATAATGATTCAACAATTCTTTTTTTTTTTTTTTAAGATTTTATTTATTTATTCGACAGAGACAGAGACAGCCAGTGAGAGAGGGAACACAAGCAGGGGGAGTGGGAGAGGAAGAAGCAGACTCATAGCGGAAGAGCCTGATGTGGGGCTCGATCCCACAACGCCGGGATCACGCACTGAGCCGAAGGCAGACGCTTAAACACTGTGCCACCCAGGCGCCCCGATTCAACAATTCTATACATTATTCAGTGCTCGTCATAATAAACGTACTTGTAATCTACTTCACTTACTTCACCCATTTATCTGCTTATTTTTATATTTTTATCATGGCTACTAAAAAATTAAAACTTACATATATGTCTCATTTTTCTCTTGGAAATCACTGTACTTGAGGGTCTGATGACAGTGACTTCTCTGAGCCCACCCCCTAATTCCTGCCTCATCCCTGGCTGAGCTGTGACCACGCTGGCTTCCTTGTTCTTCCTTCATTACTTATGTCATGTTCACAACCGCCTAAGAACAATATCAAATTTTATGTGCCTTAACACTAGTGAATGATGGGTTAATCAGCTAGCAAATTTTTGTTAAGTGTCAACACTGTTAGTCTTCTAGCCACTGAAATTTTATAGTAAAAATAATATACAGGTGCTCTCTGTACCCAAGGAGCCTGCATTCTACTTGGGATATGTTCTAATGCCAATAAAATGCAAATTTTAAAACCTTCGTTCACTCAATATAATAACTGACTAAATATTTGAAACTTAGCAAACTGAGGTATAATCTACTGAGATCAAAAGGTACAGAACTCTGCTCTGGAAAATATCACTGCCACAGAAGTGAAGATGAATAATTCAGATAGATTCAGCAAAAACTTTCTTTCTCTCTTACTCTCTCACTCTCTCAACCATACAAAACTATTACCCAGGTTTTATTTTCCCCGTAACTCTTCTCTTTACCTAAAATTATTCTTTCATATCGTTAATGTATATACTCAGTTACTCTGCAACTAAATGTAGGGTCAATTCTAGTTTATGATAGCACAAGGTAAGCACTCATTACATATTTATTAAATGGACATATTAATTAAATGTCAATATAATATAAATGTCAAATATAGTATAATAATCATTGTTATTCTAATTTTTCTGAAGGAAATTTAGTATCCTAACTGAAAATAGAATTTGACTTTTTTGAAAGAGCCAATGACTATTGTGAATTTTAACAATTATTTCTTTGCTTAATTTTTTAATTATTCTGAACTTTAAACCAAATGGATAAATAAGAAGTCACTATTACAGAAAATACTTGATAATAGAGAAAAATGATAGTTAAGAAACAGTTGAATGTTAATACATTGTAATATTTAACACATATTACATATATTACATATAATAAATCTTTTACGTAATATAGATTCTTTAAAGTTTCCTACAAATCAAATATAATCATTATATGTATTAGTTATATTTATTTATTTTTTTTAAGATTTTATTTATTTATTTGACAGAGATAGAGACAGCCAGAGAGAGAGGGAACACAAGCAGGGGGTGTGGGAGAGGAAGAAGCAGGCTCATAGCAGAGGAGCCTGATGTGGGGCTCGATCCCACAATGCCGGGATCACACCCTGAGCCAAAGGCAGATGCTTAACCACTCTGCCACCCAGACGCCCCTTTGTATTAGTTATATTTAAACAATAAAACTCATCATATAAAGAGATACTTTTGGTGAAGCTTTACATAAGATAAAGCTTTTTTACATATACATATTCATGTTTAGCTTTTACTGATACTCAGTTTTTAATTGCGTATAATTATTTATATAAACAATGCTTTTATAATAGCATTTTGGCACTAATTTTATCAGTTACAAACATATTTTTACTTGAAATTAACCACACCTAAAAATATATAATTTCATTCAAAATAATCTCATTTTGAAAATAAGAATAATCTCAGTTTGGGAGCCAAATAATAAAATGGATAGAGGACATTTAATGAAATTGAACACATAGTAGAAAAAAATAAGCATTTTTTAAGATCCTTACAATTATTTCTTTTTTTTTTTGCTTACAATTATTTCTAAGAACAGCTTATTATTTCAATCTTTCCTGTCTCCTCAATCAAACTTCGCTAAAGATAAAATCAATAAAAATAATATTAAGAATGCCTTGGAACGTATTTAAGGTAAACAGACACGCAAAAAGATATGTTTACTACAGCTGAAATAGGAAAAAAAAATATTGTGCTAATTTTCCAAAATGATTTAGAGATTTTTTTCTTAAACTTGAAAGTATCTAGTATCATTTGGGGTTCTTGGATACCTTTTGGAAGTTGCATTACTATAAACAACCTAACAATATGCTTTATCTTTTCAGTAACTCAGATTATTATACTTACTCAAAACTTTGAACCATCACTGCTGATTCTTATTCTAAAAGAAAAAGAATTATGATTTATTTTCCTAAGAATATTACTAACCAGCAAACAAAATTTGTACATGTTGCTTTGAGATTTTTCGTAATTATATGTATGTCAAGCAATGAAATAACCAGGGATCAAAGTGAAGGGGCAAATTGCAGGAACTCCTAAATCACTTTATCTTTCACAAAGACACATTAGTGTAGGACCTTGGAATTTTATTTTTCACAGCTCATGAAGAAATATATAAATATTCCCATTAAGACATCAGTAGTAAACATTGCTTACAGATTTAAAGCATACTAGCTCCAAGCATATCTCTTTCTCTATGGTAATAGTGGAGTTTCCGTAAGACAAGTGTTTTAAATATCTTAAACTCTTGCTGATTGAGTAATATATTAGTACTAATAGCTGATAACACAGGACTTAAAATGTGTAAAGAGTTCAAAAGTTTGTATCTTTTAGGTAACTGCAACGCCACTTCCTATAGGTAACCCGTCATTAAATTTCTTATGTTTCTAGAATTTTATGTACATAGTAGATGTGTGCATGTGCTCTCGTGAGTACACACACACACACCTTTTTAAAATAAACAAAACAAGAATACTTATACATGCTTTATTTACCTTGTTTTTCTCAATTATTGTATTTTAGATTTTCTTTATTAACACAGAAAAATTTCTTCAGTAGAGTTAAGAGTTTAGTAGTATTTTAATATATGGATGTTCTAACATTCAGTATTCTGCAGATGAATTCCACTTTTTGGGTTAAAATAACTTAGGATCATAAATGGCATTCTAAAATTTAAATATAATCAAAGAAGAAGTTAAGCAATAAAATCACGCATATATTTCCATCTTCAAAAATCAACACATTGTTAGCCTTCTAATATATAAACTTACTATATTTTTACAGTGTATGGACAGTTAATGTACTCCTTGAGAGATCATATCTTATTTATTATTTTATCTCCAGGCTTTAGAAAAAAGAAATGTTCAAGACATAATTTTAAAGTAGTTTTATGCTTATTTTTCTAAGAAGATACTAAAATATTTAAAAACTCCTTTTTTTTTAAAGATTTTATTTATTTATCTGATAGAGAGACAGCCAGCAAGAGAAGGAACACGGGCAGGGGGAGTGGGAGAGGAAGAAGCAGGCTTCCAGCAGAGGAGCCTGATGTGGGGCTCCATCCCAGGACCCTGGGATCACGCCCTGAGCCGAAGGCAGATGCTTAACGACAGAGCCATCCAGGTGCCCCTTAAAAACTCTTCTAAAAAGGAAAATTTCATGTTTTTTTAGCCTAGATTTACTACTGTGTCCCTCATTACCCAGACTGTGATTATATCTCCTTTAAACCAGTTGCCAATTTCATTTGTGTTGGAATTGCCCCCTTGACCAGGTTGTAAATTTCAGGAGAGAAACAATGTTTAATTAACCTCTTCTCTTTCCACACTGTTTGACATAATGGTGAACATGTAGTTAGTTCAGACTTATTAGAAGCTTAAAACAACAATGTATTGTTTGCATTGTATTAAAGATAATGTCAATCTCAGGCTACGAACAAAACCTACAGTATTATTTAGTGTTTTCCAGATGCCATTGAAACATGTTTGAATAACCTCTTCAAGATTCAGAAGGGTATGGCCTCACAAATTAAAATCCAAGAGTATATAAAAGATTTTGCTAAACTACTCTTTTATTCAATATTTATCCTGTAAAATGTCAAAATTAGGACATTCTAGCAAACAGATGAATTGTGGTTGATTTTGACATGAAGTCAATGTATAAATGAAGAAGATAGTAAGAAGGGGAAAAATGGGCAAAGAATATATATGAAAAGCAAAGTACAAAGAGAAATCAGAATGGCCAAAAAATATATGAAACAATGTTCAATATCACTAGTAATCAAAAATGAATGCAATTTCAAACAGTAATGGGATCTACAATTGTTTAATGATTAAGATAACATTGGGTCAAATAATTTTGACTCTATCTCTTACTAGTTGTGTACAAGTTATTTAATATTTCTGTCCCTTTATTTTCCCACTTTTAAATTCAGAATAATAATAGTATCCATTTAATAAAATTGTTGTGTAAAATAAATAAAATTATCTAAAAAAATTTAAGCATAGTAATCACACAACAAATGTTAGCCAATAGTAAAAATAAAACATTCCATCTAGTAGGTTAATAATTATAATAATAATGATGAACATTTAATAAATAAATAAACAGAAATTTGGGTGAAGAGAAATTTTTATGTACTGCATGTGAAAAAAACTGGCAATATTGAAGTAGAAATTGTCAAAACATGTGTAAGTATTTATACTGCAGTAATATCTATACCTATAAAAAATTAGAAACAATGCAAATGTTGCTATACACATATGATAGAATACAACATAATAGTTAAAATGAATAAACAAGTAAATTAATGGAAAGAACTGGGTGATGGGTATTAAAGAGGGCACGTGTTGGGATGAGCACTGGGTGTGACACACAACTAATGAATCATTGAACACTACATCAAAAACTAATGCTGGCTAACTGAACATAATAATAATTAAAAAAAGAATCAAACATTTATGTCTCTTTCCCTATATGAAACATTGTAGATTAACAAAATATTTGGTGAAATGTTAAGTATTAAGTGAATAAGTGAAGAAGGAGTATGTTAATTGGAATTTCAGTTTTGTGACCTTTAATGAAGTAATGGATTTAGGCAGTGGCTGCTAACATCAGAGAGAGAAACATGTTCCTTCTGACGTAAGCACACACCACCACCTGTGATACTGTCTTGCCAAAAAAAAAAAAAAAATTAAACGTAAATCTCACTACCAATTTAAAGGAAATAAATGGAAGAGAACATTTAGAAATTAGCAATTTCCATACCCTGGGAAACTGAAGGCAAATGAATTGTTTCTCCAGCAAATAAACAGCAAAAGGATAGAGACAGAGAAAGAGACAGACACAGATGTTGATTTTAGATCTAGATTCAGACTAAATGATATTTAGGAGACACCTTTATTTGGAGTCTGATTAGAAAAAATGCTTTAAATGAAAAAAAAAAAAAAGGAAGACAATGTGGAAAATTTGAGCACTGGCTAATGAAAATAAAGAAATGGGGCGGGAGCTCCTGATTGGCTCAGTTGGTGGAACAGATGACTCTTGACTTCAGGGTTGTGAGTTCAAACCCCATGCTGGATATAGAGATTAACTTTTGTTACAAATAAAAATTAAGGGGCACCTGGGTGGCTTAGTTGGTTAAGTATGTGACTCTTGCCCCCTGCATTAGGCTCCCTGCTCAGCATGGAATCTGCTTGAGAAACTGCCCCTCCCCACACTTGCGCTCTCTAAATAAATAAATAAAATCTGTTAAAAAATGGGTATTTTTAGGCAAAATAATATTTTATTTTTTAAACCTCATTTTTAACAGCTACATATTCAAATTTTAATTAACTGAATTCTACCTGAGAACTTTTCATAATCATATGTGGAGGGAAGTTTGCATACAGATAAAACAAACTGCCCAAATGTTGAGAATTGTTGGAAGTTGGAAGGGTAAATTAAAACTAATTATACCATTTCATTTGAACACATTTAAAATTTCCATAATTTTAATATATATTAATTTATATATAAAAGAAAATACATATTTTACCACTTTCAAGTGTTAGTTTGATTTTACATTAATATAATATGACTATTATTGAGCACCTATTAGAAATAAGGAATGTTTGCTAACCAGGCTTGCATTAACATGTCATTCATTATCCTTACCTAATAAAGGTGTTCCTATGTCTTAGTAAGTTCAAGCCTAAATGACTCAAACTGCAATCTTACTCCCCTTGTCTTTGCTGAAGTAACAAGAACAATATAGTTTTTGCACCGGAATTAAATAAAATTGGCATTTCTTCACTGTGTTAGATAAATAATAATTGCAATTCACAATAAAAATAATGAAGTTTACTTACAGATTTCATTTATTTATCTACTAAAATATAGTTCACACTGAGTAAGATTGCCATTTTCCATGTGAAAACCAAAAAAAAATTTTTTTGGGAAAAATATTTTATTGTTTTTAAGACAACTTACATGTTTTACTTCTAGGAATCTTTCTATAAACAACTACGCTTTCATGTCTGTCAACTAAATGAGTGGTGCCAGTTACCAGCTGACTGACACAAGTCATTTTTGGGAAACAAAATCCATCTCAAGTTTGATTGTCAGTTTAAAACTTCTAGAAAAAAATAATGAAATGTCACTGAAATATTAATAGTAATTAACCACATTTTTACATGTCTGTACCTCTGTTTTTTAGGGGTTTTTTTCATTTTAACAAAATAAGGAGAAAAAAATTCAAGCAATACAAATATAAGTTGTGTTTTATCGATAAAAGAAGAAATTACAACTCAAAAATATCTTGTTAAATTATTTTTATTTTTGTCTCCATCTTTATTCATGAGTTGGAAAGGCTTTAAAGCAATTCCATGAGAATAAATTGTTTGCTTAAAAGTACAGCTCTCTAGGGGCGCCGGGTGGCACAGCGGTTAAGCGTCTGCCTTCGGCTCAGGGCGTGATCCTGGCGTTATGGGATCGAGCCCCACATCAGGCTCCTCCACTATGAGCCTGCTTCTTCCTCTCCCACTCCCCCTGCTTGTGTTCCCTCTCTCGCTGGCTGTCTCTATCTCTGTCAAATAAATAAATAAAATCTTTAAAAAAAAAAAGTACAGCTCTGTAAAGCGATCATGTTTTTCATACTAAATAAATTGTCATCTTTCTTTTGCATTCATTTCATATTAATCCTAATTATTATATCATAAAAGCTCATTGAGAATTCTTATTAACTCAAAGGAAGCGCCTTTGAAAGTATTTAGAAGAGAAGACGTTACATATCTAGTATCTACAAAACTGTAAATGAATGGTAACATTTCTTAATAAAAAGAAATATTCCCACTGTCACCATCAACTTAAAGAGATATGCTGTTAATGATGAGAATAAGGAGATCATTAGTCATGAGACTAGGGAGAAAGGAAAAAAAAGAATCTCAGCTAGTAAGTCAATTAATATAGAAGTTCAATCATGAAGCTTTTTTTTTCAAAGAGCATAGACATTAGCATGTTTTACATCATGTAAAAAAAACTAAGTAGAAAATCTAGATTTCACATTCACGGACCACACTCAAGTGAACAATTGTGCAGCTTCTGTGATGCTCCATAGTTTCTGCCCTTTTCCTTCCTTTTCCAACTTGCCTACTTATTGGAGAGGAATACAGCCAAGTTCAATTCATCACTGCTACACACAGCTTCCCTGCGATGCTGCCACTGGCACCCACTCCCTCCATCTGGCCTTAGTCTGAGCATGGCTTCCTCTACAACTGTTGCCAGTCTGTTGCCATAGCAGCAGCTAAGAGGGCTAGGACAGTATGAGAAAAGAAGGAAAGCACACTCCATATCCATGCCCCTGCTTGAGATTTTGAAATGGTTCCAGGGTCCCACTAAAAATGTGACAGAAAACAAAAAACAAACAACAACAACAACAACAAAATAGCTTTATAAAAGATATCCATGAGAAAGAAACACCTTCTTTCCACAGGGAAATAAACATGTATTAGTAAGAAACATCTCAACCCTGCAAATTGAGAATTAAGGAGCACGTTCACATGGTTGGAAGGGAAGCCGTGGGTTATATGATGAAGGATTTAGGCGTTCATTAACGGGAGGGTAGAAAAGCCAGCTCTAAGCAAAAGTGTGATAGATCAAGGTTTGGAATTCCCTTTTAAACAAAAAATCATGCACACGCACTGACTTCTCAAATTCTACGTCGATATTTGAATCAATATAAAGGTAGACATTTTATAGCTATTATATTATAATTGCACATTAAAAGTCATCACTACCAATATTTGATTCCTGGTTTTATTTTATTTTTATTTTTTTAATTCCTGATTTTAAAATGACATACAGTGCAATCACCTTCATGTATTTCCAGAAAAATATATCTTAAACTATATCTTCCCAGAATTTCACTAAAACTCATTTTAATTTTATAGATTCCAAGTATAATCAAAGGCATATATACACTTGTATGCAGGAAAACAACATAACATAAACCAAGCACTGACAACCAAAGGGAAGACAGAAATCAATGAATTCTAATCTTAGCTTTTAAAAGGCTTGTGTGAAAGCTTTTGGCAAGTAGGACTATTACTAACTCCTAAGGTTCATGTGATAATTACTGAGTTGGAAATATGTCTTAAAAGGTCATCTTATCTTTCTCCTACCTCCAAGAAGAAATACAGAAAAATCTCAGACAAAGGCTGCTGTATACTACTTTCGAAAGCCATAGAAAGTCAGATTGTACCACTGTCTTACAATCCAAATTATGCTCTATGTTCATAGTTTTCACCTTTTTATAATTTATTTATTTATTTTAAAGATTTTATTTATTTATTTGACAAAGAGACAGCCAGTGAGAGAGACAGCCAGAGAGAGAGAGAGACAAGCAGAGGGAGTGGGAGAGGAAGAAGCAGGCTCCCAGCAGAGGAGCCTGATGTGGGGCTAGATCCCAGAACGCTGGGATCGCGCCCTGAGCAGAAGGCAGGTGCTTAAGGACTGAGCCACCCAGGCGCCCCAACTTTTTATAATTTAAATAACACAAGACAGATGACCTGCTTCCCCTCAAATATTCAGCCTTACCCCTGTTTCTAGAATCAAACGTTGTGCATTATCTTTTCCGGGAAAAATTAGGAAAAGAGGAAGATAAGAGGCATGTTGTACTAACAATCATAGCATTAAAAAGCTTCAAAACACAGGGCGGCCTCAATGAAAAGACTGACATGTTCAAGCATTCTCATTAAGGCCAGAAATTCTTATACAGAATATCTATGATTTAGTATTTGTCATTAATGTAAATTTACAAGAAAGGGTGGTTATAAGAGATGATAGTTAAATCTGAGACTTTCAGAGGATACAAGTGAGCTGCACTGCAGTAATAGTTTGAGAAACTAATAGATAAATGCATAAAGTCCATCTCCAAGGCAAAGGATTTTGCCTCCAGACTGAAGCCTTTAGAAAGACAAAACAGCTACAGCTGGTAAACAAATGATTTTTTTTATCATCTCATTTGCTTTAATTTTATCTGAGTGTTCAGCGTACTTTTTAAAAATACCACTATTAAATTTTCAAATCCTGCACATATTTGCTAAGTGTCTACAAAGATCGAATCCCCCAGATAAAAAAGACATTTTCCTTACATTCGAGGTAAGGGCATCACGATCAATATACAACATGCCTCTTCTCTGAGCCTTATAAATTATTACAATTAATGCTAGTATTTCACACGTCTTTGGCATTGTGTCATTTTCTGCTAAATTGTTCTTTTACAATTGTAACTACGAGGGTACCTCTACCCAAATAAGAACAGTGAGATTATCATACTATAAATGTAATATCCTAGAGGTGAAAGTAACCCAAGAGATTTGGTTGCCCAGGGAACTGAGACACATTTAAGCTCTTTGGACAGAAGATATCACATGTATATCAACAAATTCAGCTATACATGCTCATGGTCTGGGGAAGAGAGATGGATAAAGAACAACACAAAATCGAAGGAAGGAAGGACTGATGGAAAGAGGAAGGGTGGGAGGGAAGAAAGCAAGGGAGGAGGGAGGGAAGGGAGAAAGGGAGGAAGAGAGGAAGGAGGCAAGGAAGGGGAGAAGGAAGGGGCAGAGAGAGGAGGGAGACAGGGAGAGAGTGAGGGGAGAAAGGAAGAAAGAGAGAAAGCATCTGAACAGTTCAGAAGATTCCAGTCATTGCCACACTTCAGGCCTATATGCTGTAAGTGTGAACATGAACTACACTCACAAATGTTCAAGTTTCCCCTTCTCAGTTTATATGTGCCTCTTACGGTAAGAACATCTCCGTGGGCCAAGTGTGATTCTTGTGTTTAAAGATAGGATTTCTTTAATATGGCCCCCAAATGCACTTGTGCTCAACTAAAATAAAGCAATATATTCAAATTTGAGCATGAAAACTGGCTGTGTTAAAGCTGACAGATATTGTCGACGCTGCTGTTTGAGGGATTTTCAGATTTGTTTGTTCACTATAATGAGATACAATTTGGAATCTAAAAAAGATGATCCTTGCAATGCATCCTGTTTGGGGACAGTAATTATTCAGACCTTAACAGGACCTGGTTCAAACATCCTCCAGGCCCACGGCCATACAGGATTTTGATAGTGGAATCATTACACAAACTTCTGGTTATTAATTGAACTTCCCTGTCACCTGATAAGAAAAAGGGAGTTCCCTAGATATTACGGTAGATACTAATATTTCTTTTTTCAAATAGAATGTCACACATTGTAAATTAATAAAGTTGAATTATAACAACATCTTACATCTGCCAGAACTGTGGTAGGTGATCACAATGCTTGAATGAAAATACACAAGCAGTTTTTAGGACCTGAGATCTACTAGATAAATGATATGACTCAATACTGAGATTGAACGTTCACAGCACACGGTTCAGGGCCACAGGTGAAGGAGTGACTAAGACTGCCTACAAAAGTCAGGAAAGATTTCCCTGAAGACATAATGCTTCAGCCGAGTCTTCACAAGCAATTAAGAGATTTCCATGCAGACTATAGAAAGTGAAGGGCATCTCAGGTAGAGGCATGTATACAAACATGACATAAGAATTGAATCGTGTGTGTGGGAAATTTCCTATTATTTCACTAGAATACCACCTCAGTAGGGCCAGGATGCTTTTTAACGTATTTATTTTTAAATTTCCTCCTAGGTCCTATACAGAGCCTAGCTCACAGCAAGTACTTATTTATTTATTTATTTTAAAGATTTTTTTATTCATTTATGAGAGGTGGGGAGGGCCAGAGGGAGAGAATCCCAAGGAGACTCCATGTTGAGCTTGGAGCCCTACCTGCGGCTTGATCTCATGACCCTGAAATCATGACCTGAGGAGAAGCCAAGAGCCAGACACTTAACTGACTGAGACACCCAGACGTCCCTCTAAAGTGGGTATTTAGTAAATTTTTATTTAATTAGATGTAAGTGATTGAAACACATAATCTACAGTGGGAAGCTATGGGCAACAGATCAAGATGTATTCAAGATTCAAATCATAAAAAATCTGTTATACCAAATATAATTAGGATTAGGTTTGACTATGAGTGACAGGAAAACCCCAAATAACAAAGGATTACATGGAACATTTTAGGTCCCTCTCTTTGAAGTCTTAGCATCTCACACTTATATGAGGACTACAAGAACAGGGACCCAATTCGTTCTACCATGTTGTCATACTTAACATGGCTGCTCTATCTCCCACCATCATAACCACATTCCAGACAGGCATGAAGAAGAGGGCAAGAAGAAGGGTATACCTCCTCCATTTAAAGATCAGAAGAATACTTAAAGATACTAGTTTCATTGCATCTTCAGTAACCTTCACATGGCCAAATCTAACTGCAAAAGGGCCTAGAAATAGATTTACTGCTGATGTCCAGATCTAATTAATGTTTAGGGGTCCTATTAAAGGAACAGAACAGAAAATAAAAACCAGGGGACAACTAATCTCTGCAACCCAGTTGAATGCAGTTTGGATTTATCATATGGGTAATATGTTTTAAGCAGTTACTTAATTTGATGAGAAATTTCGAGTTTATTTTACAAAAGTTAATAACACTCCCAGTAGCAATGAACACTCCCAGCACCATGATCTTGGTTTCTAATGCCATTTTCCATGAGCTTTTAATGGCCAAAACTGGGACAATTTAAGCAACAAAATCAATAACATAGTATCAGATTATGATCCAAAGTATAAAATAAATCACCATGAGTCTTTAATAATATAAATGAACGACTGAATCTATAAATGAATGCCAGAGAAGAGAAAAACTTCCTTTGCAGAATTCCAAATAATTTATGTATATATACTCCCCTAGGAGTGTAAGAGGAGCATAACCTCCCACTCTTTAAGTGTAGGCTTCACATAGTGACTTCCTTTCAAAGAGTACAGTATGATAAAGAGAAAAGAAGAAACTTGATACTGGAAAACCCAAAAAACACTGCCTCTGCCAGGTAATCAAGGTAAATATCATCAGTGATAAGTCATATTCAGGCATGTATCCTTGATATAAATGTATCATCAGAGAATGGCACCTTACCTCTATGGTCTTTTTTACAAAACTTACTTACTTTTGTCTATGAGGAAAATATCAGATAAACCCTATCTGAAAAACTATTGTCCTCAAAACTGTCACTAAAAACAAGGAAAATCTAAGAAAATGTCATAGTCCAAAGGAGCCTAAAAAGACACAAGGACTTAATGTAATGTGGAGTTTGGATAGGATCCTGGAACAGAAAAAGAATATTAAATAAAGAAACTAAGCAAATCTGAATAATGGTATGGACTTTAGTTCATAGTCTGATAAATGTACTATAGTATATAAGATGTTAATGAGTAGGGAGACGGGGTGTGGGATATATGGAAACCCTCTGTACTCTCTTTGCAACATTTTTATAAATATAATACTATAAAATTAAGTTTCGTTAAAAAGTTATAATATTAACAAGCTATCCGAAAAGATGCCAATTTAATTTATGGCCTGTAAAGTTAAGGATAAGGTCTCCATTCTTATACATCCTTACATTCTGCAAGTGTACAAGAAACTAGCTGGATAGATTCCCTATCTTTTCATTCTCTATTTACAAAACCTTATTTCATCTTTTGCATTGGCTATAGACAAACGTATTTCAATCATATATAATTTGTTTTATATATTCCACTGCTTGAAGATTTGTTTTGTTTTGGTTTGCTTTTTTTTTTTTTTTTTTTTTTTTTTTTTTTTTTTTTTTTTTTAAGTAGGAGTCCAGTGTGGAGCCCAACACAGGACTTGACCTTACAACCCTAAGATCAAGACCTGAGCTGAGATAAAGAATCAGATGCTTAACCCACTGAGCCAAGATTCAATGACTATGGCTTCTGGAATATGATATGGTTAATGCAGTCTAAAGCTCTAGAAAAATGTTGAATAGCCATTGTGTCAGATGTAACTCATCTTTCCCCAGTTTATGGTTAAAGATCTAATTTCAAGCTAAAATATTAGAAAGCTAGCTCCTCATGGCTAGTTTCCAGATCTAACTGGATATTAATATATTAATGTAATACAATGAGGTCATCTTATT
Organism: Ailuropoda melanoleuca; assembly: GCF_002007445.2. Classification (NCBI taxonomy): domain Eukaryota; kingdom Metazoa; phylum Chordata; class Mammalia; order Carnivora; family Ursidae; genus Ailuropoda; species Ailuropoda melanoleuca. The sequence goes on along the minus strand of NC_048220.1, from coordinate 112,120,654 downwards.
AATATTTATCTAGTCAATAATTTAGGTAAAATGTAGAGTTCTACCATCTATTTTTTCTCCATAAGACTCAACAATTTTAATAAGTCATGTCCCATTCCATGTTTGTATTTTTTTATTGAATTGGCTCTCTAAAAACTAATACGCTAGGGAACAAAAGTGCTAGCATTTAATTCCACAGTAGCTATTGTCACATCTATAGAAAAGATTCTGTAAAACATATTCTAAATCTTACAAAGGAATTCAAATGGCTTAAGATGAACTAGAAAAATATGTTGAAAAAAATTGTACATGGTACAAATTGTACTATGTTGCAGTAGAGCAAAACATAGACCTGCTTGATATGAAAGATGCACATTCATCTTTCAGTTTTAGATATGAAGTAATATTTATAGAAAACATTTCTTCATTTATTAATACTTATTTACTATGTTCTAACACCATAAAAGATGAATATTAACATCCCCATCTTCCAAAAAGAAATCTACTATTTAGTGAAACATAAAGATGCAAAAATACAACATTATAATATAATATAACGGGAATCACATTTGAGAAATGTCCACAGAGCATGAAGAAAACATCGGGCAAAGTGACAGCATGTGAAACTAATGCCTTAGATCTTGGCGTTACCAGATAAAATGCACCTATCTAAAAAGTAAATGGAGATTAAATTTTGATAAGTAGTGGAAAACCAAATATATCACCTACTTCTACTAGGAGAAGTAGTGCTCTTAGAAAAAGTACTACTTGTGATAAAAAAAGAAATACACTTATGATGTAAATATTCCAGAAGCCTGGGATGAGAGCTCATGGGAGGGTATATCGGATTTTTAAAAGCAAAGGAGGGGAGTGGGAAGGTAAGAGAGAAACATGTAACAACTACATTTCCTACGTGATTAAATTATAGAATCAAAATAATCCCCACTTGCATTAAAGTACTTCTTTCAAATATATGAAACCATCCAGGTTAGGATAAGCAGATACATAGACTGAACATCTATAGACCTCCATAGAATTAGGGCCTACTTGAAGGTGAATAAGGAAAAATTGGAAACTTGCAAGTTTCTCCATAATAGAACCATGTTTAAAAGGACACAAATTCTCTGAGGCTGAAGAGGTGCTAATGGACAAGAAGAAAACGTCTATCAGACTGATTAACTTCCTTGGGTTTTTTGTTTTGTTTTTTTGGTTGTCGTTTTGTTTATTTTGCTTTTGTTTTTGTTTTTTTGCTAATAAGCTTTCACCTGCTCTTTGTTCCCTGAAAAGGACATGTTAGGGGGCGCCTGGGTGGCACAGCGGTTAAGCGTCTGCCTTCGGCTCAGGGCGTGATCCCGGCGTTATGGGATCGAGCCCCACATCAGGCTCCTCCGCTGTGAGCCTGCTTCTTCCTCTCCCACTCCCCCTGCTTGTGTTCCCTCTCTCGCTGGCTGTCTCTCTCTCTGTCAAATAAATAAATAAAATCTTAAAAAAAAAAAAAAGGACACGTTAGAAGTTCTATTGCACAGAATGGTCAACAGTAGGAATATCTTAAGCCTCATAAACAAAGTATTAGAATGAAGAATGAAATTTCTCAAAATTTATCTTTCTCAGCTTCTGAGTTAAAAAAAAAAAAAAGCCAAACTGCTTATATATCTATATATCCTGTGACAACAGTTTTAAAATCTTACGCTATAATTCAATATCCTTAGGAATCAGTATCCGAAGTTTTAAAAATCTACCTCAAATACCCTGCCTTGTCTTTCCTTCTATTTCCTTACTATTTCCTTATCGTCTCTTATTTGAATCATGAAATATCCTCCTAATCATTCTCTTCACTTCCAGTATTTCTGCTTCAATTCAGCACTCTTCTTGTAACCAGAAGGGTCTGATTAAAACACTAACTTGATCATGTAGTTCAAAACATTCAAGGATTTTCTTCAACTAAGATTAAAAGACTAAATTTCTCAATGAGTTCAAGACCTAGTATAAGTTGGTCCAAATTTATTTTTCAAGGATATTTCTCCCTTGCTATTTAATTATTTTTATTAGGATACTACCTGTCTCCAAATTCCTTCCTTCTTGTTAATCTGACCACTTGAAATCACCTTTGCCTCATCTCACCACAGCTGCTGAATTTCTCTCCATTGTTCAAAATCAAACAAGGAGGAAACATTTTTAATAAAGCTGTTAACAGAATACACATTTGCTGAATGTTTACAGAACTGGTTCGGAAACTATTCACTCTATTCATGTAAGAACTTCCTGAACAAAAAATCCAGCTTCTACTTAAATATTTCAAAAATAATTCATTGCTTCATAAGGCAATTCATTGTTAAAGATTTTTTTTAAAGATTTTCATTGAATTGCAATTTGTCATCTTGAAACTTCCATTCAGTTATCCTGAAAATTCTGCCTAAATTGGAGTACATTTAAATGTTCTCTATATTACATTTCATTGGTTATAAGGTTCTTTATTTACTTTCTGTTTATTCAATGACAGTTTAGAGATAGGAATCATACAACTAGATGTATGCCTACAAAACCTTATTATAATATATAGACCATATGTGCTCAGTTTTCATTTTAACATATGGAGGACAGAAGGAAAATCATAGTTGATGTCAAAACACATGACAACTGTTGCTACTCCACATTCTGTGAAGTCCATTGTGCTGTATTAGTTTTTTTTTCTTATAAATAATTTTAGTTGCCCCAAAACATTTTAACTATTAGTAATAGGGGTTACTTAGTTGTATGGTGTCAAATTAAGGAATGTCAAGAATTTAGCATGTTGGCCAAAAATCATCAGCAGAGTCACTTGAAACTGTTGTCACCAATTATTCATTCAACAAAAACTCACTTAATATCTGTTTATGTCTTAGAGAAACGTGAACAAAATCATGTTGCAATAAGTACCATTCAATTAGATTCAAGAAAAATGTATTAATGGGGCACCTGGGTGGCACAGCAGTTAAGCGTTTGCCTTCGGCTCAGGGTGTGATCCCAGTGTTATGGGATCGAGCCCCACATCAGGCTCCTCCGCTATGAGCCTGCTTCTTCCTCTCCCAACCCCCTGCTTGTGTTCCCTCTCTCGCTGGCTGTCTCTATCTCTGTCGAATAAATAAATAAAATATTAAAAAAAAAAAAAGAAAAATGTATTAAGCTTCTACTCTATACAAATCACTTGCTTAACTAAAATGATAAGCTCTTGTCTTCATGGCTGTTATTGAATAGCAATACTGCCAAGTATGGAAGTTATTATGAAAACTAGGGGTGGTGAATATACAAATATATATAGTACTCATTCAGTGATCTTGTAAGCAAGTAAGACCGCAATTCTATTGAGTTCCACATGGAGTAGATAATTCACCTGTCCAGTCAGCTACTTCATACTCAATCCATCACCACATTATAAGACATCTTTTTATTCGCAACTAATCAATCAATGAACACTACACCAAAAGTCATGATGTACTATATGTTGGTTAATTGAATTTAAATTGAAAAACAAAACAAAACAAAAAACCCACATTTTTTAGATTCTAGAATATCTGCTACTGGTTTCAAATAGTAAATATGTAAACTTCAAAATGTAACTCAAATAGAGTAATATATCCCAAAGGATAAAATAAAATATGAACCCATCAAAATATTTTATTAAATTTACCACTAAACACTGTTCTTTCATTTAAGAAAAACACAAAAACATTATGAACAAAGAAAGTGACTTTCTCTAATACATAAATGCAAGTCAACTTTTAATTCATGAATCAGTTATTTTTTTTAATCTCCCACCTTTTTTATTATTTTATATTAATATCCATCACATATGCCGCATCCAAAGAAACTGCTTACTTTATCATTACACAAACACAGAGATCACTCCCAGGTCTGACTTTCTGGAAGGTGTCTCCTCACTGGAGCAGACTTCTCTAAATTGCACCCATTCTTTTAGGCACAGCTCACTTCTCCCCTCAACATATCCCTTCCCGGCTGTTTCAACATTAAGCCATGTTTCTCTCTTTAAACTAGGAGACTGCATGAAGTCTACAAAAAAACACTTGGCATTTTATTAAATACAGTGTACCACACACATATTCCCAGAAAAAATGGCTCATGGAATGTAACACACATACCACAAACTTGTTTTTATGTATTTTTAAATTTAAAGGTTTATTTATTTGTTTATTTGACAGAGAAAGAGAGAGAGAGAGAGTAAGCATAAGCATGGGGAGGAGAAGAGGGAGAGAAAGAAGCAGGCTCTCCGCTGAGCAGGGAGCCTGACGTGGGGCTTGATTTCAGGACCCCGAGATCTTAACCTGAGCCAAAGGGAGACACTTTTTTTGTAATCTTTAGATTTTATTTGAGAGAGAGAGAGAGCACGAGCCAGAGAGAGGGGAAGAGGGAAAGGGAGAAGCAGACTCGTCCTTGAGCATGGAGGCCTATGTGGGACTCTATCCCAGGACCTCAGGATCACGACCCGAGCCAAAGGCAGACATTTACCTGACTGAGCCACCCAGGCATCCCAAAACTCGTTTTCTTAAACAAAGAAGTGAGACGTGATATTGTTGTCTTGTGTTTCTCTTTCTCATCTAGTCCCTTCAGCAGTTTCCTTGAGACAGAGAGAATCTTAAGATGGCAGAATTCAGAAGTAAACCTCCTCCAACTAGAGTAAGTCATATTTTGAATTTGGTAGAGATTTTTTTTGGTAATTTTATAGGAAATTTATATTTGGTTTTATAAACTGCTTTAAAGTTTGTCAATTCCAGGATGATTTGCAGATAGGTCCATGAAATCCTACATCATACAGTAATATGATTAATAAGCTCAAGCTAATGATGCCCTTGGGAGATGTTTATTGCCTTGAGGATTATCGAAGCACCCCCCATGATTTTTCATCTTATCACATTAACATTCTATATTATTAGAGCCAGAGTCCATTATGTGTTTAAAAATGATGAAATGCAAATGATTAAAATGGCTAAGTGGGAGTGGGAGATACAGGCTTCTAGTTATGGGAAGAGTAAATCACAGGGATAAAGGGGTGATATAATTGTGGTGAGCATAGCATAGCATATAGACTTGTCTAATCACTATGTTATACCCCTGAAACTAATCTGTCAACTATTACGTGTCAACTATACTTCAATTATAAATAAATAAATAAATAAATAAATAAATAATAAATAATAACGATCTATTCCATATTGTGTGGCATATTATAAATTCATTAACTTATTATCTTCCCTACGATGTAAACAAACTTCTTGTGAAGTTTGTTCAGGATAATATTTGAGAGTAGAAGTGACAGGTTTTAGACACAGTCCTTGCATATTTAATAATTTTTTTTTTTTTGAGAGAGAGAGAGAGCGAGAGAGACTGCACTCACGAGTGGGGGTGGAGAGGTAGGGGGGCAGATGGGGAGGGAGAGAGGAAAGAGAGCATATTAAGCAGGCTCCACGTCCAGGGTGAAGCCCAATGGGGGGCTCAATGTCACGACCCGGGGATCACGACCTGAGCCGAAACTGAGAGTCATTGCTTAATCCACTGAGCCACCCAAACATTATTTTATTTAACTACTTTCTAAAGAGAACTTCAGGGCCTTGGGGGGAAACTGTTAGGGAAAAAAAAAAAAGTAAGACTGTTTGGAGTTTTTATTGACATAGTCGGAGGCATTTGATTTCACAAACAAGAATAAGCCAAGGTCATAATTGTATGACCTCAATATAGACTCCTAAATATTGATGGTTAATAAGAACCTATACCATAAGTCAACCATGAGAGTCGGAATTAGCAAGAATAGCTTCTAACTAGGTATAATTTCTATTGGGGTAAAAATGGGGGTACATTCTGATTACTGCCTTCTTCTTAGTTCTAAACTGATAGGCTGATACTACTTTTGGATGAGACGACTGTGTGCATTCTTCTAATATCCACCCAACTCCACCACATACACACAAACATACATGCACGCATGCATGCATATTCACATATATTTGTATTGTGGGAAATGAAGGGATATTTTTCCTACACATAGATTATCATATAGTCTCAAAAGTTATTTTGTCTTCTATGGCAGAGACTGCATTCCCAATTGGCCCCTTATTTAAAATCACATGATTTTTGTTAGGGTCAGCACATTAGCTAGCTAAAAAGCTGTATTTTACACTAAATCTCATAAATAGATGTGTCTGTGTGGTACAAGTCAAAGTGTTAGCATTGAGGCTCTAAGGGGATTGACTCAAATGGTCTACGCTCTATTACCATTGGCTCTTTATCTCTCCTTTTTGGAAAAAAAAGAAGGCTATAATGGTTTGAATTCCAGCAGCCATCTTATAAACATGAGGACAAAAACATACCCTGGAGATGGTGGCCAAGAAAGCTGAAAGGAGATTATTGCATCTCTGATGAAACCAGGTTGTCACCACACCAGCTTCTCAATGTCTATCTCTCAATGTGAAAATAAAAAGTAAAACAAACAAACAAACAACAGTCTTTCAACTATTATAATCTGGAGTATTTGGTATACATAGTCCAATGCAGTCCTTACTGATATATCCTCCTAAAGTCCCCTAGAAATAAGACGCTCCAATAAATTCACCTGAAACCCAGGTAATCAGTTTTAGTTGATGACGCTCAGTATTTAATTGGCTCATACCTAAAAGATTCATATTGCAAGTTAATTTATCCAGTTGCCCAGAATGACAGTTTAAAACAAGTTTATCTTAAAGGATTTACATCTCTTCAACGGATTTAGAAGAGTACATCTCTTCCAATTAGGGGCTTTCTAAGTAATTTATTAACATTTTCTTCGGATAATAACCCTTAATTTTTTCAGGATAAAACTACTGAAAAACATTATTGGGAACTTTATCCATGATGTAGGACATTTGGCACCTCAATTATTTCTCTTTGCATTAAAGCAGAGCCTAAATAGTTGTAGGCAAAAATCTCAAGTCAGTTTGTCAGCATCTCATTCGCCCACATCTACAGAGCAATTGAAGAGCCATGTTGTCAAGCAAATGTCTATGTCAGACTCCCCACATTGTTCAAGGAGTCAGCTTCTGGACAGAGGCATGCTGGTATGGAAGCCTGGTCACAGAACTGGCAGGATTCACACTAGCTACTGGGTAAAGCCTGTGGTGGCACAGGGAGTGAGTGACCAGGGGTCTGAGCAAGACAAGGAGAACTTGAGGGAGGTGCTACTGAAAGTGGAGGAAAGCTAATGTACACACAGCTTGAGGAGGCAAAGGAAATAAGTGCCATGGCCCTGCTGGTGAGAAAAAAGGTGCAAGAAGGAGCGTCTGTGGACATTTACTGTAGATGAAGACAATCAGAATTGCAGAGGAAAACAGAGGAAGAATTCAACCAGCCGATCATTAATCAGCAAAAAGCAACCAAAAATTATTTGGTGAGTACTCTGGGCTAAGAAGTTATTGAAGAAGAGGAAGGGAATCTTGGCATACGAAGAGCAAAAAGTAAGCTGAAAAAATAAGTCTTTATAAGCTCTCAGAAACATACCCATTTCCTAAGTTAAGAAAAACTGACAATACACTGAGTGACCCAAAAGTAGACACACGTACTGATATAAAAATCATATACGTATTATATTTATATGTAAAATGTATATAAATACAATTTCACAGAGGGTACTAAGACCATCCTGGTGGACAAAGCCACCCAAACCAAATCATGCTACTATGCTATTAAGAGTCATGTTAATCATAGGAAGTATGACAAATTTTATTACAAGGAATTTAATGCTTCCACATGGAGAAACAAAAGCCAAAGGGTGCCTTGGTGAATCAGTCAGTTAGGCATCTGCCTTCGGCTCAGGTCCTGATCCCAGGGTCCTGTGGTCGAGCCCCATATCAGGCTCCCTGCCCAGTGGAGAGCCTTGCTTATCCCTCTGCCTGCCGCTCCAACTGCTTGTGCTCTCTCTCTCTGTCAAACAAATAAATAAAATCCTTAAAAACAAAACAAAACAAAACAAAATCAAAGTCTGCCTCCTGAGATTGAATGACGCTGAAAGTCAGAATCTGAGTTTTCTCCTTCCAACTCATCAAGATGATGAAAAGACCACTGACCACTGGCACTCTGAGAAGTTCAAGATGCCCGGGTGAGACTAAGGGAAGCTGTTTGGTCCTGAAAAAAAATGTTTTTATATTTTTCTTTGGCAAGTATAAGATACTGTAAATATCTTATACATGCACAAGCATACACACGCACACACACACACACACACACACACACACTCTTTCCTCACTAGGGACCTCTAATTTGCTAGTAGATAGGTTCAAAACTGGGCCATAATAATTCTACCTTTTACATGCTGAGATTTGTAAGCATTGGATTTATAATCTTTTGAAAGCAATCAAAGTGAGTTTGTTTTTTTTTCTCTTTGAGGACAAGCAGTAAGCCATCTGTGAACTTCCTCCCGATATGTTCATCCCGCTGGGGCAGCAAAAAGAAAGAGGTGTGGAGTTATCACATAGATTTTTTAAAAATTATTTATTCAATAAGGTTTTCATCTCAAATAGCTGATACAGGGCTCAAAATCTCATTATTTACTGAAACTTGTTCTGGAAAATGTAGGAGGAACAAAAGGGATATTTTTATTTTCTGGCTTTTACCAACTTGCTTATATCCATTCACTTTAAATGTATTTCCATTTTTATCATTTTATCTCTTTGTTAAATATGAAATAAACTTAACTAGGTGGTTAAAAATATTCATAAGCAGTTTCTATCTCATAGCCTGGCTTTCTATAAAAACATGTATTTTCATCTATAACAGTTAACAATGGTTATGTGCATTCTTATTACTTGTAATACTTAAAATCATTGCCACCAAATTCAGAAATCACTGTGAGAAAAATAATATTTATGACATAGATATTGTGGGCATGAATCATAACATCAAAACTACAGGCAGTCATATATTCTAGGTCCAGTGAATGTGTGCTTAGAGTAATTCACTCTGGTAGGGCACCTGGTTCACATTGCTTTGTGTAGCCTGTTTCATTGGAATAGTCTCTACTGAACATTATTTGGGCATTATATTATTGGCCACAAGAGAGTATAGTGCAAAAACATCCTTATGAAACTCCCTTTTTAATTATCTATGGAAGCATATTGAAGTCATTGTTCACTATATGACATGCTCACCTCTTCATGAAGAGTCACTGGAGGTTAATATTTGCATCTGGTCTCAGGATTTGGAATATGTGAGCATTGCCAAAGTAATTAATTAGTATTTCACATATTTACACCACGATTCATGTAACTAAGCTGCTTTTGCCTTCACATTGTCTGTTAGAAAGCACAGAGCCATTTTTTTTCCAAAACAAATATAATATAAAAATATAAATATAATGCTATGTATCTGCATATTATGATGTTTCCTGTACTAACCTTACCCTACATTCATGTTTCTTTCCCTGAACTTATGACTCTTTAGTTTTAATTTCTTCACCTATTAATGTTTAATATTATATAATGCTTATTTTTGTTAGCTACCTGAAATCTCCTTCTGAGGTTATCCGCAAAATAGGATACGCTAACATTTAAATAGGATATGCAAACATTTCAAAAATAAATATTCATCTATGCATCCATTCATTGATTATATTTTGAGGACTTATATTATGCCAGAATCTGTGTAAGGTGCTGACTTTACAATAGAGAATAAATAGCTTTAAGGAACTTCTCTTATAGATGCAAAGACTAAAGCAAGTCATTATAATACACAGCGGTAAGTGCTATCATATGTACAATGCCCAATAATAGTATAAAGCAGAGGGTAATCAATTCCTTTTAGGAGGGGAAGTGCTGTATTAGTCAAGGTCCTGTCAAGAAAAAGGTGTTACATACAAAGCAGATACTTCCATAAAAGTTTAATAGAGGGATTATTTTTTTAAATGTGGGAAAGATTAAGGTGAATGTAAGAGATGATGCATGCCCCTGAACCTTGCAGCTGCAGGGAGCCCTTGGAACACCTGGAACTGAAGAAACAAGGAGAGAGAGTGCCTTCAGGAATCTAGAAGGAAAAATTGTGTGGAGAAGGCACCCTAAGGAGAGTGTGGCTGACCCCAGGGTTTGTCATGAAAGCACCAGTGAAACAAATGCCCTGACTCTTTTCTCATCTTCTGCTGATTCCCACTGGGCAAACTTAATAGAAAGCCAGAGGACAAGTGTATTAATTTTCAGGAGCCATAGTAACAAAGTGCCACTAAACTAACTGGGTGGCTTGGAACAACAGAAACTAATTTTCTCAGTTCTAGAAGCTAGAAGTCCAAAATCAAGGTGTTAGGGGGGCTGGTTCCTTCTGTGGACTATGAGAAAGAATCTGTTCCAGGCTTCTCTCCTAGGGTCTATTAGCCTCACGTGGGCCTTAGCTTGTAGATGACATTCTCTGTTTTTTTCACATCATTTCCTTCTGTGCATGTCTGTCTGTATCCAGATTGTCCCTTTTTAGAAGGATATCAGTCCTACTGGATTAGGGCTCACCTTAATGACCTCATTTCAACTTGATTATCTGTGTAATGACCCAATGTCCAAATAATGTCACATTCTGTGGTACTGGGGATTAAGGCTTCAACATATTTTGAGGAGACACAATTCAATCCATAACAGCAAAGAATCCCACTGATGCGGTCTATATATTAGGTGATTTTTATAATTTTACTTACTCACTGCCAGCAAACATATAGCCTGGCAGTTTTCAATAATCTTGAATCAACTGTATTATTAAAGAAAGGAATTATTACCTCTGGCAGAGTAATTTTACAGAGTATTAGAGACTTTTCAATGTAACTAAGACTCAGATGATTTTAAGAACATTCTAGAGTCTAGCTGTTCATGGATGAGATTGCTTTAGTCAGTTTAAATTATTCCTAAATTTTAAAAGATTATAAATGAAGTGACTTTGCAAATTTCATCCAACTGTATTTTCTCTGTCTTACCTAATAATATAGCTAAAGACCTTGATCTTATTCCATTATTTTAAAATATAGAAATTTACTTTCTTAACAGTCTTTGTAATTTGATTCTCCTAAATTATTATGAAAGTCATCTATCCAGAATTAGTTTTCCTTTTATTACCTTGAGTTTCATTTCAGGTCAAGTATTTAAACTTACTGTATAAATAATTAAATATCTGCGACAATTTTAACAGATTATAGAAATTATCTTTAAAATCTTTGGTTAAAATCTCTACTGTTTTAAAAATTAATGTTAGATTTACTCATCTGAATTAAATCATGCATTGATTTTCAAACCTGTACACGATGACCAACAAGTGGGGCCCTCAGCAGCAATCTCAAAATGCAAGCATTAATCAGTACTATTCTCCTACCACCATTAATTAGAAGGAAACGCAATTTGAAAAGATAATTAATTTTGCTTACATTGCCAGCAGTTTTGCCCAGAAGATTCTGTGACTTAGGAGAAATTCTTAAAATGCGAGTGTCTTTTCATTAGCAAATTGAAAAGGAAAATTTTAAACTACAAGCATTGGTCATCCTAACCGTGATTAAAGTTCCCTTTTCCCTAATTAAAAAAAAAACCCAAAACATGTAAAGTATAAGTTTTTTCACAGTAAATTAAATTTGTAATAGAAAACTGTCCTTGCTTGCAATGAATATACGTACAAAGAAAAATTGAGCAATATATTTTTTTATGTCTAAGTTAGAGATAGTTGAACATCTGCCTCAAGTAATTGTAATGATGAGGACAAACATAATTATTCTACATAGCACATAGTCAATATATTAAGTCCTATACAAACTCAATTGCTTCTTTAAATTCTATTTAAAATACGGTAAGGATAAATATTAACAAATAAATAAAAACTAAATTAAGTATGTTTTAAAAAATCATTATTAGGCCCCCCAAACCAAAGTCAAATGCAAATGAGGAATGTGAAGATGAGGTAATTGACTTGCCCAAGGCCATTGAACCAGTTACCTCCACAAGCTAGGGTTTAAGGTCCACTGCTCCTCTGCTCTGGCACTAGAGGCTCTCTATTATATTTAGCTTGGTCTTATTGTTGACTAACTTTCAGTGAGTCAAGAAATTTACTAGAAAATTCTAGATTTGAATTCTCAATTTTTGCCAACCATTTCTCCCATTGTTGGGGTCATGTGAGCCCTTTCTTTAGACTTGGCCCTATCTCATTTTCTAGATGAATGCTTACCTTAAACAGGAAGGATTAAAAAGCTTTGTCTAAATTATCAAGAATAGAGCAGCAAGAGGCCATTATTTACCTAACACAACCCATGGGTACCAGTTTCTGCAATTGACCTTTAGCCTCCACGCACTATATCAGATTTTTCATCCTGATAATCTGTCTATTGCCTTCTAGGTCCTTGACTCCATTTTTCTCTAGCCTGTTCCAATCCCACCATTCCTTCCGTTTAAAGACTAGACTCATGTTCCTTTATCCAGGCCTGATGACTCTAGCTTTGCCAACAGGCTCTTCTGTAGATAATCATTTGCTCTGATCCCTTGGTTTTGGAAAAATTCTCTCTCATAGAGATATCTCTTCTCTTATTTTCCCATTGCTCCTATCTTTCAGCTATCATGATTCATCTAATGGACTAGATTTCTTCCTTTCTGGCATGCAGAGCTGGGGATTTTATGCCAACATCTCAGAGCTCACCATTCCAATACAAGCCTTCCTTCCCAGATCCTTATCCTCTTACTGTGGGCCTTGTTTTAGGTTCTAGTCTGTTCCAAGCCAAGCTGTCATGCTCTGTCACATAGGCTTCTGGTAATACTATCATATTAACCCCTGAGTGCTATTTCCTCCAAATTGCAGAAAATGGAAGGAAAGCCAAGTAAAATGATTAAGGGCCAACCCGGGTTTCAGCTCTCTACCAGAAAGTTTCCCTTCTCTGCCTTCCCCTGCACAAACATACTGACATCCACATTGCTTTACACATAGACTGAGACAGATACTCTTCCTTCAGGGGACCAGAAACTTCCTTTACATTGTCATTAACTCTTTCCTTGTGTATCTCTCTAATTAGAATGTGAGAAGACTGAGGGCAGAGACCATGTCATGTTATTTTTTTATATTTCAATTGCATGGCATGTAGTACACATATAATAAATGTAGCTTAAATTGTAATGGTGAAGATAGGATCTAAACCAAACTACATTTTATTCCAGTGTCAGGGATGATTTTTTTTTCTTTCTTTTAACCCAAGGATATGCCATAGTCCTAAAAAAAAGAATAAATTTTAAGCTGAAAATAAAATCAGTAAGTTTGCTTTAGTTTCATTTATTTCTTTATCAATTAGTAGTTCAATTATTCTGGTGTTCTAATCTTAGAACACCAGAATTAGGTTAAAGTAATGAAAACCTTTACCTGTATGCCAGGGCATTCTCAAAAAGAGTAAATAGAACTATTAAGTACTTACACAATCTGATAAGATACATTCTAGAAAAACATTTTTCCTTTAAATATGTCTGACTACCTTTCCTAAATCCTATCATTACTGATTTGTACTTATAAATTAAGTTTCTTTGTTCTGAGAGTCACCTATTAATAGTCCTGTCAGCAATATTACTAGCAGCTTACATTTCACATGTATACCATGTGGCTTTCATTACTGGGTTTTACTGATTGATATTTTTATTAATACTCCTAAAATAGAATTTTTCACTTTGATTTTTGGTTCTTCAAACAAGTTTAAGAGGAGAAAAAAAGCAGGCATCATTATGTCAATCTTATCAATGTGGACTCCAAATCTCTGGGAGGTTAAGTAACCTTATGAAAGCTCATGCTGCTTAATAAATATTACAAAATAAGCAAAAGTCTCCAGAAAGAAGAAATAAAAAGACACCAAAGAAAACACTGTCTTTTTTCTAGTTTTGCCTTAGGGCCCACACTGTCTTCAAAATCTATGAAATATGACAAGATAATTCTTCCAAAATATCTTTGTGATTTTGAATCTCACATAAGAAAAATATAGACCACATCATTGAAATTAAAAGCACAGGTTCTGAAGACAAATCTAATTGGTGTGGTAATTAAAGATCACAGACATGATTAGGAAAGTAAAGACAAGAAAATTTAGCGAAGGTGCCATTATCTTTACTGAGTCTAAAAGTTTAATAGAGACAAATGGGGCAAGAAATCTTACTCTTAAATGAATTCAAAGTTAAGACTAATTTATATTTTTAAGCTTTAAAATAAAAACAGATAATTTATAGGTCATCTATTCTCTCCTTCATTGCCACTGAACTAATGCTTCTTAGAGTTCCCAAGATCTTTTTTTCACTCAGCAAAAAGGAGAAAAAGTTCTTCATGATGCATTAACGTTATATTGTTTTTCTCTAGTTCAAAGAAGTAAAAAAAAAATCCTTTTGTAAACATGTCCTTCGTTGACTATGTACTAAGTAACTCTAAAGAAGGCAGAACACTTTCTCTCACCCCATTAAAAATATAAACATTATAATTTACTTTACTCTTTCAATATGTATAAGCTTATTAGTCACTATTAAGGTAGATAATGAATGATGAGGGCAGACCAGATCCCAGATAAAGCCAATCTTTACGATTTCATTAGACAATTAAGAAGTGAAGATAGGTATAAAGGTCTTTTTGGAGGTTTATTCTAATCATGAGGCTGTCCAATGTATTTTATTTAGGTTGTAGGCTCCGTTCACCTAAATGTGTCAAAGTAATGAAGGAAACGCTGTGTAGCTTGGGGATGGGGGGAAGGAAGGTAGGGTATAGCAAGTAATTAACGATGACTGGGAAAATCCAGAAATAAAGAGTGTATTGAAACCAAGTCATCTTGATCAGATCCAAATGGTGTCTGGGCAGAACACCAAATTAAAACAGGCAAAATCAAAAGTACTCACTTAAATTTAAAAAAAGCTGAAGATAAACATTTTCTCCTAGGGTAAGCTCTTAAGATAATCTACTTTTCTCTATGGTTGCCAAATCATTTTTTATGTTATATTATGAAGATTAGTTTGATACATTTTGGAATGGCAAAAAAACTATTGGCATCATGTGATTAATAAGGACTATATGCATTTTTAATATTTCATAATTGTGATATCTTAATGTGGATTTTATGAATAAATACGCTTGGGTGAAAAAAATATAGCCAATGAACATCTTAGGCTCTTGGCTTTCAAGGTAACTATGATCTGAAGAGTACTCCTAAAGCTTACCCCTAAAGGACTTGTCAAAATAATAAAGTTTAACTTAATTAAATTCTGTTTTTCAGAAAGATAAATAAACTAAGAAGTTCATGTGCATTAACTTAAATCATTAACTTAAATCTTGCACTGACTCTATTACGTATGTCCTATTATTATCATTTTCATTTGACAGGTAACATAAGTGATGGCACAGGGAGATTTTCATATTTTTCCAAGGTCACCCATCTAATAACAGGTGGAAACAGGAGTTATCCGAACAGCCCGGATCCACAGGGGAAGAGGAGCAAGGGAGGACATAGAGCCTAGTGGTAGTGGAAAAAGTCTTTTAAAAAGCCCCATTTGGGACCTGAATGCCAAGAAATATTGGGTATAGTTTACCAATCTAAAATTAAAGTAATGCTCTCACACACACAAAAGCACCACATGAAAAAAATACTAATAATCATCATGCTTAAAGCTACACCATTACTTCTGCCCCAAATTCAGTTGTTTTATATTAATAATCTAAGGGAACAGTGAAACTGAGTAATCCCTGATAATTTTTTTCTTTTTGTTGACTCTTCCTTTCTAATTGGCACTGTTAATTCTACTTCTTAAAAGGTTCTCTAATTTGTTCCGATCTCTCCTCATACCCCCTCTTTCTACCACTTCTCTAATTGATCTTGTTCTGGGCTTTAAAATAGCCTCTCCACTGAAATAGGTCTTCCTACAAGCCATAAATCTGATCGTGGCATTTTGCTGGTTCCACTTCTTACAAGGATAACCTTGGAGGACTGTGATGAAGGAGTTTGAAGCCAGGAATGCTTTTTTCAAATGCTGTTCCAACAGGACATCTTTGAGATGCTTTCCCAAGTGATAATCTCCCTCTTCTATGTTTCCATCACATTTTGCTCATATAATTTGAGGGCTCATCTCACTTTAATAATTTGTGAAGTATCAACTTCACTAGGCTGTGGGGCTTCAAAGTCAGAGACTACAGATCCTAACAAAACACTGGAGGCTAAACATTTGTGGTCATAGAAATTTGTAGCTTCAGTCGTTTATTTGCTCTTATATTTGAGCAGATAGAAATGTTTGAAGGTAACATTGTTCATTGTAGCAGCCTTCTGTTTGGGCATTTTTCTTTATTTTTACTCCATTTTTATAAGAAAATGTCATTTATAAGAAAATGTCCAACTTTTACTCAGCCATTAAAATTTGGTGCCATAAAGTATAGTCACTTGAGTATAACTTAGGAATCATTTACATTCACTTTAAAAAAAAAAAAAACTAGATTGAGAGAAACTGCATTTACAGATCAGGGCTTTAAGTATATTCAACCCATCTATCATCTATTCTTGGAACGAGAGAAAATCTACCTTTGGCTTTTTTTGTTTTGTTTTTGTTTCTTTAGAGAAGAAGGGGGGATGGAGGAGCAGAAGGAGAGGGAGAGAGAGAAAATCTTAAGCGAGCCTCATGCCCAGCATGGAACCTGTGGCAGGGCTCGATCTCCCAACTCGGAGATCGTGACCTGAGCCGAAATCAAGAGTGCGATGCTTAACCAACTGAGCCACCCAGGTGCCCCAAAACATACCCTTGAATTAAAACAAATGATCAGAGTTTATATATGTTTTATTTTTATCACAACATATGGTACGAAGGCACTTCTAAATGGAGTATTAAGAGATTATCCTACACTATTTGTTGTCCTTCAGTAAGGGTGGTCAGAATCTCTCTACTATGTTCATTTGGACCAGTGTAGGGTATTCGGAGTTTTTTACAGAAAGGATATTTTTATTATGCATCATTTAATTTATTTAGACAGTGCTTAACCTGCACTTTTCCCTGCAAATGGAACTTTGTAAAGAAAAAAAAATTATGTAATTCCCGGAGATATGATACATTCCAAAGCACAGGTTCTCTTTTTTCTTGAAACTGGCCTGATTCAAAGTGGCTGTGAGACAAAGCAGCCTGGCATGAGCTAGCTCCCGAGAAATGCCACTGAAGAGACAAATGAGTCCTAATGAGTTTAAGGGAAGTTTGACAGCTAAGATTTTGAGCTCTGAGGGAAGAGCTACTGCACTGAGGACACAATTCTAAATTGTGTCAAGGTTCAGAATAGCTTTGGAGAAATCAGTGCCATGGGAGTACGTGGCATATATATGTATTTTTTTTCATAAAGTCTTTTTCCTTTTTAGTAAACACTGCACATTCGTAAACAGAAACTGATTAGAAAAATAAAGATCCTTCATGGTTCACTCAAGTAACTAAAAAACTCAATCAGTGAACAAACAAATAAGTAAAAACAAAATCATCTCACTAAGGTCTAGGACCTCAAGTCAGTTCCTTTCTACGTCCTCAGAATTTAGGCCTATTCCAGGGAAATGCCTTATTAAAATGTCATTTCAAGTTTCTCTAAGTCAAGTGATGTAACAAAGCCCAATTCTTCCCTTCTTTGTTTAGGATTCGGGAGAGACAGTCTCACATGTATTGATTTGCCTTTCCAAGATGGACGATAACATATTGTTTCATATCCTCATTAATGTATTTTAATATTGTAAGGAATAGGGAGTATTTTCATTACGCCACAACTCCATGTGTACCCTCTGATAAGCACACAGCTAAACTATACAGGAACATGGCAAGAATTAGAGAAAGGTCCCCCCTCCCCCCACCAGCCAATAAATGTAGGGAAAAAACAACAACCACCAAAAAGAGTTCCTTTGGGTAGCTTGCCAGTGAATAAAACTTGGGCGGCAGTAACTCAGCTCTTACTCACCACTCAGGGACGGGCTTTTGTGCGTTGTGCAAACTACATGATCCCTCAGAAGATAAAGAGTGCTGACAATAGGGTCATTAGTGGAGTGTGGCAGGGCATAGTTCTGTGGGCTGGAAGCCATCTGCTAAGTGGCCAGTAGAGGAGAGAATACAGAACAAGGAGTGCCATATGCTGGCATCATTTTAAGATGCATTAGTTAAAAGTGTTTGAGATTTATAAGAAAATCCAGTTCTATTGGGTACAGGTTTCTGCTCTCAGCCACCTATGGAATACTACAAAATATCCATATCATATGCTCTGAGATGTTAATTTAAATAGGGAAAGTAATAAATCAATGGCTGTGGAAGGGGATCCGTGTGCTTCCCAGGGGCTTGCTGTAAGACCACTTCTGCCTGCCATTTTAGAGTAATCTCAAGACACTCCACAAAAGGAGAAGACATAACTAACTTACACAATATGTAAGAAACTGATAAAAGTTTATGAAGAAAGATGGAGAGGTAGGTTGAGCTTAACATAGCCCATAGGGCAATTCTAAGCAAAAACAAAAACCCAATAAAACAAAAAATTAAGAATCAAGCTCAACATGCATCAATTGGTTCAGCGAAATTAGTTGGGAGGAATGATTTTGGAAATAAAAGAGCTAACCTTATACTTTCCATTCATTTACTAAATAGCCTATTTTTAATTGGTTACAAATGCATGGTTTCTTTTCAGAGCAGAAACATTTCCCACAAAGTGTAAAATTCAAAATGTGAAAAACCATTTTAAGCTAACAACATTTTAACACGCACATACATTAATTATATGCTTGACTTGAAAGCTGTTGAAACAATAAGACCTAGCAATCTTATCTTTTCAAAATAAAATATCAGCATTTTGCTCAGTGCCACAGTTTACATGCTGGGGAACTAAACCATGCACTATTTTAAAATGAAAGACAATAGCATCATGTCCTTATTATAACTGTAAAATAATGCAAATCATACAACAACGTAAATAAGGGAAACAATCTCTACATAAAGCAAAAAGATGAATGATATTTAGATTTTGCTACATTGAAATACAAAACTGGAGACTATCTTACAGCACAAACATAAGAAATATGTTAGGTCCTGATCTATACAATAGATGAAAATGTCTTAATATATTCCTTGATGATATCCTTATAGATGAGAAAGATAATAGAGAAGCAAAACATATCATTCAGAGATGTTCCACATAATTCAATAAATCTCATTGTTTTGCATTAAATAATATTTTTAAAGATTTTATTTATTTATTTGACAGAGAAAGAGAGGGAGAGAGAGAAGAAAAGAGAGGGAGAGAGCACAAGCAGGGGAAGCAGCAGAGGGAGGGGGAAAAGCAGAATCCCCGCTGAGAAGAGAGCTGGACATGGGGCTCAAACCCAGGACCCGGGGATCATGACCTGAGCCGAAGGCAAACACTTAACCGACTGAGACACCCAGGCACCCCATTTAATAATTATTTTTAATAGCAATTCACTTGCTATCATTTTTTTCAGTGTTAAAGTTGCAGTCTGTATTTTTTCAACATTTCCTTTATTTTATACATTTTGCTATTGATGTTTTTATTTTTTTATTATTGAGCTGCTCAAACTCTACATATCCTAATTGTAAGAATCTAATAATAATACCTGATGTGTTTTGCTTGATGAAAATATTTCACCATGTATTTGTCCTTTAATTTTAGCAGGCATTTCTAGCCTCATGTAATCTTAAAATTCAAAAAGAAAAGAAATGTATGCCTATAGCATGAAGTGACAAAATATATCCAACATAGAATAAAATATATATACAAAATATATCCCATATAGAACAGAACAAAATTGGAATCCAAAAAAAATTGTTTATAACTGACTTGCTCTGATGAAACACACAAATCCCTGTTAATATGCTTTAGTTAGTGCTCACTATAAACGTTCCATTACATCTATGCAGAAAAAGTGGGTGAGGCCTCACTTACTGCCCTGTTACACACTGAATAAAATCTGTGGGCTGTGCTCCACAGGTATTGCTACAAAATGCTTGTAGAAATGAATCTACGGGGCACCTGGGTGGCTCAGTTGTCAAGCCTCTGCCTTCAGCTCAGGGAGTTATCCTGGCATTCTGGGATCAAGCCCCGCATCAGGCTCCTCCACTGGGAGGCTGCTTCTTCCTCTCCCACTCCCCCTGCTTGTGTTCCCTCTCTCGCTGGCTGTCTCTCTCTCTCTCAAATGAATAAGTAAAATCTTTAAAAAATACAAAAATAAAAAAGAAATGAATCTACATAAAGTAATGATGGCTGTGCCACACTATCTCCGTAAAGCTCCCGTAAGTGCCATCCTAATTCTGCAGAGAATACAACAATATCTTGATGGGCATAACCTATCTATCACCAGCTCTCCCGAGCTATGACCTAGTGGGCATCCTCTACAGCTCTGTTCTCCAAAGGTCCTGATGGTGACTTGCCATGTGCTATATCATGCCGTCTCCTTGCACACTCCTACAACACCCAGCCACCTCTGCTTTAACCTGGCAATCTCCAGATATGTTTCATGGTCAGTTTCTTAAAGACACCTTCTGGGACACCTGGCTGGCTTAGTCGGTTAAGTGTCTGCCTTTGGCTCAGGTCATGATCCCAGGGTTCTGGGCTCAAGCCCCACATCCGGCTCCCTGCTCAGTGGGGAGCCTGCTTCTCCTCTGCCTCTGCCCCTCCTCACTTCTCGTTCGTTCTCTCACTCTCTCTCTCAAATAAATAAATAAAATCTTAAAAAAAAAAGACACTTTCTATCGTCCTTTTAGACTCGTTGAGTGAAACAGCTCTGTCCTTTCATTGAATCTTGAATGTTGTACTTATCACACTTCATTACCATTTATTTTTTTTTTGTCTGTCACCCCAGGTAGGAAGTGGGCTCAGCCATAGCATAAAACACATAGACTACTCAAGAGAACTACAAAACCTAAGTGATATATTCTGAATTTGACTTCAGGGCACCCAAACATTTTTGAACAAAAGTGAAAAAAGAGAATGCTGTAGTTGACTGTCTTTTCTTTTTCTTTGGGGAGGAGATGATGGGTAATTATAAGCTATGGATAATAAGTAAAGGATAAAAGGTACAAAACTTACAAACTGTAAACTCAAATACAGAATAAAAATGAACAACGACAATTTAAATAGTTGTAAACTCTTCCTTAAGCAGTTATGACTTCGAAATAGAAATGGGCTACTGAATTCCCACATTGTTAACATAAATACACTTGTAGACCAAAAATATAAAAACAATACCATATGTTTAAACCGTGATTGTCCATAACCAAGATGAATTAATTTACACATTTTTTATAATTCAAGTAAAAGAGCCAGATAACTAGAAATGGAATATGAATTATAGAGATTTAGACAAATAACATCGATGAAATAGCATGTCATTAAGTTCAAGTCACATGCAGTCAAAATTCTTCCATACATTCTTCATTGTCAATACCATAAAATCTTAACTGATATTTAGACCAATAGCACTGACAGGCTGCCTGAGTTTCAATTACCAAAGAAAGATTACCTCATGAGCACTAAATATCACTATATTTACTGAAACTTGAATTGAATATAGGGTTTGTATGTGTGCAAATGTGTGTGAGTGTATGTGAGTGAGTGCGAGAAAGAGAAAATGAGAGAGAAACCTATAAAGAAAAGAAAAAGCATAAATAATACTAATTCAAAATAAAGGCTACCTCTGGAAGAATGGAGAGGGGGGTAATACATTTGCAGAAGGTCTTCAAAGGCAATCACATTGTTCTATTTCCTAAGCTTAGTGGTAGACAAGTAACTGTTTATCAGCATTCTTTAAAGAGGACATACATGGTAAAATGTAAAGTTTTTACACAAAACATAAAAAATAAAAATCCATTTAAAATGGAAGAAGAAGGTGAACAGCCAGATATGTCAGAAAATAAATTCTTTTCCTGAGTATTACTATTTCATTATCCTGGACACAAATATGCAGAAGCATGAGAAAATGTTAATAAAGGTTTATTGTTTAATACAGTTGTTTATTTCCCTTACTTTAGCAGGAACATGCATAGTCCTAATTGGTAAAGTAATAATAATAATTAATAATAATAGTATAATGATAATGAGGAGGAGGAGAAGTTTGGTTACAGAATACAGCTTTGTCTTTTCCTCTCCAACCATTCACATGCAGACTAAAATTGTTTTTTTTTTTTTCCTTCCTAACTGGCCACATGAAGGTTGAAACTACACACAGGCAATGTCAAAATAACCAGTTACAATACAATAAAATGTAGACTTCTTTTCCTCCAGTATTCCTAATGCCCTAACCTCATTTTGTTAATGAATTTCCCAGTAAGCTGATTAATGCTTTTTGTATTTCAGACTAGAGTAATCTATCCTATCACATCCAGGTATCTGACTCTGTTTTATGTCAGGATTTTTTTCTAGGGCTTATCTTTTCTTCTTTCAATATCTGTTAACATAGTTGTAGTGCTTTTTTTAACCAAGGAAAAAAGAACTTAAAAAAAAAAAAGACTTTCTTTCAGATTAGTGGTTCTTTGGGAAAATTTCTGTGCTTGCTTTCTGAGGTGTTATTTTGATGAGCACTATAGTGGTGACAGTGAGTAGAACAGCAACAGTTCTGTTAAAGGACTAAGTGCCCTCTACTAAACTCAGCTAAGAACTGTATCAAGCAACAGGAACATGGAAGTTACCCAAGAAGTCTGAGTTGTCCTGCGTATTTTCCAGTGACAGGATTTCAGCTCCTTTTGTTAGGTTTGTGTTTCCAACAGAGCTTAGCAGAAATCAGATTTTGATGAAACTGGGAGAAGGTACTACACTGAGATAGTGAAGTGCATCACTTAAAAAAAATGTTCTAGCCACTTAAAGTATGGTGTATGTTCAGGCAGTTGGAGACTTGTTCCATACAGAAAAGATCTGAGCTGTTTTAGAGCATATTTAGTTGAATACAAATATTTACAATAAAAAAATACAAAGGTACTTATCCTTACGTCTTTGCATGATAATTATTATTTTTGACCTCAACCTATATCAAAGTAAAATAACTCCCAACTGTTTTGTGCCACAAATTAACTTGATTCTAAAATATCATTAAGTTTTTAACCAAAGCCAATTATGATTACAGATTGAAGAGAAGACATTCCCCAAAGTTGCTAACTGGCATCTGTCTCTCCCACCCTGAAGAGTAATATTCTTCTAATTATAGAGTCTTCTTGTTCCTATAAGGAAAAGCATTTTGAACTTAGATGTATATTGGTAATGACTGTTGTATTCACTGAATTTGTAAATTAGTAAGGAGCCATCTCAAAATCAAAATGACAGTCAAAACTGTTATAGCCTAAAACAAGCTTTACTTTAGTTACAGTGATTCTATAGTAAAAATGGTGATTAAAAAAAAAAAAGATAACCTTAATACCAAACACTAAGAAAGAGCCTATGGAACTGTGTTAATTTCCTAATTAATGATAAACTGATCACTTTAGATATAACTTCTTTTTCACTGTTATTAACATTCAACCTATATATTTTTCTTGCCACTTAAAATTCCTTGGTATTCCAATTTTGTTACAAAATTTTATCTCCTAACTGGGATATACACCCTTGAAAACACAATCTTGTAGTCTGTATTCAATAACCATTGTTTAAATCATTAGATGAAGGAAAGAATGAATAAACGAATGACTATTGCTATTTTTGCTCACTTCGAACCCAGTTCTATGTAACTCCAACTATACTGACGAAATACACATGACACACCAACTAATAATGTGAAAGGAATTAGGTTGAGGCTGACTTGTAAGTTTCTCAAATGAACAACTGAGGAAGAGGAGCTGCTAGAACAGTAAAAGCAGAAGAATGGTCATTTGGGGATGGTGAATTTCTGTTTTCTATTATTGTGACTGTGAGTTAGCTATCGATATCAAGGTAGAAATGTAAGCTATGGAATAGACAATATACTAGCTGAGATAGTATGCACTCATTAAAGCAGCTTTGTGAGATCAAATTAGCAGTTTCCCTACTCACATCAGGCTGAACATTATGTAGAGCTTACTGACTACTGAGTCTTCATATTGCTTAGTATCTGTATTCATATATATGAATATATTCATGTTGTTTATCTATATTTTAATATTTTGAATATATTTTGAACCCAAGTATAAACATATATCAATGTTAATCTATCCAATTTGATTTAGTAGATCATTTTTTTTTGATGGATCATTCTTGGTCGCATCTGATTCTATGTATCAAGACATGTTTAAATTATGTCAAGAATCTGTTTCATCTACAAATCTTGTAAATAAACATTCGATGTCTTCATCTAAGAATATATAAAATATCAAAAATGTTTGCGATGGATAGGTCAGAGAAAAGAATCCCTCCGTTAGAAATTGTCTTTCAGACTGATATTAATCCTTTTAATCAGGAACTTTGTGGTTATGTCATCCAATATTTACTAATAAATATATTACCAATCATCTACTCATATGTCACTATCTTGTTATAAGAAGCTTTGTCAAATACCTAACTGTATTTTAGATATAATACGTCTTCTGTATTTCTTTGTTCAATCAGAATAGAAATTTTGTGAAAAAAAATAGGGTTATTTGCATATAACATGTTCAAGTATTATACTTACCATGGGTGTCACCTTTCATCTCTTTTTTCCAGAGTTCAAAAATTGTGTATTTAATAACTGCCTAAAATTGCCTAGGGTCTATCATCAATCTATTGATACACATTTCTTATCTAACCAAGGAGTTTATAAACTTAAAAAAAGACATGTTTTCTGGATTATTTTAATTTTTTTCACCAAGACTAGTAAGTACCAATAATGCCCTGCATATAGTAAGAATTCAAATAATACACTTAATATAAATGAATTTTATAGGACGAGATTTAACTAAAGAATAAATGATGATCATCTTCCTGCATTACAAGATGATATGCGAGTTCCTTCTTTATGTGAATGAACAAGAAATTCATTAAGCCTTTAAAAAAACAGATAAATATTGTAATAGATGAGTTTTTCATTTTATTAGACAAGCGCTAAAACTTCCATTGCTAAAACATATATATTTGTCCATTCCATAAGGGTGGTACTTATTTAAATGTCAACTTAAACTTGAAAAAATGTGACCATCATCTTCAAAAATTATATTTAATGTATTTTGGTAGCAACAGTGAAAATTCACAAACCTCCCATCTGCATGTGCTTAGAAGAACAGTATAAAACTCATTTGTGGATTGAAGTTTCCTTCAGTGTAGTTTCTAGGAAACTGGTTATTCATAAAATCACAGCTGCAGCTAATTTTCATTTCTATGGATTTTGCATTTGTGAGAAAAAGAGAAAAGGGATCATACTATTTTTGAAAGCCCTGTACCGAAAACTAAATTACATCATTTTAAGCATAGAGATCTTAATAATTCACAGAATGGCAACTCATTATCCCTATTCTTAAGTAAAATTCTGATGCATACGAGCATCTTATAATAGCCCATTATATCTATCTACTTCACTGGCCTAAATTTTGGTTAAGTTACTTCATATTCTGTGATATGCATATCTGACTGTCAGAATTTTCTGCCCAATATCCTGGTTGGGTACTGTGATAAAGAACTGATTGGTAAACAATGGACAACTAATCCATGACCGAAGAGTGAAAGATGTATTACGCTATTATTGATTACACATTTAATTTCATATCAAACACACACACACACACACACACACACACACAAAGAAAAAAACCACAGGAGGATTTTAGTAAAATCTGCCAACTTTTTTTTTTTTTTTTGGTGTCATGAAAGAATACATCCATAGGCTTAAATCTAGACAAAAATAAATGATATCCTGAGATAACTAATAAAACTCTCAGATGTCACCATGGAAGTGATATTTTTAAATAATTATGGAAAATTAGAAAGTGGTAGAAATTTGAAGATGGGAAAAGTTATCTTTATTTTCAAAAAGATAAAACATTGCCTCACAAAGGATATGCTGATTCAGATTATAGTCAACATCATGATACAAATTTTATTGCTAAAGGACATTCATTTTCATATTTTATTCTTTTCAGAAGTAATAGTTGTTTCTGGCAACAATCTTTTTGGTTTTTTTTTTAAGATTATTTCATACTTCAGAGAGGGAGAGAGAGAAAACATGAGTGTGGGGAGGGGGAGAGGAGGAAGCAGATTCCCTGCTGAGCAGTGAGCCTGATGTCCCGCTGGATCCCAGGACACTGGGATCATGACCTGATCTGAAGGCAGATGCTTAACCATCTGAGCCACCCAGGCGCCCCTCTTTTTGCTTCTTTTGCCTGTACAATTTCGTAACTATGGAAGATGACTAAGTCCATCAAGAATTTATAATAATACTCCTTCATTAAAAACCGGAATGGTGATTAGGAATACAAAAAGAACTTATAATAAAAAAATAATAATTTGGAACTTAGTGGAGAAATTTTTTCAACAAATGACTATTTCTCAACTATGTACAAGGTACAAAAATTTTCTGGCTATTTTTAAAAAGTCATTGTATTTATTATTCGTAAGCAGCCAAAAAAGGTAACAGATTAAGCAGCATAAAGTCATTAGTTTTATATAGCATACATCCAAATCCCAAAATGAACTTAAAATACATACAGTGACCACTGATTTGCTCTCATTTTGACATTTTTGCCCAAATTTTAATTACACCTCAAGATTATCTTACATTCTTCAAGAAAAATCCATGAACAAGATAGTGATTAACAGAAGAAGATTCATCCTCATATTTTGCATCTGAGCTTCAGCTAAGGGAAAGGCTGGTCTATAAATAACATCTTTAGTGAAATCTATCACATTTCTCCAAAGAACTGCAAAGGCTTCATTAAATCTGACTTCTCCATTAACTTCAGCACCAGTGCGTTCCCTCTTTAATGTTTGAGCAGTACTCCCCATCTCTCAAATTGTGAATTTATAATGCAGCTGTTGTTGACACAGTTAAGCTTAAAATAAATAGTAATGAATTCAAATAACATAGTAGTCAACAAATTAACAGGTTTATTTTTTAACGTCAACTGGCAATTGAAGTGTTCCTTTACAATATAGCAACATCTTGGAAGTACACCTCCCCAAAACCCTACCCTGTCCATAATACTATTTTATATTACTTATTATGTATTTCTTTCCATTAGTATAGTTAAGAAAAGACTTGAAATATGCTCCTTGAGCAAACGGAGCAGATTTCTCTGACAAAGATATCATCATTACATTTAATTATGTTTTGGAAATGTCACATCTGAAATAGTTTAGTTCTTTGTTTTGGTTTGGTTTTTGTGTTGATTTTCATTGGCTCTTGGCTTTAAAAGAGTAATTGACAGTCAGAGCTTACAAAGACACTAAGAAGGATTTGAGAAGTCTAGAAACATGCTATCTTTTTCTCACCTGCTCAGAAATAGCATTTATCTTATAGAAGTGAAATCTCAGGAAGGTCATAATTACGAATAACAAAGATTCTCTCCTTGACCAAGTTCTAGTGGGGCTTCTCTGAACTCTCTTCTCAAGTAGGCCCTGATTTTCAGGCTTCCATGTTCATGCTTTCATTGTCCAATTTTAGCAAAAATCCTCTTCCATCAGTTTAGTCAGAATTCCCCACCTTCGGTATCTAATCCCAGATAGCAACATTCTTGGTATCTGACCAACGTCTGAATCTTCTACTGTCCCCCATGTTTGTCTGATCACCTCAGGCCACCTTCAGCAAGAACCCTGTTAGGTCGCTTCAGCCAGAATCTCCCCTCAGCTCTGATGTCTCCTCTTAGTAAATTTTCATCCACTGACTCTAATCCCGCTTTTTCGTGTTGTTTTAGGAGTTGAGCCCCATCTCTCTCCCCTACTGCAAAAGCTTATTTCAGTAGTGCTTGTACCTCTGGTGAGAGTCCACCCGAGTCCTCCGCCTTAACACTTCAACAAGCGTCATGAAGAATTCTTTCTTTATTACTAACTGCAAATTTTTGTAGGTCTATCTTCATAATTAGCACCTTTGAAGAGATGTTAAAGATGGGTGATTTTGATTCAATACAAGAATAAATGTGTTATTCTGTATGACATAATGTATATGAAATATGGAAGACACTGAAAGCAAATCCTCTTAATAGCAGATGGATATGCCCATATTGACATATCATCTTAAAAGATAAATCTTTAAAGATAGAATCTTAAACATAATCTCATCCTCTGAGGATGATAAAATTAATCACATCAAAGATATACCTGCCACTACCCTACCTCTAAGAATGGCAAGAGTGAAATATTCTGTCACTCATATTCATCCACTATTTTTGTTATCTCTGCTTTTTCCCACTTACTTCAAATTCTAACTGGACCTCAACATCCAAGTTAGTTATAAGATGCTTGGCCTTGCCTCAGCCTCCATCCTAGACGCCCTGGTCGAGCCTCGATTTCAACTTCTCCTACTCCAATTGACAGTTAGCTCATAGAAACTGCCTCAGGGCAAAAAGAAGTCTGCAATTTTGCAGGACTAAACAAGTAGTTGTTGATTATCATTAGCAGAGAGACCCACTGAAATACAGAGTATGCACCTTCATGAAACTGTAATTCCCGGGTATTAGGTGTAAGGTCAGAGATGCTACAAAGGAGGTTCTCGGGTTAAGAAGAATTATAATTTTCTGTATCTCACGAATCTGAAAAAATTAATACATAAGGCTCTTATTAATCAAATGTAATGCTCTCCTCCTCTCAGTCAGGCTTGATCTGAAAGGAAGGGTCTCAGCCCGGGTTTATCAAATATTTATTTCCTGAAAGAGAAGTACCTAGCAAACTTTGAAACCTGGTTAACACACAAACAAAAGCTATTCAACTGCACACTATTTAGCGGGAGCCTTATCCACCCTGTGGGGATTCAAAAAAATCCCTATGGCTACCAGAAGGAAACAAAAAAGACCAGCAATATTGGGCGAGGAGCTGTTAAATTGCCCATGAGTAATCAGCATGCATTTTGCTAAGGACAATTTGACCTTAAAATGTGGTCCTCTGGTCTGACAAACTGCTTAACTTTCTTCTGTATTATTTCTTAATAATGTGCATGAGCATCTCATCCCATCTGTAACACTCAGCCTTTCTCTGAGTCTAATGGAGGCTCAGAGATGGGGATGAAGCTCAAGCATGACATGTAAATAAGAGATTCCTTTTTAATAAAAAAAATTACATTTTTATAGCAGTTTTGATGAGGCTGCTTCAAAATGTCCCTAAGGCAAACCACCCACATCAAAATACTCTGGTTCAGAATAAACATGTTCACAATCACTTTCCTTTAAATTTTTGCAAAATGTTCACCTATGTCATTTAAGAAATTCTCATTTTTTTCTTAAAGAAACAATAGAAAATTTCAGAAACATTTCTATAACTACGTAACTAATATTTACTTATTGACTTAGCCTTTTGAATTCTTCTCTACATACATCAGTTTAATATTGTAAGCAATATTATCTTCCTTTAATTAGTGATAAGTAGATCGACTGCTATAAAAAACCCAAAAGTCTGTTCTGTTGTGTTTCTGCTGAAACCCTAACTCAAATCTACCCTTCATCCCTTATATTAACACATTTCCAAGAAAGTCTGGATGTCAGCATAGACAGTAAGAACCTCCGATAATGCCCTATCCTTTCTCAGACTAAAATGAGCTTGTCAAGCCCGTTTTTCTCTGTCTACAGCTCAATATCCTTTTCTAATTCCTTCAATATATTAGTCATACTTCACCATGACTGTATGTAAACTTCTACAGAGCCCTCCCACTCTCTAGCCCCAAATCCCTTAAGTAACATTTTTTACGATAGTTTCCTTCTTCCATTTACTCTATTCCTATTTAATAATGTGACAAGCACTGAAGACACCGAAATAGATTATTGGCCTTTTTACCGCCAGAACCCTACACACTTGGATTGTCTCTTATTCGTTTCAAAAGTTCCTCCTGGAACTCTTTAATGCAGAATTTCCACAAAACTCATCATCTCCCTACGTTGTTTCCCTCTGTGTTTCTTTTCTCATCCATTCCTATTGATTCTCAAATAATTCCATGATGATAACATTTATTTCCCATTCCAGCCTCCTCCCTGGATTGCCAACTGGCAGATGAAGTTAATCTTTTGGACCAATCTATGTCTCAAAAATCACATGTCTAAAGCTGGACTTACCTCGCAAACTTGCGACCCATTCCTGACTTGTGTTTTCCTTAAAACTTCCTTTTCAATCTCTTCCCATTCTTGTCAGTGCAGTCTCCTCCGCTCCTGGTCTATTACTCACTCTTCTTCCCATGGACTTACCACAGACCTCCAACATCACTTGTTTGTTTAAACACCATTAAGACAGAAATATCAAATCTTCCTAATGTCTCCCAATGTACTCTGATGGTCACTCCCAGGATTTGGAAATTTTTGTGTTTTTGTTCTGATTTTGTTTTTTCCTTTTCCTTAGTTAATTTGTTTATTTATTTATTTATTTATTTATTTATTTATTTTTGAGTCCCATTCAGGGTCCAAATGGAAATACGCTAGTACATCCGCTGTGCTCAGCCACTGGCTGGAGGTTTCCCAGGAAATGAAAGGCCCCAGCTCAAAAGCTACAGAACTTTAAAGGCAGTAACAGCCAGAGGCTGTCATTTTGCTTTTTCCTTCTTATTCTGTTTTATTCAGTACAATGTACTTTGATCTAGAAACCCAAAATTCTCCAAGGTCCTCATCATTGAACCACTTGAGTTTTCAGTAGGAAAGATTTACAGCTTTTACATCTTTTACTGTCAACTGCTTTTTTAGTGTTGCTGACTGTCTTCTTGTTCTTCATAATGAAGCAAAAAACTCACAATAAAAAGGTTTTAGTCTATCACATACTTCTTCCAAATTGCCAGAGATGCTTTGTCATTGCTACTGAGTCAGAAATATAGGGAGTTCCATGCATTCTCATTATTTGTTCATATGCTAATTCCTTAGTGATATACTGAAATTTTATATCTATGATTTTATTTTATGTATATCTACCTAGTACTGAAAGTTAAGTGACAACACGGAAAGAAAACTTCCACTTCAATATCATTTATAAAAAGTACCACATGGATGAAATATTATTGGGCAAAATAAATAACATTGGTTATAATTTTTAATTAGGTATAGCACCTGAACTTACCAGAATTGACTCTCTGCAATAATGTGTAGTCATTAAGAGCACAGACTCTGGAGACAGACTGCCTAGGATTTAAATCCTAGACTCTCTGGTCTGCCTTGGTAAAATGAGGATAATAATTACATCTACTTTATAATAAGGTTGTTACGGGGTTAACTGAGTTGATACATGTTAAGGGCTGAATGTGTATCTCAAAATTCATGTGTTGAAGTCTTAATCCCAGTACTTCAGAATGTGACTGTATTTGGAGATAAGGTCTTTAAAGAGATAATTAAGTTAAAATGAGGTCATTAAAGTGGGCCTTAATCCATTATGACTGGTATCTCCTTAAGAAAGGGGATAGAACACATTGGAAAGACTATATGAAGACAGTAAAAAGTAAAAAGATGATGTTCTACAAAGAGAATCTTGGGCTGCAGAGGAAACCAACCCTAATCTCCAAATCTGTGAGAAAATTAATATCTGTTGTTTAAATCATCCATTCTGTGGTATTTGTTACAGCAGCCCTAGCACTAATAAACTAATAAAATATACATAAAGCCCTTACTGACTGCTACATAACTGCATGCTCTTATTCCGGAATTTACAGTTACAGGTGTTCAGTGCTTAACATCCACTCGGTGCATGGTCTCGATCAAACCAGAACAAACATAAGCATTTGTTCATTGTGCTTCTTGTATTCAAATTTATGAAACAAAGAACCTGAAAACTTCTAATTTTGAAAAGACTACCTAGAGTTGTTCATTGCTCATCCTACTGCAGTAGGGTCTTCGGAACATTGGCCCTGAATTTGGAACCAATAATCACTCTCATTGACTCTTTCAATAGTGCCCTTGGCACTCTCCTCACCCTAAGCCTACGGAGAGGCTGACACAATAAAAATAATAATAAGTGGGCTCTCTTCCCAGCAGACTCCATTTCTTTTAAGAAAGGCGACTGAGTGATCTAACTTTTTCTTATTTATTTTTACTTTATGGTGAGTATATGAATATTTTTAAAATTGAGTATAGTTAACATACAATATATTAGTTGAGTGTCCTACCTTTAAATAAAGCAAAACCGAATAATCTTTATCCTAGCCTTGCTGTCTGGAAAACTCAAGCAGGATACAATGTCACATGATAGCAGTGACAATCTTTCCCTGATATTTGTATGAAAATCTTTTTCGGACACGGAAGCATCAAATGTCTACCAGGAGACCATTCCTAAATTATTATGTTTCAGGGATTGCTGAAAGAAAAGATAAAGTACTAAATGTAAAGGGCTTGAAAGATCAAAGTGACATAACCATATAGATAAAAGGCCTTCTTTATCAGAATGCACTCTTCCTCCAAATGATCTATAGTAAGATAAATCATTGTTAGGACTATTTATTCTGTTTGGAGGATGGGGCTAAATTATTTCAACAGAATTTGCTGAGTTTATAATTATAATAATCATACCACAAGAAACACTGTCATATTAAATTTTATTGGATAACTTATTGAGGCATGAATACCCATAGTACCTAAATGGCCATTTTCATAGCTAACCATTATGTAGGTAACTGCAAATATGCATTTATAAGTAGGGGGACCATTAACTCTTTTGTCCAAACTAAAACAATTTTGAAAAATGGAAGTGATCCCTAAAAATAATAAAATTGGTTTTATTGCATTGATGGAACTTCACATAGTTCCAATAGAAAACTAAGTTATTTTCAAAAATAAAATTATTTTATTGCATATTGATATTTCACCAGTAAAGAATTTTATATCTTAATTTAAATGAATGTTAGGCTTTTTGTTGCCAGTTAATGGTTGATGAGATTGTTGATATTATTTATTACCACCACCTGTCCTATAAACTATGCAGAGTTAAATATTATTTGCTTGTAAATTATTAGCCAATGCTGTCATATTTTAATGTACTTCCTTGGTTATGACCAAAAAAATGTTCTTGAGATATTGAAATTTCCAAAGAGAATGTGTGTATTACCAAGATAGGATATATGCTTTTATATTTAATATTTCATAACAAAGAATTTGACTGGCCTTTGCCCCAGGTTCCTGGGAGGGAACCCAAATAATAGGAGTGTCTTTGTTATTTACGAGCCCCTTGGATCTCACTTGGAGTTTATGCCAAGATTACTCAGGATGGAGGCTGGTCATCAGAAAGATCAACCAGGTGATTAGTGGAATGGGGCTTTGGGTCAGTCTGCCCTCCAGGGAAGGGAGCAGGGCTGGAAATTAAGTTCAATTGCATCGCCAATGATTCAGTATTTCAATCACTCATGCCCACTTAATGAAACCTCAATAAAAATTTTGGACACTGAAACTTCCTGATTGATGAACACATCAATGTACCTGGAGGGTACTGCTCCGGTTACTATAGTAGAGCTATGTTACAGTACAGTATTCTCCTATTCAATCCTACTCTGTTGTGCAACATACTCTTCCTTTCTTCATAGGGCATGGAAGCTCTATGTCAGAGACTCTCCCAGACCTCCTATGTGTTTCTTCATTTGGCTGGTCCTGATTTGTATCCTTTATAATGAACCTGTAATCCAAAGTATAGTGCTTTCTTGAGTTCTTTGAGTCATTCTAGTGAATTATCAAACCTGAGGGGAGTCATGGGATTTGTAGCCAGTTGGTCAGAAGTGCAGGTGGCCTGGGGACCCCCAAATTTGTGGCTGACATCTAAAGTGATGGCAGTCTTGCTGGGTTTCATGTCCTTAATCCTATGGAATCTGACATGAATTCCAGGTAGTAAACATCACAATTGGGTATACTACTGTGCACCCAATACACACATTTTGTGGTTTTCTTATTCCATTATTTGTAAACATGCCATAGCATCCTAATCTACTAGACTCAGTTACCCAAGTCTCTTTCTCCAGATACTCATCAGCAGAATGATATCAGAGAAAAGGTCCTGGGAAAGTTTGGTGA
Organism: Ailuropoda melanoleuca; assembly: GCF_002007445.2. Classification (NCBI taxonomy): domain Eukaryota; kingdom Metazoa; phylum Chordata; class Mammalia; order Carnivora; family Ursidae; genus Ailuropoda; species Ailuropoda melanoleuca. The sequence continues at coordinate 112,086,599 of NC_048220.1, read as the reverse complement.
CTTAAATTTAGGTGATTTTACATGTACAAATGTGCGCGCGCACGCACGCACACACACACACACACACACACACACACACACGCTGCAATTAGAAGCTATGAATGAGTATCTGGGTAAAAATAACAGCCACAAAGGTAATTCCTTGAAATGAATCCTGTGATTTGGAATATTAAGAAAGTGAGAATTGTCGAAGTGAAAGTGATAAAAAGACCAAAAGGAAAAGTATCACACTCCCTTTCTACAGATCACCTCAGAATAAAATAGCTTAATAAGTGAAAAACACTCTTGCATAAATCACACTTCACATAAATTGAATGATTTCCTAACACCATTGCTGACATTTTGTTTTCTGAATGGACAAATAGTAAAAGGCAAAATTAATTCGATTAAACAAACTATATAAGGTATGTGACGGGCCATGTAAAACTAGAAGCTGAAAAAAGGAAAAGTATGCTGCACAACAGAGTAAGATTGGATAGCAGTATACTGTACGGTAACATAGCTTTACTCATAGGGACAAATTCAAATGAACACATTTTAAGTCTCTTGGTAGCTTTTCCTTAATCTTAATCAACCTAAGGTAAATAATTTAATACTTGTCATATACAGATTTATTTTTCCTTCTGTACAGTGATTTTATGTAGTGAATTATGATATACAGTGGAATCTCTATAACACTTCACTTATAGGTTGACTTTATGTTGAAAGTAGCATAAGATTTATAAATATAAGATTTACTTTGGAATTCCTGAAAGTATTCTCAAATCTGAAAAGAGAATATAAATTATTCCTGTAAAAATTCCAATAACATTTTACATAGTTCATAATCAAAATTTTGAAAATGTTAAATTTATTCAAGCACTTTTTAGTAAACTTATAACGACTATTTATGAGTATTCAATCATATGCCAGATACTTTTTATAAGGTGTCTGATAAACATTGTCTCTAATCCTACCAATTTAATTTCTATTTTACAGATGAAAAAACTGAGTCCCAAAGGGAGTGATATAACAAAGGATATAAAGCTCTGAAGCAGCTGAATGTGGATTTTATATAGATCTCTTCCTATTTTTTTTTTTTTTAGTTTTGTTCCAATTTCTATCTAGGTTAGTTTAATTTTTATTTGGTACTATGTGTTCTTCCAACTATGTCTATGGGTTAGAGCAACTTTTTACTTATAAACTTACAAAGACATATGGCATCTGGCCGTTACTGTTAAGTAACGGCCTCACCACTGACCACCTGTATCCTCAGACCCAATCATACATGGAGTAAAATTGTTCCTATCTGAGAAAAAGTAATTTGTTGATTAAGCAAAACTTAAAACATTTAGCTAATTTAACTTCATTCTGCCCCTTGAAGATATTTTAAATGATTAATCCCTTTCTGGTACATCACAAATGCATCTCCCATTCAATATAAATATTTGAACAAGAAAGTTAAAAGTGGATGAACCCACAGGAAACTTACCTCCAACTCCAAACACCTATCTTACTAAAAGTGTCATATCCACATAAAAAAAAAAAAGTCAATGTACATTTTCTTGGCTGTTTTAAGGGTGGACTTTTAAGATAGCAATTAATTATGTCCTGGCTATACATTCCTTTGAGCAGGTTCCATTTTGTAAGAGCAAATACACCAAGCATTATCTTCACTCTTTATAAAGGATCCTATTTCACAGACAATCTGGTTTTAAAATAAGCTTTCCATAATTATCAGTAGTAAGGAACATGAGATGATAAAAAGGAATAATCTCAAATAAACAAGGGACAGGTGGCAGCCTGAGTTACATCTGTTATTAATCTGTATCAGAAGGGAAGGAAAGAAAAGACAGCAGGAGAAAAACATAAAGGGATTTGTAAGGCATGCTGGAATTACACATTTGTATTTGTTAAGAGCTTTCTTTCTCTGCCTTATAAACTAAAAATATCTTATGAAATAATCCAGAGTAATTATCTTGTCAGAAGAATCTTCTGTGTATTGTAGTCAAAGTAATTGAACAAAAATTCATCATGGGAAGAACAGATGAGAGAAAAGGCAATGAAAAGGTAAATTAAAACTGAACTGTCAGATTTAAGAGTCCATCCAATGGAACTGACCAATAAATTCATGAGTTATGATACACGAAATGGGCATTTTCTCCTTTGATCCTTTGAATACTCTGCTACATTCCCTAATGTTCTACCCAGGGAACTGTATCAAATTTTTTATAGAATTTTTTATCTGCAGAAACCAAAGGGAGCAATGAATGAAGTGTCATCATTAAGCTGACATGTTTCCTAGCACATAGCAGGTTCTTCTCACTCTGTAGTTTTGGGGGCCTCAAAAAACTAACCCACACAAGACAAATGATTTTCCCTACAGAATACATTTGTGTGTATAACGATGGTTGTCCTACCATCACTAAACAATGTTGTAATGCAGAAGACCGTTTCCTGGAGGAGTAATACCTTGCATGCACAGAAATCAACTTGTTTTGAGATTGTTAAGTAATCATAAAAATGATAAATAATCATTGTCTTTGTTCAGATCCCTCTCTTGGTTTAAGGATTATCTTAATTGAACATGATTGAAAGCCCCGAGACAAAATGACTTTGAAGATATGCTCATTCTGGCAAGAAAATAAAATTGAACTGCCTTCTCCTTGTAACTTGATACGGTGGTGTAACGGACAGCTTGAAAAACAGTAGAACCTGAATGCTGCAATTTCGTTGTGGTTCTATTCAACTGAATAGCTCTCTCATAAGAGGTCAATACTATTCTCACTCCAACAGAAGCCAGACTTGTTTCTATCATCCTAACTGTAGAATTACTCATCCTTCCTCATCCTTCCTCATCTAAGATTCTATTAGCACTGACCAGTATAATGCCACCTTGATTATACACATATCTGGCCTCTTTTTTTGAGCTCTATACTTAGTTGTCTCCTTTTTAGGAATAAACCATGTCTAATAACTTAATGTGGGGAAGGTAATTTCATTTGAAATAATAACACTGTTGTCATTAGTCTCCCACACTTGTAAGTCTGAAAATTAATACTCAAATGCTCACTTTGCATCACTCCATACTTTCTGCTAAGTAGTTCAGTATCTGAGTACACAGAAATGTTCTGCTTAAATTACACAGTGAAGTCAGAAGTATATTACCTTATTTCTTAAATTAGAATATTAAATTTCTCATCAAGTATCTAATAGCTGATGTCAAAGAGCAACTGCAGATATGTGAATCAAAACCCAGAATACCAAAAGAGTATATTGGCACAATACAAATCAATAATCACCAAGTAGAAATTGATAATAATTTTTTCCAAAGAGAAAAGAAAGGAGGAAAGGAAAATAAGGATAAAAAGAGGAGAATACTGAGACAGACTAAAATAAAAGATTCTCTGGACTTTAGGTCCCCATGTCTGAACGGAGAGCTGTCATAATGGCCTTTCTCTAAGACTAGGTCTACCGCAATCTGGGTTGGGTTCTCCCTATGAAGGAAAATGCCTGAACAAGAACTCTTGGGTTGTATCTAGTGCATAACGAGAGCTTTACAAAAGTAGAAATCCTCTGAATGCAGACAATCAATATTGGGGTGTGCCATACATGTATACTAAAAGTGTCACTCTGCCCCCCTCATTGCTGTTTTCTCTCTGACAGAATTCAGGCCCACCTTCCAGAGAGGTTGAGTTACTGCACTTGAAGCCCATGAAATGTTTCAGGATTTAATCATACTGTCCCTAATTCATAAGGAAAATTTAAATGTTTTTAAAATTATGGGTAGTATACAGAAGAATTAAGACAATCAAGATGAGCTAATTGCTTCAAAAAGGGAATTAAGATATACTGACTGAGTTGAAATGTACTCATCTTCCTGCCTTACAGAATTTCCTTCCTCCCTTTTGGTCTTCTGCTGTTGGTACCTCCCTTTCTTTTTCAAAAATTATTCAACACCTACTATCTGTCAGAAACTGTTCCTGGCTCTGTGAAAACAAAGTCAAATAAAGAGTGCTCCTTGCTCATAAAAGGAGGGGTGAAGACTGGTTATAAAACAACGTCCCGCAGGGTGAAAGTGCCTTAATGAATATTCATAGACAGAAAGGAGCTGTGGGGGCAGAGAGCAAGATAGCTCTGAGCTGTCATCACAACTAACCATTGGCATCTAGAACCAAATCTTAAGGATTATTAACAAAAATTAACTAGACTTAGAGGGTGAGGGAGAAGAGGCATTTATTTTAGACAGAAAAAAAAAGTGCAAAAAGCATGATGGCACAAAAGAACACAACTTCTCAAAAAAAAAAAAAAAGATAGAATTGGAAAAAGTGTTTTGTGGAAAATATTGACCAAACAGGTCATCTCATCTAGCACAGTGCCTATCAACTAAATGATGGTAATATTGAGTTCTAACTCTGACTGCCACTAAAAAAGCCATTTTTGTTGTTGTTTGCATGTTTTTAAAATCAACCTGAGTTCTGGATTCGGTCTTCTTGACACGATTCTTAAAAGCCTGTTCTACTTGCTTACATTTCAATATGACGAAGTATTTAAGCCTATACCATCTCTATCTTACTTTCATGCGTAAAATGACAAAAAAAAAAAAAACTATGGTACTTAAGATGTTCACTAAGAGACTTGTCTAAAATTATATTGTCAGTAAGACTTAAAACAGGTATTAATCTCATATAGGATAAGGTCTGTCTTTCCACTTAACTCATGCGTAGTCAGAGCTTTTGTTTTCGTTTTTGTATTTGCTCTCTCTACTATTTTAGCCATCATTGTCATTTGTAATTACACGTTGAGCAAACCATACTTAGACCCTTTTCTCCGTCGTGAGCTACTTTTATGTGAGATTTTTTTTTTTTAATTACATTTTAGGGGAACCTGGCTGGTTCAACCGGTAGAGCATGCAACTCTTGATCTGAGGGTCATGAGTTCAAACCCCCCGTTGGCTGTGGAGCCTACTTAATAAATAAATAAGATTGCATTTTAAAAAGGCTTTTTTCTTAAAATATTTGATATTTAGTTAACTCTTTACCTTAATAAATAGGATTATATCAGGAATACAATCCAGTCTCCTCTGTATGATTCAGGAAAGGTACAAAGCCTTGGGTTAATTTTTCTGATCACATTAATTTTTCATAATTATAAAGAAGAAAAGTTGAAAAACACATGGTAAATCAGGCTGAAATGGTATTGGTCCCAGAATGATCCTCCATGCCTCAGTTTATCATTTAATAGGCACATTAATAGTATCTAACTCTCAATTATTGTGAGAATTAAATACTTAATATGTGTAGTTTAGAAGATATGACTTTATATCTAATGTCTTAATATTGTTAATGGAGGCTTAAGATTGGCAAGTACAATTTTAATTAATCTATATTTTTGCAAAAATATGGATTATGTGGGCTTATTATTGTTGTTATTATTTATTATTCTTATTAGCTTTGGCCAAACATATAACATGTCTTCTTATGCTAGCTAGTATATTTAACACATAGAAATGACTGCTTTATATAACTTGATGGGAAAACCAAGCTTAATTACCAAATCTTCCAGAGGGACTAGTGGCAACCCACTGACTAAAGTAAGACATCTGCAGCTACTTGCCAAATGGATTATCTCAAACTGTGCTATAAATTGATAAATAGATGAAGAGGGTTAACAGGTATAAACTTTCAGTTATAAAATAAGGAAGTTATGAAGATGAAAAGTACAGCATAGGGAATATAATCAATAATACTGTAATATTTATAAGGTGACAGATGATGACTATACTTATCAGGGTGAGCATTGAATAATGTATAGAATTGTTCAAACAATGTTATATACACCTGAAACTGAGATAACATCATATGTCAATTATACTTCAATAACAAATTTTAAGAAAAAAGTGCAATAAAATTTTAGTGTAAATTGGGTATTAAGGAGAGCACGTGTTGTGATGAACACTGGGTGTTATATGCAAATAATCATGGAACACTACATCAAAAACTAATGATGTAATGTATGGTGACTAACATAATAAAAAAATTGAAGTTTGAACACTGTTTTTAATTACCAGACTTATATTTTAATTTAAATCATGACCATAAGCATTTTTTATCTATATTTAATTCCGAATGATCTTCCCTCTCTTTGGCCCTTTCTTCCCTCCCTCTCTCTTTCTCTATCTCCCCCCATCTCCCAGAGTATTTTTTATTGTATCTTTAAAAGCCGACTTAGATTCTTCTGTTGTCTGCTTGTGTTTCTTTCATTTTACATTTTTCCTAAGTTCTATGTCATCTGGAGCATGGAATTCAGACACATTCATTTTTCATATTTCTGTCTCCGTGTTTAGCAGAAGACTAATCTATTATTAAAGACTTTCAGCAATAGTCTTTTCACCGGCATACTAGCTTACCAATTGGGAGAGAAACTTGAGTGAAGCATAATTCAAATAGAGGTAAGACAATCTATGGTTGCTATCATGGTCTATCCACAATATGTGGAAATCAGCCAGCAAAATATCAACATTAGATGACTACATCATTACTTACATCATTTAACTAACTCTTATCCCTATAACCTATTCACCTTAAATTGTAAACTGGATAGTTGGAACCTGCCTAACTGTAAGAAAAATAAAACCAAACCAAACCAAAAACATCTGACATTGTTATTGTTTTAATTTTAAAAAGATTAAAACTTTGAGTAATAAATATTCATAGATAAAAAGAAAAATTGGAGATGAATTCTTTGAGTTTTTATTACTCTTAGTCTCGGACTTATATGATCTTTCTAGCACAAATACAAAAGCATTTAATGTGTAAAAAGCTGCAAGGGGGATTTCAAATTCTTGTGTGACAATTTGCCTTTGTGGCAAGTAACATTTTTTTCTATCATGCTCATATCGCTGCTGATATGATGAGGATTATGGGCAGTCTTGCCCACTTAGTAATCTAAATATTTAATATGCTTGTATTGTTGAATAAAATAGTACAGAAGTCTATTTGTGTATTTCACATTTTCAGCTTCTTCCATATCAACATGCTGTTGATTAAGCAGTCCTGGTTTCTAATGCTATTTGCTTCCTATAGCAGGCCCCACTGGTTGTCAGTTATGGCCACTTCTTCAGTGTTTGCTAATGACACAGAGAAGCTTGTTGGTATGTCCACTAGTCCCCATGTAATTCATATAAATCTAGATTAGTAAACAAACCTGGTAATCCCACTAGCCCCTGCCAATAACTGGTGTAAAATTAGGTATGTGGGAAGGCTTCATAAGTGCTTCTTGGAAATATCTCCTGACTCCTAAAAGGAAAACCAGAGAAGCTGCTTTTCTCTCTTCTTCTGGAATTTCATCATATATGATTTAAGGCAAGCTGGACTGGAGACCAAAGCAGACACACTGAGGATGGCAGGGCTAAAAGCTGACATAAAAGAGCGTGGAGGCACGATGAGAATTTTGAGCCATCAAGTTAATCAAATCTATCCTACCCCAGGATATATATTATGAATTACAACAAATATCCTAATTCTGAAGTCAATAAGAATTAGAATGAGTTTATTTATAAATGCATCTGAAAGCATGCATGCCATTCCTCATTAGGCATCGTGGTGTTTGAGCCAATCAGGAGAAGACTGTTGATTCCTAAGCGGTGACCTATCTTCCACTCTCCTCTCCATTCACTTGTAGACATGATGTCCATTGTTATCTTTCACTCAGATATTCCTCACTGTTGAAACTGTTTTGATTAATGTCAAAGGATAAGTAATAAATATACATCCTTCAAGAGGCACTTCCATTCTAAGTTGGGACATTAAATCAGACCTTAGCCCAGAGGAATGGAATATCTAATCAAGGAATTACAGGAATTGTGAAAGACTTGGAAGGACTTCTCACTGTCCTTTAATATTCTCCCTATGGTATCTACATATTTAGTCCGTTCCTTGGCCTTAAAACTTCATTCTGTCAGGAGTGCTCAAAATACTTTAAAGAGAATGAATTTGGATATCCTTAAGTCCACTCAGGGCTAATGTGTTAAGGATTCATTCATTTGGAAAACATCTGCAAGTATTTCTCACAAAAAAGCACGGTTGTGTCATTTTTACATATGTGGATGTACAACTGTTACATTTCAAGCCTATATGGAGCCATGATTGAGGGTGATATAATCATATCCCTTTTTTTTAAATTGGAGAAACATGTTTACTCTTTTTAATGGTGGATAGTCTCACCATATATAAAAGATGTCCAAGGACTAATAATTGACTTAGTATGCATTGATTAATTCAGCGAAATTATGAGCATCTACTATGTGTCTGGCACAAATTTAGCTCTGGGGATACAGCACTTGCCTTCATGGAGGGACTTCATATGACGTGGATGAGAAGAAGAGATTTAAAAAATAAGTGCAATTTATAAAATGTCGATGGTGATTAGTGATGTGGAGGGAAAAAAATGCAGAGAAAGTAGGATAGGGAGTGTGGAGATAAGAGCTGGAGGGCTGCTTTTTTTTTTTTTTTTTTTTAATGAAAAGGTAGTCAGGAAAGGCCTTATTGACAAACAACATTTGAGCAAACAGCTGCATTAGCAATTGGTGTGGCAGGTTGTACAAGATATTTTTGGCACACAGAAATTCATACATAGAAGGTTGACAATAGGAGCTTATTAGCTTTAAGAAATGCCGATGTCTATCATAGTCTCTGCCTGTAAAGATCTCTATTCAAATTTCCCAAAAGAACCTCAGCTTCAAGACATTTAAAATTAAACTCCTCATCTTCTCCCAAATGCATTTCTCCTCTCTTATCCCTTACAACTTAGTAAGGAATATGACCACCCATGCATGGCAGTCCAGAAATATGGGAATCATTAAGAAAGCCTTCCTTTAACTCAACTCCCAGGCTGACTGGGGTATTTTATCACTAGAGAAGATGCACTGTTCTACTAACCAAAATCCCATTTCTAATATTGTCTTAGTGTAAATACAGCTAAGTGTGAATTCCCTTTACTTTTTTTTTTTTTGTATGTTTATTTTATAAGTTTGGCCATTTTGTCAGAGAACTAAATCCAACAGAAGAGGAAAAAATGGTTTTGTGCGCTACTAACAGGAATGGTGCCTTCCAGAAATAGACTTGCAAATTGCTCCCCCAGTGCCATCCCATTCACTATACTCTCTTTCAGACAAAAACTATGCGGATTGAAAACTTTAAGATGATTGATTTACAGTATCTATTACTGTGGACTGCTAACATTTAGCCTTAGGAAATTACACTCTGAGTGATATTCTAAAGACTATTAACAGAGGTTTCTGGGTGGAAAAAAAAAGCTATATGATGAGAAATGTTTTTAAGATTTGTGTTTAAAAAAACACTAAATGAGGTTTCTGAACAAAAAAAGTGTAAAAAATATGCTCTCATGATATTAAATCTGCTCTCATGATATTAAATCTGCTCTCATGATATTAAATCTGCTCTCATGATATTAAAATTTGCAACTATTATTTAAATTTAAGATAAGTAGATGGTCAATAGCAGTGCATGCACAATGAAACAGCTTACAACTGATCTTTAAATATAATATTCCACTTGGATGTGTCATTGAATATTAACATAGATTAATTTTATGCCATGAGAATACCCAGTTATTACATCCGGAAAAATTTACATAAATTCTTCCCAACTCCCCAATTAGTCCATCTTCCAAATTCTTGAATCATCCTAAACCTGATCCATCCTCAAGGAAATATGCTAAGCATGTTATTCTTCTATTTAAGCTTAAAATATTTTTAATGTTACAAATCATGTTTTTACATGTCTTTGTAAAATGTCTTTACATGTCTTTACATGTCATGTTTACCGACAGTTACATTTACTACAAAGATACTTAATTGACAAATATTATTAACTTCCTAATACAGAGTGTTGTGGAAGATAAATAGAATGAATAAAATAATTCTTTCTTTCAATAGGGGAAAAACACACATGGAAATTATGCAACATGAATAGTATATGCAGAAATTGCTAGAGGTCAGAGGAAGATGAAGTTCTTCTGCCTGGGATAATGCAGAAAGCTTAATAGGGAAGGTGACATTCGTGCTGGGTTTGGTGGCTTGGTATGATTTAATAACTGTCAAGATAGGGAATTAGCCATGCTAGGTCATGTTGTATTTGGTTAACTGTACATAAAATTAGTTTCACGACTATCATGTATTCAATTTGTAAAGGATTTTATAATTTAAAATATATGCACATAAGAATGAAGAAAATATATAGTTATAGGCCTGGCATCGATATATTACAATAATTATTTAATAAATAATTCACAATTTTACCAAAAGATTTTGCCTCCAGTTCCTAAATAACAAATCTTTCATATGGAAAAAAAATTATTTAAAATATAATCAGCATAACATTGTAGTTATATTAACATTTACACTGACAACTAATGTGTAAATTATAAAATAAGGTTTATAAGTACCTTTCTGACATTGTAAACCTTATCTCATATTGTTTTTATTTTTTCTTATGTCTGAGATCTAGTTTCCTTAAATGTCCTTAGAAATATGAAGCAATGTATCTGTCCTTTGAAATGAATTAAGGGAAAAAAATCCTAAACATAAAAATTAAGAAAGCAATATCATTGTCTTTATTGATACTAAGTATTAGGAATTCTCTAAGTCACATTAAGCAAGGACTGTAGCTGCACTTTTGCACCCTGTCTCTAACTCACAGTATTTGAATAGGTGCTTACAACTCACTGAAGCGAGAAGACTCACAAACATCGTATACTGGGATTGCTTACAGTAGAGTTAAGCTGACTTAAACCCATGTTAAGAAGGGCTTTTCTCTCACAGGTGTGGTAAAGGAAAGATCTGGATGCTTTCATTTCTAATGTTTTCCCCTGTTTCTCCTTTTGAATGACCCACCCTGGTCATTCAAATGGGAAAAACAGGCTCTACTAGAAGCCCAAAATAGTAAGGTAAAAAGTCTATCCTCCAAGTCTCACATGAGTACGTCAGAGATGTCAGTGCCAGACTCGGAGCACATTCCAGGCAGTGATTAGGTGGTTTCTTCCTGGCAACGAATATAAACTGACTTTAGATTCAGGCTTGACAGTAAAATATCTGAAGCCTTTTGACTTATCATGCAGCCTAGATTGTTCCTTTTCTGTTGCCATAGAGAGAAAAAGAAGAAGAAAATGCATCTCATCAACCCCTTTCCAGTGTGTTCACAATTTTATTCCAGTGTTTCTAGGAAGCATCAGATAAGAGTGGGAGGTGGTGTCACAGTTTCTCCAGTGTCACGCACTGTCTCTAATCCAGTTTTGGAGACTGCGTGACTCCTGAATCATAACAGCTCATTAGTACTGAGCAGTTACTTTTCCCAGGCACTGTTTTAAGTGCTTTACAGGTATGAACCTACTTAATTTTCAGCACACTCCATAGTGTAGATACCATTAATATTCCATTTTACAGATGAGAATATGAGGCACAGAGAAACACTCCTCTGGCCACAGCCACACAGCTAAAACAACAGGGCTGAGATTCAAACCAGGCAGTTTTGCTCTAGAAAAAAAGTGAGATATTTTCATTATTCTGAGATGGAAAGAAAGAGAAACAAAACAAAACTAATACAGGAAATCAGGAGTGACATCTGAGTGACATGATCACTATACTTTACTGTTGTTCACTCGCACGAGGGGAACTCATCAGTATATATGTATAATGATTTTTTTGCTGATGCTACCACTGTTATTTCTTTACTTCAAATTTCTTCAAGTAGCCTATTCTACCAAAAGGGATGTTTTTAACCAAACTTTATTATTTACACAAAAATGTTTTTAAAAAGCTGGTATAATAATTAAATCTACACAGAACTATTGAATAAATCAAGATGAAGACATGAAGTCACTGATTTCAAAACTTGAAGATATCCTAAACACTTAGTGCAATCCTCAAAGCTGACAAATGAAAAACAGAAATGCAATGTTACTGATGGTCAAATTAACTCCTAATAGCTAATTTGGGTCAATATTTTTTCCTCTGCTCTGAGCTGTGGAATACAAAGTCATATTTTTCTACTGTTATCATCAAGTTCTAGGTAGCAAATGACCTCATAAGTTGGGTCCCATCAACACCAACTCTGCCAATCTCCCATATTCCATCTCAAGGGACACACAGGAAGTAAGCCCCCACTCCTTCTCCCTTTGGTCATGTTTCTGTCTCCACAAATGTCTACCAGTACCGCTAAAAAATAGCACCACAAAAATAACAAAGAGTGAAATTATCAAAGGGAGAATTTAGCTACCAACAGAACTCAATAAAAACAAAAAAGAACATACACAAAAAAGGAAGCTAATGAGTGCTGACTTATAATTGAGTTTTTAATTGTTAGCATTACAATCCAAGGCTTAGAGACTAGATACAGAAAGAAAAACAAAATATTCTCACATTTTGGGAGGAAGGGGGAAGGGCATGTCATATGTCAACTTGAATGATGAATTAAAAGAAATCTTTGAGTTATATATCTATAGAAAACAGAGGATGGAAAGAAACGAAGACAATTTTTGAATTTAATTTTTGCTTATTAAACAGTGCAGGCATGGTGTAGACAATTTCTCATTGTGGTGAAGAATTAATTTATAAGTGATAATATACCTCCCTAGGCTGAGGTATACAACTCCCTTTGGATAGCTAAATTGTAAATATGCTAGCAGTTTAGAAGGTGTAAATATACTTTTTGACCACATTTCTTTAGAATGTCACTTGAAAGAAAGATATAGCTCTAGGGTATTAGAGCCACAATCCTGCTGAGAGCTCCCATACAAGAAGCTATAGGAGGCTGAATACTGGCCCCCAAAAGATTTCCATGTCTGAATCCCTGGTTCTGTGAATATTTTAGATTGTGTGGTAAGGGGGAATTAAGGTTTACATAGAATTATGGGTTTTAATCAACAAACCTTAAAATAGGAGGATTATCCTAGATTATCCTGGTGGGCCCCTGAGGTATTCATAAGGGACCTGAAAAGTAGAGGAGGGAGGCAGAAGAGGAAAGTCAGAGAAAGACCTATGACTATACAGTCAAGTAAACGTGATTTAAAGTGAGAAGGACTCAAGATGTCACTGTGGGCTATGGAAGTGCAAGAGAGACACAGCCAAGGAATGTAGCAGCCTCTAATAATCCGAAAGACAAAGGAATTCTCCCTAGAGCCTCCCTCCAGAAAGAAAGACAGCCCGTCAACACCTTGATTTTAGTCCAGAGAGACTTGGGTCAGATTTCTGACCACAGAATTATAATATCTATCGTTGTTGTAAGCCATTACTAAGTTTGTGGTGATCTGTTAGAGCAGCAAAAGAAAACTAACATACAGACCTAGCACGCCAACCAGAATAAATCAATAAATAGTTGTGGTCTCCTAAGCTTCTATGGTTTTGCTGTTTTGTAACAGCATCTCTTAGTAGAATATTCTTGTTTTAAAAATCACCTCCAGGGGGCGCCTGGGTGGCACAGCGGTTAAGCGTCTGCCTTGGGCTCAAGGCGTGATCCTGGTGTTCTTGGGATCGAGCCCCACATCAGGCTCCTCTGCTATGAGCCTGCTTCTTCCTCTCCCACTCCCCCTGCTTGTGTTCCCTCTCTCGCTGGCTGTCTCTATCTCTGTCAAATAAATAAATAAAATCTTTAAAAAAAAATAAAAAAAATAAAAATCACCTCCAGAATCAAAAAATATACATCTTAATTCCACTGGCCATCAATAGCTAATTGTATCTTCAAGACTGTACAGTCAGTGGTTTTCAGACCATGCAATCAATGTCTCTCTTTGTAAGAAATATTAGCACCATCTTTTCTATTAATTAAAACTGAAAGGAGTAGAACGTATAACCTATCTATATATACATTGAAAAAATATATAACCCTCTATAGGTAAGCCATAGGATAAATAACAGGAGAATAAGAATAATAAAATAATGTTCATTTATGCTCAGGCAAGGCTATACTAGAAAATATAATGGAAGTAGGTACATATTTACCCGACAGGTAGAATCCCCAGGAATGCCACTGCAGATTGAGTGAGACAGGTATGCTGCATTGGCAACTCAAATACTAAGAGTGAAGTAATTTTGTATGATATTATCAACACTTGTTTAAGTTCCAAACATAATGTCATATAATCTTTTCTTGATTTGCACAGCAACTCCTTTACCGGAAGATGTGGGGTACATTAACTCCGGGGTGATCTTTAGTCCTGTAGCACTGCCTGATAAATAGGATGGTTAGAACCTTGGCCCCTCTCCACTGCCTCATCAGACATGGGGGGCCAGGATTCCCTTTCCAAACTCTCTATCTTTTGACTGCTTCCTACTTATCCTTCCAGATTTGAGTTACGGATTACTCCCTCTAGGAAGACCTCACAGCTGCCCACCAGGCTAGATTAGACCAGGCTAGATTAGATGGTTATGCCTCTCTACACCAAAAAATCTGTTTTCCCTATTATTGTTAATAGTAAAAACAAGACAGTGTAAACAATGCTTAACATCATCCTGGATGTTTACTATCTGCTGGTGGTTATGGAGCACCTGGGTGGCTCAGTCGGTTGAGCATCCGATTCTTGATTTCAGCTCAGGTCATGATCTCAGGGTGGGGAATCAAGACCAACATCTGGCTCCCTGCTTGGCATACAGAGAGAATGAACTGTTGATTTTGTTTTGCTTCGGCTCATTTTAAGGTGGAAGAAAATCAAGCTTGTGTGGAAGTTAAGATGGCAGCTCAGAAGAAGAGTCTTCTCATATGGGAAAGCAGAAAAGGTAAAAGGGCAACTCACCTTAAACAGAAACCCTCCTTCCAGCATGAGCGCTAGCAGTAGGCAAGGCCCTAAGGTTCAACTTCAGAAGCAGTTTCAGCCTAAGGGACTGCTTCCACTGATATGTGTGATTGGAAGACAGGGCAGTGGGGCTGAAGAAATGATGAAGCTTGGATTAGAAGACCAGTTTTGGAATCTGAACTAGTAGTAATGGAGAAGAAACAAATGTGTTACAGAGGGTAGAAAATTGGCTCTAAAAAGAGGACTCCAAGTTTGCGGTCTTGAATAAAGCTTAGGTTTAGTTGACAATAAGTTCCATGAGACATTTGTTGTGATCGGTGCAGGTATAGCATTTTGGGGTGATAAAATGGTCATGAGTGGGAGATCTGACATGGTGTTTAGGTCACTGTTATGAAAGAAGTACAGATACTGGTACATCTGCATGTTGATTGACTGTGGACAAAATGATGACCTGTGATCCCAAATAGAATGAGGATAGGAAAGGATTTCAATCTAAAATACAGTTGGAGGATATGAAATGAGAATGTCACATATGCTTCCTCAGAGGAATAGAACTTAAGAACTGACAGGATGATTTCCATAAATGCCTGCTATATAGAAGATTGAGACTTATCTCTCAACCAACAGATCTCCACCAAGAATCTCTCCCCATCCTTGGACCAATGAACTTACTGCTTGGACTCTGGCTGGACTTCCACCTCTTTCTATTCTTTGCCCACAAATACAGCCTACAGGCAAGGAGACTCGCCTGTAGTTTGCAATTCCTCTGCTATTTCCAAATAAACTCAATTTCTGGTAATTTGAGCTTGCTTCAGTTTACCTCTTTATTTGGGTTGACAAGGAGGAGGCAGTAGAACATGAGGCTATAAACTCTAAAAGAGGAGATTCTATCTGTCCTATGCATGCTTTCTAGAGAGTGCTATATGTGTGAATGGGAATATGTGTTTCTTCTAACCAGTAGCCATATTTCTACAGATTCTGGTGTTCTATTTAATAATTTTTATTTATCCAATGCTTGCAAGTGTCAACAGTTAGAAGAGAAAATCACTTAATGGTTAAGCCCTATAAAATATAAATTGACATTTGGACAAGTTGTCTAAACAGAACAGTTCATTATCTATAAATTTGCAGATTCATGGGTACATTGGGGACACCTTTGAGACACTGAAGCTTCTTTGTCCTTTACTCTAGACATTGCCTATCTACTCTTAGAAAATAGTATCACTCAATCATCAGAGAGAAAACAGCAACTGAATGGGTGTGAAAATTATTCCAGTTATAGACATTTTTTTTTCTCCTTTGGTTTTCTTGTTTAAATGAAGAAAACTTATTTTCTTGGTGTACCTTTTTCCAGGCTCTAGGATTCTAAACCCTGGTGTAGTTTCTATAGTTTCTGGTAGATTCTGACTAATAGAATTATTGATAATTAATTTCAAATCTTTTTTCACATTACTTGGTTGAAATGTTCACCCCATAAAATATATTAGCCAAGTATCCCACCATATTAAGTAAAATAGTATACAGTAAACACAGTCTCAAATGTTTTTTAAATATTGAAAATATTAGAGTGTTTAGGATTTATAAAGAAAATAAACTGAGACAAAAGGAATCCTTAAGGGTAGATGTAAAATGATCAAAGATATTTCACAAATAAGAATGTCATGAAACATCATCGGGAGTTCATTATTTGACTGACTTTAGATATTAGCATAATCTTTTATTTTTCATAAGAGCCAAAAATGTCTTAAAGGAAGAAAGTAAATAATAGAGAATTCCTGTTAGCTGTTTATTTTCAATTATCCATGCATTCTTCAACTTATACACTTCAATGGCTTCAATAAAATTTTATTTCATTATAGAATATGTTCAAAATCAAAAATATTGATTTTGTTTAGGAACTTTTCCTGGAATGCGCTTTTTTCTTGAATTGTTTTTTTATTTCCCTATTGTTCACTCAATACATACGAACATGTTTATAGAAATGTAAAGAGTTTTTTGGGGTTTTTTTTGTTTTTTTGTTTTTTAAAGATTTTTTATTTATTCGACAGAGATAGAGACAGCCAGTGAGAGAGGGAACACAAGCAGGGGCAGTGGGAGAGGAAGAAGCAGGCTCCCAGCAGAGGAGCCCGATGTGGGGCTCGAACCCAGAACGCTGGGATCATGCCCTGGGCTGAAGGCAGACGCCCAACCGCTGTGCTACCCAGGCGCCCCAGAAATGTAAAGAGTTTTAATATAACTATACAAATTCAAGCAATCAAACACTTGAATGCTTTAGAGGGATCTGTATTTGCATAAACAAAGTCATAAAATAAAACCTTATAAACCATTGTAGGTAATGTCTATTTCAAAGTACAAGAGAAAAACTATTGAAGATTTAGAAATAAGTTATGTGCATGTTTCCTCTATATATCTTCACTAAAGCATTGTCAGAAAATTCTGGTTACTTCTTTTTAAAAAATACCATGGATCAAACTATCTCCATTTTGGAAATTTTACGAAAATAAAATACGCCTTAATATACTCTTATGCTTTTATTTTAAAATATTGTTTAATAAAATCACTAATTGCTTAATTTTGAGAAAAGAAAACTAATTTGGAATTAACAGATTTTTTCCCTCAAATCTTTTGGGTCCTCAAATATTTTTCATATATATACTCTACACATATCTTTTCTTATTTTCAGAATAATGATTTTATTAGTTCTTACACACACACACACTCTGGTAGAGACAGCCAGACTGACAAAGACACAGACATGCACAACACAGACACATGACACATGGGTCACAGTATGCTGCGTTCATATTACAAACTACAAGCTCAATTTTTCTCATTGCAACCTTACTTATCCCTGATGGTGAGCCATATTTAGCAAGACAGTGAGGCTGGTAAATCTCTGTAACACCTGGGCAGAGTTCCAGTGGGAATACCCACAAGTTTAACAGACAGGCAAGAAACCTTATTTAACCTTGCTACTGCCAACACAAAAATGCAGAGGAGTAAAAGAAATGCGTTCTGAGCTCTCTAAATGGCTACAAAAGGATAACTATTTTTGTTATTATTATTCCCTGATTTTCCCTAAATTTAGAGTATCCTTATTCTTCCCTGAGCTGGAGCCAGACACTTTGGGAGGTGCATTAACACTTGCAAACTTCTTAAGGGACTCCAGAGTATTCAGTGGCAATTTGCTAAATGGTTTCCTTCAGTGAAATGAAAGTACTATCATGCCTCCCTCCCCACGTGCCTCAGAGCCCCAGCACTCAGAGGAAAAAGGTGTTCTCTCTGTGGTTTGATGATGGTGCATCTTCTTTGCTTTCAGGTGGCCAATACTGCGCCAAAGTATCATGATATAATGATTCTGCTATTTTAAATTCAGATAAGTTGCTACCTCTGGCATCCTTTCTCTGAGATGAAAGAGGAGGCATCACTTTTGCTGAATCAGTCACAAATAATGGAAATTACAGTGAAACCAGCCCAATGAGGTGCCCTCGACTTGTCTGCAGAACAGAAAGAATCCTGGAAAGTAGTCCTAGCTCAACCTGTTGACCGTGTTGTCCAACTTTTCTGGATGGTCGTTTTCTGAACTGAAAGTAAAAACAGTAGATTGAATGACTGCTAAGGCCAATTCAAGCTGTAACATGACCTGACTTTTAGGTGATCAAACCTCATCATGAGCAATGCCACATGGGAGTCTTCTAGAGAAAGAAAGAAAGAAAGAAGGGAGGAGCAAGGAAGGAGAAAGGAAGGAAAAAAGAAAAAGACAGATAGATAGATAAAACAGAAATAGACACACGTCCCACACACAGATTCTCTATTCTCTAAACTACAACTCTAGCACGGCATGCGGTTCTTTAGTCCAAGTACGTATGACAGATGTATCCTTGCATTAATCAAATTCTTCATCTCTCCCACTCCCAGATAACCTCCGTTGGCTGCTGTCTCTTTTTTGGGTTATAAAGAAAGGACAGCAGTTACATCCGTGTGGTATACAGAATGGAATTAATGAACCACAAGGAGGAAAGTTACTTGGAAACTCTGGCCTGCAGAATGTCTGACTTAAAACATCTAAAAGCAATCTGGAATTGGAGCTCGGGCAGGACTGGAGGTGAGATATACATGCAGGAGTCTCTATAATGGGAAGTTACAGATGTGGAATAAGTTTACCCAGGGAGAGTAAGGAAAATGATAAAACAGGTAATAGAGAAAAAACATTTTTTTTCAAGTAATAGAGATCAACAGGCATTGAAATGCAGATTTATCCAAGCTTTCAATAACTAAATGCCAGAAGCCTTCTAACATCCAATCTGCCAGGATCAGTCATGCACAAGAAGAAATTCAGCCCTTGGGACCGCCTTACTAAACGTGATCATTTCACTCTGATTCTTACTGAGTCGGGAGCTCTAAGGATAGTCAAAGCGACGTATAAGTTAAGAAATAGATGCTCAGATACCCTGTGGAGCTTTAATTGTTTCCTCTAATTTTGTTAAATGTTTATCTCTTGATTACTTCATCTTTAAATTTCAATAAATCATTGTGTATGTCTCAAGATATATTTAAAGTAGAAGTTTGTAAAAATGCGCATACACTTTGAAATCCTTTAGTCCAGGATCTTGTGCTGGCTCTGCCACTTAATAAGACACATGACTATACAGTTTTTATTTGAGCTTATGAGAAAGTTATGCAATATCCAAATAACCAAAAGGCATTCTGTGTCTCAGTGTCTTGTGGATAATAAGGGTATTGGCCTCACTAAGATTACAAAGAATTAAATAAATTAGTGCATAAACATGACCTTTCCTATAGTAGGTGGCCAAAAATATTAGCTATTCTGAATGACCATATCACAGTAACTATCTGTAGTGGCAATGACTTGCATAAAGGCTGAAATCTATGAATAACTTATTTAATCTGACACTCCATTCGAGAGAAATTCAGCTGACCAAAGAGCAGTGTCAAGGAATAATAGTTTATGTACATCATCATGCATGGGTCAACAGCACACATGGAGACAGGTATAAAACCCAGAAGTTGCAAATAGCAAAACTCCAGCTGCTGCCTTTTCAGAACAAAGGAGTAGAACGTATATGGCTAGGTGAAGCTGTGATTTCTCCCTGTCAAATTGCCATTTAGTGACAGTTTTTAAACAAACCCCCCCCATGGGGGGTTTAGGTCACCCACAACTCATGAAATTATGTGCACAGTTCTATGTAATGCTATGCATATATTTTCAGGGAAGAGAGCCCATAATTTGCACTTGAATTACATGCTGAAGGGAAGTTGCCAACTGAATAAAATAAAGTAGACAAGCTCCAGAACTTTTCCATCATACAATATAAAATTAGAAGAATATCTAAAGCGAGACCAGAAAGAGCTAGAAAAAGAATAGGTGTTTAAGACTTCCTTCAAAGGAAACAGCACTTTTATCTGCTTGGCTGTTAATTATTTGTTCATCTTGGAAGTTCACATAAAAAGTGCAGAGGTTCCATTAAAAACAAAAATCACTAAATGTCTGGGGCTTAGAACAGTTTGAAGTTCCTCCCATACCTGATAGTTGCTAGGAAATCATAAACAGTGAGTTGTTTTTTATCACTGTTGGGGGGAAAAAAAGTTCTGTAATGTTTTAGACTTAGGTGATGGATGCCATGGGGTAAGTGGCTGTGTCACTGGTTCAGGAGTCTCTGTGGGTAGGTTACACAGTATTATTTTCTATTTTTTTAAACCTTTTTCTTTTCTGTGCTATTTCGCTGAAACAAATGTGGGACTGACTTCACTGCAGATCTTAACATGAAACTTTCTTTTTTCTCTCACTAAGGCCACACAGAGACAATGAGCTTATAAAAATGATAATTAGAGCTTATAAGAAATGATAATTAGATCATCACTATTTGTCTAGGCCTGCTGACAATTCAGCACCTACCCGCTGCGGGAAGATAAAGACAAGAAGCATCATCAAGCCAGCAAGGGTAAGCAGTGTAATATGTGGCCATGTCGCTTTATAAGAGGACAGATTAAAGTAAAAACTTGGATTTGCTCCATAAAAATAGTTGTAGTTTAAAGCACAATTTCCTACTGTGCACTCTCTTTCTCCCTTTCTCTCTCTCTCCCCTCTCCTGCCTTGTGTACGAGTGTGTGTCTCAATACTGTCTCAAGGAACAGCTGAGTTCTGGGCACAGAATTTTGATTAACTGAATCAAAAATATGTTTCCAACTCTCTCCTCTTTCTCTCCAGAAATCCCCATTCTCTTTCTCCAGAAATTCCATATACCTCACATCAAAATGTGTTCAATTATATTCTTAAAATCCTTGTACGTTTCCACTATTTAATAACTAACATAAGGTCACTGGAATTCTCACTTGCGATGAACATTTTAGTAGTTGTAAGAACTTCAGAGTGCATGCAAATGTTCTTTTTCATGTAAAATGATATTAAGAATGCTATCATCCATTAGGAGATCCTGCCAGAAATCTACAGGCCAGCTCCCCTGGAAAAAGAGGTCCTAACAGCATCTCACTTTGAAGCTATCAGACTGGAAACAGTTGGAGACGGAAATGTACTTTGTCGATGGTTCCTGACCCGAGAGACTCTGTGAATGCAAATTCACAGATATATTCACAGAGATATTGAACAAATCCCTTGCTGCCAAGAGATTTGCAATCCATTTAAGAAAAAAAAGCACACACCACCCAAGATGAATGTCAAGTGAGCATTCCAGCCAGTGGGTATTATTGAGGTCTCTAGAAAAGAGAGTCTTGTGGGTTAGAGAAGTTAGAAAACACTTCCTAGAAAATGGTATTTAGACATACTTTAAGTAGACCAAACTTGCGTCTGTGAAAAAAAGGAACACGAGGAAACCAGATAGAAAAAAAATCTAAAATGTGAAGCTGCAGTGTCTGACTTCTCTCCTATTGTTAGATAAATAAGACTGAAATGATAACGAGTACCGGAGATGGGTACAGGGCTGGGCGAAAAAAATGTTTTTCCCTATTTCTGGTTTTTTAAACTCTAGCCAATTAGCAGATAAAGCTAAAAATGGACAATGCTTCTGCCAAATGAGACAGTAGGTGAGGATTCACATTGACGGTCCATCTGGGGTGGTAGGGGGGCAAGTCTGGGCTTTGTCAAAGATGTCTGTGTCATCTGGCTTGTCTTACTAAGTTTTTCTTTTATGGTTTTGAACATCAGCAACAAAATCTAATGAAGCGTTCTGTTCCACTGTGGGTAGGTAATCTCAGCAGCCTTTTCCAATTAGGAATAGCTTCTATAGAACCTCAGATGCTGGAATCTGGTCCCAAATCAGCAAGCAGCTCATCTAAGAGCTCTGGACATACAGCCAAGAAGGCAGGTTTCTGTGTGGATACAGGGCCTGTGTATCTCACCTGTAAAACAAGAGCTGGGAGATGACAACTGAAATCAGCTTCCTTCTATCCCTAACCCCTTCCTAATGACACAATGCCAGGAAATCAGATGATTCTTGTGTTACAAATACGTACAAATGAAAAAGAAATCAGATCTGAGTGAGGGCCTAAAATGTGTTCCCATGAGTAAAGCATATGATCTTTGGCACACAGACTTCATGGTATCTATTTTGGCACCTCAGAATCCTCTAAAAAATTGTAGAGTTCTAGTTATTTAATTAGTTATAAGATACTCTAACTACATAATATTTTTGATTAAAATGGAAGGAAAAAACCAAAACCCTATATGTCCTGATAATGCACACACATTTTCCAAATAGAAAGTGAGAGTAAATGAGACGTGTGCCATTACGGGCTCAACTGTGTCCTCCAAAAGGTCATATGTTGGAGTCCTAACCCCCGGTACCTCAGGATGTAATTACATTTGGAGATAAGGTCTTTCGAAAGGTAATGAAGTTAAAGTGAGGCTGTTAGGGTGGGCCTTGATCCAGTGTGACTAGTATCATTATAACAAGAGGAAGTCTGGACACACAGACGCCAGGGATGCCCGTGTACAGAAGACAGACGTGGGAAGACACACAGCAGAGCGGTCATCTGCAAGCAAAGGAGAGAAGCCTCAGAAGAAATCAATCCTGCTGACACTTGGATCTTGGACTTCCGGCCTCCAGAATTGTGAGAAAATTAATGTCTGTTGTGTAAGGCACCCAGTCCATGGCATTTTGTGACGGTAGCCTTAGCAAACAAACACGTGTCTTTTTCACTTCCAGTTTACCTAAAATAGTTAGACTTTGGCTGCTTCTTATTGAATACTTTTGTGATTGCTGACTGGGAAAAAAGTACCAGAATTTCTCTTTCTTTCTCCAGTAATTAAGATAGAACATGGATCTATAACGGCTCTCTTTAGATCCAAGCATCCGAGAAGCATCCTCTCCGAGCGTTCATTAAATGCTGGCAAACACACATGCCCAGGGCTTCAGCGCAGTGGCACAAAAAGCTTGGGTTTTTGCATTCATATTTCATTTCTAGTCTTATTAACAATCACTGAAGGTAGATGTGTAAGGCCTTCCATTCCACTGTTTCGAGACAATCTGTACCTACATAATATTAACACCGTCCAAAGTAGTTAATTCAATCAAACATGTGTCCAATTCAAGCAATTATATGGAAAAGTGTGGAATTTTTAAAGCATCTTGTAAATACTTTAAATGGTTAAATGTATCTCGACTAATTATTTTTCACAGGTCAACACCAGTGGCATAATGTTCCTTATACCTTATCCTTTCAGAATTTTAGGAAGGCAGAGAAACATGGTACATAATATCATAGATGATATTCAAATGCATATTGTCATAATATCTGATATATTCTGAGTCCATTTCCTGCTTTAGTACTGCCAAAATAAATTTTCGAACTAATTCTCTTTTGTTTTTTAAGACATCCTTTCAAGCATACACTTTAAGGTTTATAGGGATCATAGATATTCTAATGGCTAGAATAACCGCCAAATTTTTTCCAGCACTTTTCTGAATAAAGAATGTAAAAAAATCATAAAATGCTATACAGTGATAAATCTGAACAAGACAATTTGGCCTGGGAAGACTGTTAAAAGATGGTGCATGCTAGCATCTTACAGATGAATTCTTAGAAGAATATTGGATAAAAGCAGGTGACAACAGCATCTTCCAGGTAATTTTTTTAATTAAAAATTTTTCATGTTCTCTCTATAAAATACTTAAAATGGGCCCTAAATATAGTATTAAATGATTGAATTGTTATGAAGGAAAAACATATATGGCTTCCTATATGCAATTTATAGCCTACAGCCTTGCCCACAAAATCTCTACTGCCAGCAAAACCATTAGGTGGTAATCAATAGTGGAGCACCGGGCCCAAAGGAATAGCATAAAGCAAAATGAAATCTTGCCAGTTACTAAAAACACTGCCAATATGGATTTTTAAAATATGACTAGTTGTATGACAAACTTTCCATACTAGTTATGACTTGAAGCTACAGTGCCAATCATTTTTAAAGAAAAGAAATAGTTTTTGGTTTTCTTTTTGATCACTGCAATAAAATATTATGTTTGCTATTGACTAGCTTTTTCTTCACTTTCCAAAATCACTCTTGGGCAATTTCTACACATTCAAGGGAAAATGGATAATTAAGATTGCTATTCTGATAACAAAAATAAAACATTTAATGTCATCATTTCTGGATAATTCCAGGTCAGAGCTTTCAGAGACAGCATGGTCATAGCAACAGTATCATCTCTCCATCATATGGCCAATAAGATGGAGTCTTTCGAAGTCTGGGGGCAGTAATGAGTGTGGTGAAACATTAGAATCCCATCTACACACAATTTTTAAAAAATGAGGAAGAAAAAACTTACATAATTAAGTTTTCTTAAAGAGAGGAGGCTGTCTTTAGTACAAGAGAGGTTTTTCTTTTCTTTTCTTTTCTTTTCTTTTCTTTTCTTTTTTTTTTTGATGTAATAACCCTACTTTGAGGTTTCAATATTACAATGGGTGTTATTTTTTATTTCAGATCTTTTTGTGCTAATATTTTGTATCAACAATATACATTCAACAGCCAATTTGCATTATGATGATGAAGACCAATTTTGTACCCCAACCCCCGTCACCGCATATACTCTGTGATTATTTTCTTCTTTGCGCCTCACCTTTATTAGAAGCTTATTATGTTCCACCTGAATGCTATGCATTGATGCTAATAAAAACAGGCTCTCTGCCCACTCTGAGTATTAAGTACAGTGTGTTCTTTATTTCTCAATTTTTGTAAAAGATTTATGTTTTAGATTCTTAAAGATTTTGGAGTGCTTTCCTTCCCCTTAGTTATTTCCTTTACTGTACTTTTTTATTGTAACAAGTTTGAAAACTACCACATATAAAACCCAAGCAATTCCAGCTCTAACAGTCTAAAACACATTTGTGTCATTAAAGACAGCTTTCACTTCCAGATAGACACTGAAAAACCTTAACAATCTTATAAGGAGGAGGGCAACTGAATGTCAGTATTTTTCTAAAAAGTATTTCAGTTCCTTTCATGACATAAATACAGTGTTTTAATCACAATTACATCAGCTTTTTATTTCTTTGTTTTTTGGCTTCTCAGATAATTTAGATTATGATTAAGTAAGTATTCACTTCATTTTTATGTTTCTAAATAAACATGAGTCAACATATTGAGGGAAAAAGCAAAGCAAGTATATATAACAATTAAGGTGCTTTGCTTTTTTCAAATTGATTTCATTTATTAACAGCTATTGAGTACTCAGATAATGCAAGGCAAATATTTAATTTTGAATGGGAACCAATGAGCCACTTAAAATATTTCTTTATAAACAATGATCCCTAAAATAATTGTTCACAAAATTATTGAAATGAATTCAAAATTCAAAGGGAGTGATTTTTTATATACAATTTATACACAGAATCAAAGGAATGGCAAGTAGAATTTTACAAACAACCCAATTGCCAATACATTTCTAAGTGCTTTAACCTAACTTCCTTCCTTCTTCCCTCCCTTCCATCCATCTTTAAAATTTGTAACAACAGAATGAGGAGAAGACTCATGCTCCCATATTATAGATGTGGTTACCCAGAGCAGTTGCCCCTGTCTAACATGGTATGATTAGTGGATGGCAGACCAAGATTTCAACAAAAGTAGACTAGTTGGTAATTACACACTCTTAACCACTCTGCTAGTGATGTCATTATTAAACTTTTGAGTTAGGAACACTAAAGAAAGTCTATGCTTTTGACACACTAAAAAGGTCCTATCAATAAATAGTGACATTGTAAGAAATTAAGGAGCCAGTCACAGAGGTGACAAAACATCTCTTAACTACTGTTCTGTGGTCTGCAGATAAATGATCCTTCAAAATGTATTAATAATAAAGGGACAGAAATTGCATGTCATATGGTCACAGAAGTTAAATATATCAAGCTTTTAAAAAATGATATACTTGAGCTAATGAATGCTTTAATGTTAAAAATTGTACAACCTTCCCAGAGAAGACATTTACAGAATCTTGAAAGAGCTATAAAATAAAACTAAAGACACAACTTCAAAATACCAGACAATGACTTTCATACCTAATTCACAAATATGGGCAGAGGGAAATGTGGCTTTATAATTAGCACATTACCCAAACTCTGCATCTAAATAGTAATTTACTTTAATTACAATTTATCAAACAGCACTATTTTGCCGGTTGGGCTGGGCAGAGAAATAAGAGGAGCTAGCCATGTCTCAGCAAATATACAAATCTTGATTTTGCCTTACTATATTTTCTGATATATTTTCTGCTGAATCTTCACAGAAATTAAAAGTGAGCATTAACATTGCAACTTTTTATTTTTAAGACTTATCAAAAGCTACTGAAAAAGAAAACAGCATGCTCTCTTACTGCATAAGCATATAATCTAAATCAAATAGGCAATAAAACAAGGTGAATATTTGCTTTGTAGCTGACATATATTTGAAACAGGTGTTTAACATTTGTAGATACTGGAAATTAAATGGTTACCTCTATATATTCATGACTATAACCAAATATTTAATGTTTTTAATACCTTATTTTATGCTGTCTTCAAAATAAAAACATGAATACCTTTAACTCAGTAATTCTTTTTCTAGAACTTATTATAAAAAAATAATTGTAAGATAGATCAATGAGCTATGTATGAGAATACAGTTGACACTTGAACATGGGGTCAGGGGCACTGATCTCCCACACAGTTGAAAATCTGCTTCTAACTTTGACTCTCCCTAAAACTTAACTACTAATAGCTTACTGTGAACACGAAGCTTTACCATTAACCTAAATAGTCGAATGACATATATTTTGTATATTATATATATCATATACTATATCGTTCCAATAAAATAAGCTAGAGAAAAGAAAGTGTTACTAAAATCATAAGGAAGAGAAAATGCATTTACAGTACTGTACTCTATTTGTCCAAAAAAAATCCACATATTAAGCGGACTCACACAGTTCAAACCAGTGCTGTTCAAGGGTCAACTGTACTTTCTGTATCATTGTTTCCAGTAGCAACGAATGGAATCAATCTACATGCCTGTTAGGATATAGTTAATTATATCGTATAGAAAAACAGAATAAAATTCTGTGCCATTATTTAAAATATTAAGATAGCTCTAGGACTAATATGAAAAGATGACCATGAAACAGTTTTGATTGCACTGTTGTAATATTCTAAGATGAAGAGGAGCAGAGAGGAAGAGCCTACTGCCTCTGCCTGAGAGGGACAGTGAAACTGTGCAAGGAGTAAACTACTTGAAATGCCAGGGCTCCTTTGAGAAAGTGGAGTAACAGTGAGGTTGGGATAAAAAGACTTTGGCATGAGGTGGCAGCAAAAGTTGTTTCCAGGGTAAACTGATCAGATCAAGAAGTGACTTATATATGATGCAAATTGGTCAGAATTTCATCCTGCAGAAGATGGGGCATCACGAAAGGAGTTAAGTAAGGAAATAAGAGGATAAGAGTTTGTGTTTAAGGATTTGACAGAGGTATAGAGAGCATATCTAAAAAGAGGTGTGACTGACTCTCAGATATAAATGTCATTTTCAGTGTTTACTCTCTCTTTAATTTGAAACTTTTTTTTTAAAGATTTTACATTCTGGCAGAAAATAACGCTGAGAATGTAAGAACTATAGGACAAGGGACACTGAAGTAATTACCTAAAATCATGTATCTCCATAACAACACAACTGTGGATGCACAAAGAATGGAGTCAAAAGTTTAAAAATAAACTTGGTATTGAAATATATGTTGAATTTTTATTCTGAAATGAATTAAAATCCATTTCAATTTTATCCAACTCTATTTCAACACACACACACACACACACACACACACACACGCACATTCCAATGCCAAACTTTTTATGATGAAATATTTTTCTTAAGGCTTTCATGTTACTAGAGTTAATGATATAATTTTCATTAATTAAGATATTAACTTGTACTTCTGTATACTATAATTAGCTTAAGAACTTAATGGAGAATAAAGAGAATTCTAGATAAATAGGGAACAACTAAAAATATTTTTTAAATCACACACCTACTTTGTTTTATAATAATCAAATTACTTTCAGGGCGCCCTGGGTAGCCCAGTCGGTTAAAAATTTGACTCTTGATTTCAGCTCAGGTCATGATCTCAGGGTCATTAGATGGAGTGCCACATAGGGCTCCACGCTCAGAGGGGGAGTCTGCTTGAGATTCTCTCCTTCTCCCTCTGCCCCCTCTCCCCTGCATTCTCTCTCTCAAATAAATAAATAAATCTTTTTAAAAAATCAAATTACTTTTGCACAGAAAGAATGTGTCCATAATACAATTACTGTAAAATTAAGAATAATTAGAATATTCTTTAAGATTATTTTTATCTAGAACAACCTAAAGAAGCATTTCTTAAAAAAAAAAACACGGCTTTATTTCAGATTTTTTAATGATAATAAAATATAACTTGTAAAAGATGATTAAAAATACAAGTGTTTTGAACTATATGACCTTAATTTTGTCACTGAAATTTAAGTTCTACCAAACAAGTTCCTAATAAAATAATAAGTATTGATTAGTTTCATTCATTTCAACCTTACTTACTTTTAAAAATAACCATAAACACTGCTAGGATTTATATAATGTACTATTCTAGTATCATGCCACAGAAAAGATATTCATATATGGTTCTCCTATAAAAATTCAGTTAATTGTTTGGTAGCTTAGGAAGACCACCTGTGTCAAAACTTTTCAATTCTAACACAAAACATGAATAACTTGGACAGTCAAGTTTAAGCAAATTAATGTTATGAAAAAGTATCTGTGGGAGAACGTTCTGAACATAGAGCAGAGGTTTTCAACCTTTAAAGGGAGTTAGACCCCTTTATGATGCTGGAAAAAATTATGGACCTGAAGTACTACCTATATTTATGTTGCCCATACATATAAATGTTTCAAAGAAAACTTTCCAGAGTTTATATCTGAAGCCTTTTCCCACCTTGACATACAAGTAACAGAGCTCACACTCACAAGTGTAATGACTAATCTTCTGATAATTAAGTATCACTATATTTTTTTTTAAAGATTTTATTTATTTATTTGACAGAGATAGAGACAGCCAGAGAGAGAGGGAACACAAGCAGGGGGAGTGGGAGAGGAAGAAGCAGGCTCATAGCGGAGGAGCCTGATGTGGGGCTCGATCCCATAACACCGGGATCACGCCCTGAGCCGAAGGCAGACGCTTAACCGCTGTGCCACCCAGGCGCCCCTAAGTATCACTATATTATTTCTAGTGGCTTGATTCATTTTTCTCAGTCTCTTCCTTCTTGCCTAGAGTGTTTCTATTTTCAAATACTAGATCAAGCCTTAACTCCTCCAGAAAATCATCTTTGATTGACTTCCAACCTTTAATGGCAACTGTTATCTGTAGCATTCATTATCTTTTAGCTTGTGAAAGATCTATTCTAACTTTCTGACTCAATGGGTTATAAGCCTCTTGAAGACAAGCTGTATGTATTATAACAATTTCCATTTTCTAAACATAGTTTAAAGGCTACTACAGTTATAACTGGAGTCAAAATATATTTATTAATATTTAAATCATTTTAATGTTCTCATTTTGAAAAATTACTGCAGTTTTATATAATCCCAAATATGATGTAATCCAAAATAAATATTTATTTCCAGAAACTTAAATGTGTATACTTTTCACTCTACTGATTTGTATCTGATCATATTATTTTGTGTTCTTATACTTCTTTTGTTTGTGTGTTTTTATTTAATTTTCCTACTATATTGATGAACCACGAAAGCAGAAAGTGTGTTTCTAGCCCAATGGGCTCTGGTTAATGTCACTGACAAATATAATAGCCATTTCTCTTTACTATATCACCTTTGCCCCACTCTGTTTTCAAACGGCTAAATGAAAAAGACTTTGTATGACAGAGGGATTCTTAGCTTTATGCACTGTGTATGTTCCAGAAAAAACAAAGAAAATTAAAATACTGAGAAATGCATATTTTTATTTTAGGCTATCGCTAATTGGCAGCTATCCCTAATGTTTATTTTCAAATAGTTAATTATTGGAAAAATCAAATAATGGTGGGTGATGGAGTCTATTATTTGATGTAAATTAATTTCAATTTAAAATCCTTAGTAAAATAAAAAGAAAAAACTGTATATCAATAGTCACCACCAAATGAGTATGTTTTGCCCTTTGTGGTAGGAATGTTTTCAGGTATGATCCCGAGTATTGTAGATAACCTATGGTCTTTTGAGCATGCCAAATTTAAGTATAGGAAAAAATGGTTACTGTGATAAAATAAGTTCAGGAATGCAATTTAAAAATTAGCTGTTTGACTTCAGGTTTATTCTTGTCCAGTATAGCAGGCAGGGGAAAATGATGTACCAAAGGCACCCCAGGTCCTGTTTTTCTCCCTGTGGCCAAGGTTTTGTAACAACAGGTATCT
Organism: Ailuropoda melanoleuca; assembly: GCF_002007445.2. NCBI lineage: Eukaryota > Metazoa > Chordata > Mammalia > Carnivora > Ursidae > Ailuropoda > Ailuropoda melanoleuca. Next base: position 112,055,885 of record NC_048220.1, on the reverse strand, counting down.
GCCATTAGTGTGATACACATCGCTGATAATCAGGACTCCTCTATTAATCCAAACTACCATTTCCACATGTCCCACCCTCAATATCTTGCTTTGCAAATCAAAAGTAACTCTGTATTTTCATTTCTACTCTAGAAGATGATGCATTTCCCTTATTTATATATTATCACATGTATGTGATCAAGTATATATATAATGAACTGCATATATATATCTAATATAACTATCTACCTATCTCTGATAAGAGAGCAGTTCATGTCATTCTAAGCATTGAGACTATGCCAGTTGAGACAAAAAATTTAAACAAGAGTAATAATGATAATAAAAACTGGCATCATTTATTGACTTGGCTCCCATGTGCTAGGTTCTATGCTTTAATAGTTTACCTCATTTATTCCTCACAATAATCCTATGAGTAAGATTTTATTATATTCATTTTATAGATGAGACTCATGTTTAAAGAACATTTTCAAAGTGATGTTGGAAATATGCCACAAAATTAAAATTCTTTACATTAATAAAACTATGATCTTTACACTGAGAATCCAGGAAATGAAGAGAGAAAAGTTAATGAGAAGACGTTCTTTGGCTCCATTGGTAAATTAAAAAAAAACTTAGTTGATCAAAATATATCAGCTAGCCCCATTTTTCCTTCATGTTTTTAACGAAAATAAAGTAACCATATCAACTTAAACATAAAACAATTATACTTCCAATACACCATCAAAAAACCTAGAAATGTCATTGACTCTAATCAGCCACCAAATACGTTCCTACATACCTCAGCAATTATCCTAAGACTGAAGATGCCTGCAACAAAGACACCACCAAGGAAAAGTTGGTTTCATTCACAGTGGCAAAACTTTTAAGAGAAGCAAAATGTGGGAACAGTGATGAGGAAAATACTTGTCAAGACCTAAACAAAATTTTGAAAAACAGAAAAAAATTTATATTCACACTTAGAACTTCTGACTAGAACAAGATCAGAGGAAAAGGAAAGAACATTGATTATATTTAGAAAGCAAAATCAGCAGGACTTAGTCATTGATTGGACGGAGAGTCTAACTTAAATGACTAGGTGGGTGGTGTGGCTGTTGAGATATATAAAAAGGAGAAGGATTATGAGAAGCGTGTACTTTTTAACATACTAAATTTGATGTACTACACAGATTTTTCAAGTAGGCATATTCAGCAAGGAGCTGGACATAGGAGTCTGAATGTCAGAAAAGGAATTTAGAGTGACACTTGGAGACCATCATTAAAATGTAGGTACTTGTGAAACATTATGCTGATACTTATGTTAAAAATTATGTTAACATTTAATTAGTAGAAAAAGTGGGGAATCTAATAATCAGTTACATTAAAGTCTTGGAGTGACAAAGTATGAGGAAAAGTAGAAACCAAGCTTCTAAGGAGTGTTTTCATACATAGGCACTAACCTGGATTAAAATTGCTCTCATGTCTGTCTGCTGAGAGGCCCTGGAAGCAGTGAAGCCCAGGTAGCAGTGGGCACCAGGGCCTCAATTTCTAAACACCATTCCAATAAGAATAGGCCAGGGCTCCCTGAAGAAATTGCAAATTCAAAGGCAAAATAAAGAAAACATAAGATGAACCTGGAGCATCATGTAGTGCCAAAAAGTAATGCTAGGGGAAAAAAAAAAAAGTTAGGAACATGTCAAAAGGACTCAGGAGTCAACCTAAAAGAGCTGACCATAGCTGGAATAAGTTGAACAATAAAATAAATAACTATAGTACTGGATTAAAGCCCAAGAAATAAAATATTCATGAGTCAACTGATGTAAATAAATGATTAAATAAATAAGTAGAGAGGAAGGGGCAAATTTTCCTTATAGAAGAATTTCAAATAATAAATGTAGAAGAAATGAAAGAAATAGAAGAATCACCGTTCAAATACCACAGTAATATTTGCTGTAGCCAAGCTCCACTGATGACTGGTGAAAGAGTGAACCAAACTCTAAAGGGTTTACAGGATAGTCACAAAGCCTGTGGTGATTTTAACTCACATCCACAGATTCTTTGATACGCCTTCCTCCAGGTAGTAGAGATTAATTTCCTTCCCCCTGAGTATGCGCTGTCCTTAGTGACTTACTTCTCATGAATAGAATATGGCAAGGGAAAATAGCAACTTCACGGTATGGAAACCCTGCAAATACCACCTTAATCAAGAGATCAAGGTCAACATCACCAGTGATAAGTCATGTTGATATCATGCACCCTGATAAAATCTGATGAAAAGGGGGCACCGAGATGGCTCAGTCAGTTAAGCCTCCGACTCTTGGTTATGATCTCAGGGTCCTGGGATAGAGGTCCACGTCAGGCTCCCTGCTTAGTGAGGAGCTGGATTCTCCTCTCGCTCTCTCCCTCTGCCCCTTCCCCCACTCATGCACACATACTCTCTCTAAAATAAATAAAAATTTTTTAAAAAAGAGTGATGGAAAGGGCACTTCACCTCAGTAATATTCTTCCTTGAAAATAGCCATAATTCAAACATAATTATGAGAAAACTTCAGGGAAAAAAATTCTACAAAATACCAGACCAGCATCCTTCAAAGTATCAAGGTCACGGAAAACAAGAGGAGACTGAAGAACATCAGATACTCTAAGGAGACATGATGACTAAATGTGATGTGGCATCCTGGAAGCCAAGAATATGAAGAGGATGTGAGTGGAAAAACTGGTGATATCTAAATAAAGTCCGTAGTTCAGTTTATAGCGTCATATCAATATACAATATACCAAAACTAGCTGTTTTGATAAATGTACCCATGGGTATGTAAAATACTAACATTAGGGAATCTGGGTGAAAGATATATAGGAACTCTGTCTTGTTTCTTTACAACTCTTATGTAAATCTAAAATTATTTCAAAATAAAAAGTTAAAAGAAAAAAGATCTCACTGGGAGCAGAAGAAAAGTATAGAGAGCATTGGAATAAGCTATGTCGGGAAATCAGACAAATCATACCTGCCTCATTCTTACACCAAGGCCAGATCTCTGCTATGTAAATCATAGTTTTGCACTTCAAAGTGATGATCAGAAACTCAAATATACACAATAGATGATCAAGCAAATTTTAGCAAATTTCTTTAAGTTCAACCACGTGTAAGCATAGTAAGAGAAAATCATGAATGTCACGCAAACATTCCCCCCATTGTATTGCTCTTCCACTGGTTCCCTTGTAGTTACTCTACCTACACAATGACAGCCTCTCATATAGTGAAGTAAATGAAGGCGGTGGAATGAACCATTTATTCATTCATTCAATGTATTATTTATTGCGCATTATGTGCCAGGCATTATTCTGGGAGATTGGAACACCTTGAGGTTATTTGAAGATGGAACAGACAATAGAGACCGACCACCTAATCTAATCCCTGATTATTCAGATGAGAAAACTGAGGTCTCAGGAGAGGTATAAAACATGTTTGTTTCCTTTGTATCTAGGAAAAAATTCTCCAACCTATAAGGGTGATTTGAGCTCATCATAATGATTTATTCAATGAGCTCTAACTTCTAGCAACCTTTATTCCAGGAACTTGGAACTCACACCGTTTAATATTCAGAAAACCTTTGTTAGATAAATCTTATAATTGTTCTACTTCTTTTTTTCCCCCCAGAAGTAGAAAAGTCAGGCTTTGAAAAGGTTCAATGCTTTTCTGAGCTCATGTAATGAGATAGTCACAAAGCTGAAAATAGAAGTCCCTGATTCCTCATGCTTGCCTTATTTCACCTCATGTTATCACACTGAATTGAATTCTGTTTTTCTCTAGTACTCTATTAGGGAAAGGTGTCCTGAATCACACTGTAAAGCATGCGAGGTAGAGACTCCAACGGAGAATTACTATATATTTATGAGACTCACAATACGTACCTCATCAAACATTTCTCCTCTAAAGGACATTTCCACTGATTTCCTACAATGATCAATTTCTTAGTTCCTCTGAACCTGAGTTTCCTCACCTCTAAAAGGGATAGATAATACCTACTTTTATAGCAGTTATGTGGATTATTTGATATAATGCTTACAAAGTGCTAGCACAATATCTGTCCATGCTAAATTTTCTACTTCCCCATCAATTTTAGCCCCATAAATCAAATTTAGAATATGAGATAATTGAGCAAGAATTACTTGTAAAGTGAGGTGAATCTGAATACAACAAAGGGGGAAATTAAATATTTGATAAATGAAGTTTTCTGGAAACATTCTATATTTCACGTAAGTACAGATTCCAGGCCCATAAGACATAATGTATCAAACAGTCCGAATCTTTGATTTCACCTACAAGAGTCAAATGTTGTATAGGGCATTATAAATGGGACTTTTATAAACAGATTAACCTAATAAAATTATCTGAACATTAACAATTGAAAAAACTGTGAACAGAAAAATAATATGTTTCATTTACCATTTAGTGTAATTCACTAATTAGGACCACCTGTAGAAGACCAATAGACTACTTAAAATCAATTCTGTTACTTATTTTCAAGCACATGGAATAAACTATTTTAGAAACTACATATGTGTTAAACTTCATATTTTTCCTAACATTCATCCAAGGACTTCCATATGGTAGGATTTAGAAGCCTTTTTCTTAAGTAGGTTAATCATTCCCCTTTCAATTTTTAAACAATAAATTTATTTGTAAATCTAGTTTTTCTTGGATAATAGACAGGAAATTCAAATGATTTATCAATAATTGCAACACTTCCTATTTTTTAGTTCAGTCATATTTTTATTTCAAACATTTCCTTTGGAAAAAAATTGTGACTCAATCCTGAATTGATCTAAAATTTCTGAAAAGAAAGGAAATAATTAAGCAACAAATAAAAATCATGTGAAAGGAATTTTTTTTAAATATTTTTCAGTGAGTGCTATGGGTCAGCCTGCAATAGGATGGTTCAAAATCTATTGCTCATCATCACAAAAGGTGAAAGATGCTAATCATCTTTTATAACTTCAGAATTCACCATTAAAATCTAGCCGTGTCCATATTTAGGCACTCATGTTTTCCTAATTTTAAAAAATGCACCTGTAGCAGAATTTTTTCTCCAAAAGGACACAGCCAGCTGGAGAAAAGAGACAATTAAGCCTGATTGGATGACTCAGCAATAAAAATAGGAAGCTAACTGGATGAGAAAGGATGAGCTACAAAGAACTAGATTGTCAAGAAGGGGATCTTTGGGAAAAAAAGAACAAGGAAGTGAAAATAAGTCCATCAATACAGACAAACAGAGGTTGAACTTTTCAGCTAAAGACAAACCCATTCCTAAAATTGAAAGGGCAGGCAAAGAATCATTTTATTCAGTTAAATTGTGTAAGGTTATACAATTTTTAATATCTATTATGCTTCAATAAGTAGTCAACATAACAATAATAATACCAAAGCAAGAGTCTAGCATTGTCGAGTTGCCTAAGCCTTTCCTCAGTCAGATGATGGCACTGTGCAGCTTCCTGTTCTTTTCGGGGACAAGTGTCTGATCTTATTCCCCTCCTCTTCCTCTTGCTACCTCCTCCTCAACACTCAAAACTCCATGAACTTCATGATTCCACCTATCCAGGGAAGATTTGTTTTATCCTTCTGATTGTATTAGTCTCCTTTAATAAATATGTCACTTTCTAAGTGTTGCCTCCTCCTTCAGAGTACATAGCCCGATAATGAATGTGTTTCATTTTAACATTTATCTCCTATGCTACTGTAAGAGCCATCAGAGGAGATCGTGTGCCTGTCTCCCTGACCATAGCATGCCCTGAGTAGGTATACAGTCAATATTCATCGTGGAGTAAACGAATGCTGAATGAAGAATAGTGAGGCCAAGAAGTAACCCTGTGTGCCACTGATTCGTTCCATCAGTTTGGACAAGTTCACTCTGCCTCCTTATGTCTCAGTTTCCCCTCAAATCACTTCTCTCTCTCTGAAATTCTAAGTTTTAATAAAAAGGTTATATAACACCTTTTCTTGGCTTAGCCATAAAATTTCCCCAACACCTTAACCTTAACTATTATAATATTATTAGCCTGCATTCATTCCCTTCCCATTCTCTATTATTTCACTGAAACTGATTAAAGACAGTTTTTCTTTGCAAATAGGAGAACTATCTCCTGTAACTGAAGTGAAGAATCCATCCTATTCTAGCTCAAAAGAGTGATGAGATCATTTAAACACTCATTCAACAAATAATGAATATAAATCTGTTGAATCCTAGAAATTGTTCTAGGGGAAGGGAACAAAATAATAAGTAAAACAAAGTCTCATTTTTCTTAGAGCTTTCATTCTAGGGAGAGTGGGGCAAATATGTAATACATGACGTTGTGAGAATTGTTATCAAGAAAAAATGAAACGGGGGCGCCTGGGTGGCTCAGATGGTTAAGCGTCTACCTTCAGCTCAGGTCATGATCTCCAGGTCCTGGGATGGAGCCCCTCGTCGGGCTCCTGGCTGAGCAGGGAGTCTGCTTCTCCTCCCTCTGCCTCTCCCCTACTTATGCTCTCTCTCTATCTCTCTGTCTCAAATGAATAAATAAAATCTTTAAAAAAAATGAAACTAAGAGGATGGATGGAGAACAACAGGGGACACCACTGCTTTATCGAAAGGTACTCAGGAAGATCTCACTCATAACTTGATCTTTGAATAGAGATCCAAAAGAAATGAAAGATGAGAGAATATCTGGAGAAAGAACATTCTAGATAGGGGAAAGAACTTGTGCAAAAGCCATGAGTCAAGGACATACTTGGCAAAGTTCAAGCCATAGCAGGGAGACAATGTGGCCAGAGGGAAGTAAACAAGGACTGTGCAATGGGAGACAAGATTACAGAAGTAGTTGGAGAATCAAGTAATGTGGGACCTTATGGGCCTTTTCATGGGATTGGAAGCCATTGGATGATTTGGAGCCATGAAGTGAGATGATTTCACTTACATTTTCAAAGGTATACTCTAGCATCTATATGAAAAAGTCCAATGGGCACAAGGATAGAGGTAAAGAAATCACTTAGCGGGAGTTACAGTAACCCAGGTGGGAGATGACGGTGGCTTGAAAGAAAATGGTAAAGGGGGAACTGGTTAGAAATGGTCAGATTCCAGATATTTTTCAGAATAGTGTCAATGGATGCCATATGGAGATGGCTGGAAAGAGGAGTCAAGGAACCAATGGGCTAGAGGCAGGGAAATAGGCTGTAATTGACAATGAAGATCAACACACCTATCTCACTCACAGACCCAAGGATGAGTGGAGGAAAAGAGAAAAGTCACTACTTGCATGCACGGCAGGGAATGCAGTATCTCAAGTGAGAACTAGGTTTCAGTTTGAGGGGGGGAAAAGTGGAATATTTAAAGAAAAATTAGATGTTAGAGGAATTTGATTGATAAAATCTCTAGCTCCACAGGACCCAGTGAGTGTGCAGGATGGTGCTTGGACAAGGTCAGGAGATGAAGTCAGGATCATGGATTACAACGCCAGATGAGGATGGAAACAAATGGTAGTCTGTAGCTTCCAGCATTTATAGAAGTAAAGTGGGATCCAGGACATACTGGAATTAGTCCGCATGACATATCAGACTGTGGGGATGAGGCTATGAGTCAGCTCTGCAGGGTGGATGCCTCTTTTTGCCAGAAACCTATGGGACTCTGAGATGATAAGAATGCACATGTTCTCTCTCCTAGGCCCTCAGGTTCCTCACCAAAATATGATCTTTGGTTTTCCTCACAGAAATGCTTGCTCAATTAACATGTAGCTATTTGAAGTATGGGGTTACATGTTAGTAATAGATAAGTATTTATCTGCAAGTACAATTAGTGAGGGTTTACCTTCTCCTACATTAAGTGCAAAGATAAAGCGGGCCACCCCAGCTCCTCCAGACTTGCCTTGAGCTCATATTTTCCTAACAGCTCACACCACTATGCTCTGTGAACTGAGCACATGCATGTATTATAGAGCACTGCATATTTAAGTCATGATACTTCTGTTCTTGATTAGATATGAAATAGGAAAAATTCACAGAGTTCTAATTAAAATCTTTCCCTCTAAAATCATAGAATGCAAAACACTCTTAGCTAAGAAGGGGGAATCTTTTTTAAAGCCAAAACTACAGATTTTTTGAAGTCCAAAGGGTATGGAAAAACATGTCAATAATATGTTCACAAAATATATCAATACAATGCTAATTATTATAGAGTTGCAAAACTGCACCCGAGCTAAGCCTTGACCTCAGGGTATTTTGTGAAATATATTACTTTATTACAAATACCTAAACATGGCAAATAAATATTTCAATACATTTTTAGGCCACTATTTTGATTCACCTGTTTAGTTATCTCTCTGGCCTTGTTTACGTACAAGGCATATTTATAGCAAAAAGAAGAAAATTTGGAATGATATAGGCAAAAGTTTTGTGTTTATGATTCATAAAATTCCTTCTACATGTCAAGCACTCTGTTCAGGCCCTGCCCTGGGCTTTTTACAGATCTATTAGCTCATTCAATACTTACAACATTCCCATGAGTTATCTATTATCCCTACTACATAGAGAAATACAGACTCATCAAGGTTACAGAGCTCAGAAGCAGAAACAAAATTTCAACCCAATCATGTGTACATTGACTACATCGCATTGCTGTCACTTATCAATTTTATGATAATTGTGAAAGACTACTCATGTCACTTTCAAATAAACATCTAATAACGCTTCTTTGTTGAAAATAATTGCATGACTATCTAGACCTGCAGTTCTGAATACTGATGCGGAAATCACTAAAATACCACAATCAGCAGTGCTGGCTCCCAGGAAACATCCTTCAACAATCCCTAGTGAGCGTTCACCATACACCAACTCCTACTTAAGCACTGGAATGTGGTATTAATATAGAAAGCAGAGGTTTTTATTATCAACCAGCTAATATCTTAGTGGAGACACAAAGAGCAACAAACCAGTAAACACATAAAACTATTCTAAGTGCCAAGAAGTGAAGACTGATCATAACTGTGAAGATTACTGGAGAGAAGTAGTAACTCTAGCTAAAGGTGTTCAGGATACACCTCTCTGAGAAGATGACATCTGCGCTAAGACTGGCGAGGCATGGAGTAAAAGCAATGCCAAAATTCCTCTCAAAAGACCAAGCTTCAAGGAACAGTAATAAGTCTACTGTAGCTAGTGAATGATCTGCAAAAGGGGAGAGTGATATAAAGTATTAGTATCAGTCACTGGAAGGTTTTAATCAGAGGAGTTAGAGGAGTTACAAGATCCAATTCGGGAAAGAAGGAAATATAAAACAACCTCATAGAAAAGGCATCATATATGTTATTTCTATCATATATTATAAACTATAATATTAACACATTATTGATATATTATCATTAATATAATATCATGATTACAATTTTATGTGCATATACACACACACAGAGAAAGAGAGAAGCAAACCATATGCCATGTGCCGTGTGTGTGTGTGTGTGTGTGAGACGCTTGAACAACACAGGTTTTAACTGTGTGGGTCCACTTATGTGCAAATTTTTTTGGATAAATACAGTATAGTACTGTAAATGTATTTTCTCTTCCTTATGATTTTCTTAATAACATTTTTCTCTAACTTACCTTATTCTAAGAATACAGTATATAATATGCATAACATATGAAATATGCATTAACTTACTATGTTATTGGTAAGACTTCTAGTCAACTGTGGGCAATTAGTAGTTAGGTTTTTGGGGAGTCAAAAGTTATATGCAGATTTTCAACTGCACAGGAAGTCAGCACCCCAACCCTTGCATTGTTCACATATATGTACATATATACATATTCACATATCTATGACAAACTGGGTCCCTTTATCTGCCTATACTTCTACTCCAAATATATTTCTCAAAGTCAAATGTTTAAGAGCTGATGCCAAACAAGATGACTATGTCTTCAGGCAGGAAGGAATCCTGTAATCCTGATAATTCTGATTTCATCTTGTTCTTCCTCTCTAGATGACAGGTTTCTTTTTGGTGACTGACAATGAAATGTAGAATCTGAAAAATCAGTCATTTATCATTCCAAGTCTCTAGAAGGCTTCATATCTGAGTAGCAGGAATGTCTCCGCTTACTGAGTTACACATGTCACTTCTCTCCCAAAATAATTGGGATATGATTGTATATGATCAGAATGCATCATGAAAAGGGAAATGTATGACATTTCTCTCATCCTCTTGATAATTTACTTTAGACTAAGCCATCACTCCAAATGCTCCTCTGTGGACCAGGTGCAGCCATAGTGAGTTTTTTCACTGATCTGGGGAAGCAAGAGAGTTTTTCATCAACTGTTCATCATGGCCTCCTATATTTCTCGAGTAATATGAATTGTAATAACAGTAGATAATAATAGTAGTAGATGGCAGATTTTTTAAGCCAATAAGTAGATGGCAGATAATAGTAGATAATAATAATAGTAGATGGCAGATTTTTTAAGCCCCTTATTATCACAATAAAAGGCACATTTACTTTGCATGTTTTCAGAAGAAAATAAATTCCTTGTCTATAAAATAAAATCTAAGAACCACTGATTTACAGTATAAGATCAAGATAAATATAGACAATCATGTGGATTTTTAACCTACGAATATAATGTTTAACTTCAGGTAAAATGGACATAATGGGAAACAAACATACATTTCCTTTGTTTGAGTGGCAGAGAAGGAATTACAGTTTACTAGTAACCATTATCCATGAGTTTGTGAACCAGTCTACTGACATAACACAATTCCAAATACACTATTTCTCAAAAAATTATCATTCCATCGTTTTATAAACCATTCACAAGCAAAGTATCAGTAATATTCTCAGATTATTTGTGACATTTTAGATACCTTTACGTAGATATATCACATTTTATTTGTGGAACCTACGAAAGTATATGGGAAAAATGAATAATATACGGATTACCATAGCAGATTAGAGAACTGGCAAACTAGCAGCCTCTTGGACATTTCAGTCTATAAGAAGCACTAGAACACTGTTGACATAAATATGCAATAAAATGGCAATCAACTTGTGTTTTCAAACTTGGTTCTTCTCTTGGTGAAATAAATGCTGTCCCTGTAATGTCAAGGTAGAGACTGCCTAGAGATGATGAACTTAAAAAACAAAAACAACAAAACTAAAAAGCTAGGGTCTCCCTGATATCACTGAGTATCTTACATGACCCATGCTGGCAGACCATCAGAAGTCTGAACTTGCATAATGCAGGCCATGAGGCCACTTACTGAGAACATTTGTTACTATTATTGTTTTACTATCTAAATTGTAAACCTTTTCATATGGCTCTCAAAAAACACCTGTTTTGAAAAGAATTACACTAGTAAAGATAGAACAAAAGCTACAGAAAAGTAGGAAACGTTTTTTGGTGAATATAAGTATTAATAAGCAACTCTATGTAAAATGCTTATTAGTGGAAAAGCAATTCCTCACTACCCCTCACTGAATACATTTTGAATACAGACTTAAAGGAAGAAGCTCCAAATTATCTACTTTCACAAATCACAGCATGGTACACCTGAGGAGCTGGGAAAAGAATAAGGATGAGGGAATATGAGCCTGGGAAAGCTACTGAGACCACCCAAAAGACCTCCTTTTTTTTTTTTTTCCTGAAGTGATGGAACCAAGACCAGAGGAAAGGAGCTAAAAATATTTTCCAATCTAAGGAGAGTTTCACTAATTTGATCATAAAAATAACTTAAAGATTAAAGGCATTAAAAGGAAAATATGATAGTCATTGAATAAACGTAATCACGATGGAACCACTGTCACTGGACTGTGTTTTATTATTTCTCAAGGTTATTTAATGCTGATAATATTACTTCTATTACCTGATCATTTTTTTATTCTCATTATGCTATAAAACTATATTATATCAAAGAAAGTGCTTTATATGTCGTAGGATATGTACAATATTGAGAGCTTAAAAATTGAGTCTCTAGGGGCGCCTGGGTGGCTCAGCCCTTAAGGGTCTACCTTCAGCTCAGGTCATGATCCCAGAGCCCTGGGATTGGAGCCCTGCATTGGGCTTCCTGCTCAGCGGGAAGCCTGCTTCTCCCTCTCAACACTCCCCTTGCTTGTGTTCCCTCTCTTGCTGTCTCTCTTTGTCAAAAAAATAAATAAAATTTTTAAAACAAAATTGAGCCTCTAATATATGCTGAAATATTTGGAGGAAGAAGACAACTGTGGTCTTCAGCTACCTTTGAAATGTGTCAAAGAACAAAATTGATATATGAATAGAAGGATAAATATATTACACAGCAAATTTAGCAAATGTTAAAATCTAGGTAGGAAATATAAAAGTGCTCACTGTGAAATTCTTTCAATATTTCTGTATGTTTGAAAATCTTCATAATACTTTGTTGAGAAAAGTTCAAAGTTCAGAAAGATTTGCTATACTAGAATCCATTTTAATTGCAGACATGAAATCTCATATTTTTTAACTCTTCAGAGGGGTCCATCATTTGTTTTTCTACAAAGGGGCATGAAAAAGTATATGCACATTTCTACCTAGACACATAAAAACATATTCTTGATTATTATTCCTTTCGTTTACTACACAATTTTAAAATACATTCACTATACTCACTGGATAGATTTTATCCTGAAGCATTCTTGTATTGGCAGATCTACTTGTTTGAGATAAAAACCACTTCCCCTAAGTGTCTGGAGAATGAGGTTAAGAATTATTTAGAACCATGTCTGTTTTGAAAATGGTTATTGGTAATAGAAATGAAAATAGTAAAAATTTTACTTTATAAGTACTAGTTTAAAAAAATGCGATGAAAAAACTTTTAGCCAGAACTGTCATACTACCTCATATTATTTCCCTCTAAAAAGGTTAAGTGAAAGGTAACTAAAATGTTCTATTATTCTACTATAATAAGACTCTTTAATAACTGAATAAAAATAAGGCCCTACATTACTTGAATATATTTTGCATTTTTGGAAGAAATAGTTTCTACTTTCCATGTGCCTCTTCCAGAGTGTATAAGATAACATACTGAACCCGAGTGTTACTTGGTATTATGACCAAGAATTATTTTTGTAATCTTTTGTATATAAAAGGAGCATGCCTTTTGTTTGGCATGCAAATTGCCTACACTGATTGGATGCACTGGGTGAAACTAACCCAAAGCACTGGGAATCCCACTCATGGAAGCCAGAATTTAGCAAAGTAGCTGTTAAAATTTTAAAGGGCTACATTTTAAGCCTAATCATGGCTAGTTAAGCATGGTATTAAGCATGCAAGGTCAGTTTAATTATCCTTACTTTTTCCATGAAAAAGCTTTTCTATGATGCATGCATTTATTCTGTTTGCCTCATCCTTCTATATAGAAATACCTGTATAAAACAAAGTATGCCATATATCACAATTTTGCTGCATCCATAAAATAATGTAAGTTATGTTATTACATCATATAAATGCAAAAATTGGGATGACCTTGTTGTTTCCAATTATATCATACCGATCTCTGAAATGAAAAATCTCTCTATAAAGGATTATTCTTTATTTTGAAACAAGGCATATCATCCTGCTTCTGATCATAATGAAATAACAAGGACCAAGCTTCCCTTCCTGTCTTAAGCCACTAGAAAACCTGACAAACTGTATGAAACATGGTTTTCAGGTACTGAATCACAGACAGCACAGAAAAATAATCCCTGGAAGAGGAGCAAATAAGGTGAGCCCTAACCTTGCACCAGCTCCTTGTCTAGAAAGAATTTCCAGAGCACAGTGCAGAGAAAGAGAATCCAAACAGAGCTCAGCTGTTCTCACAAAGTTGAGAGACAGGTGGAAAGACAGGGAGGCCAAGGTGAGGCAAAATACCAGAGCTGAGGGAAGAGAGAAAGCTCAAATATTAGCAAAGGAATTCCTTTGAGTCTTTGGCTGAATATTCATCTGCACAGCATGTGAAGTCACTACAAAGGCCAAGGAAAGAATGATTAAGCAAGAGTAAATGTAACAAAATATATGATGAAATAATGGCCAGCATTTTTACAAATTTGATGAAAACTACAAATCCACAGATCCAAGGCACTCAAAAAAAAAAAAAAAAAACTCGAGTAAAACAAGAAAACCATACTAAGGCACATAAAAAATCAAATTGTTGAAAAGCAGAGATAAAGAGAAAATCTTAAAAGCAGCCACCGGGGCGCCTGTGTGGCACAGTGGTTAAGCGTCTGCCTTCAGCTCAGGGTGTGATCCTGGCGTTATGGGATCGAGCCCCACATTAGGCTCTTCTGCTATGAGCCTGCTTCTTCCTCTCTCACTCCACCTGCTTGTGTTCCCTCTCTCGCTGGCTGTCTCTATCTCTGTCGAATAAATAAATAAAATCTTTAACAAGAAAAAAAAAAGCAGCCACAGACAACAGTCATTACCTACAGTGGAACAAAGAAAAGAATGATATCAGACTTCTCATCAGAAATAATGCATGCAGAAAAAAATCAAATGGTACCTTTATAGTACTAAAAGAAGAAAAAAAACAAGTTTTCCTAGAATCCTAAACGTAGCACAAATACTTTTTAAGAATCAAGACAAAACAATAAGTGCCAAGCATACAAAAGCTGAGAGAATTCATCAACAGCAGACCAGCACTACAAGAAATATTAAAGGAACTTCTTCATATAAAAGAAAAATGATACCAGATGAAAATTTGGATCTATGCAAAGGAACGAAGAACAACAGTAACAGTAAGCATAAAAAGGTATTTTTAAACTCTTTTAAAAAATACCTTATAAGACAAATATTTAGAGCAAAAATAATTACAATATAGTGTGGCATTTATAATGAACATAGGAGTAAACAATAGTACAAAGCCACCAAGGGGACACTGGAAATATACTATCTTAAATTTCTTATACTGTTTGTGAAATGGTGCAATATTTTTTGAATATAGACTGTGATAAACTAAAGATGCATGCTGTAAATCTTAGAGCAAGCATTGGAAAAAATGAGGTATTGTTACTAATTCAATAGTGGAGATAAAACAGAATTGTAAAAAATGTTAAATTAATATAAAAGGAGGTAAAGAGATAGGAACAAATAACAAAATATACATGGGATAAATAGAAAACAAATAACAAGAGGGTAGATTTAAACCCAACCAGAGCAATCAAAACATTACATGTAAATGGTTTAAATTAGAAGACAGAGACTGCTAGATTTGATAAACAAAAGCAATGCTGTCAATATATGCTTCCTACAAGATACTCATTTAAAAATAAAAACAGAGGTTGAAAATAAAAGGTGGGAAAAGATACACAAATATTAATTAAATAAAGATGAAGGTGCTACATTTACATCAAAGTAGATATCAGAGATAAAAAGGGTCATCATTTTATGGTGATAAAAGAGCAATTCATCAAGAGGACACAACAATTTTAAGTATGTATAATATTCATAGTGCAGCTTCAAAGTACATGTAGTAAAAACTGGTAGAACTAAAAGGAGAAATGGCAAAATTATAGTTGCATATTTTAATCTCTTAAGAATCATCAGAACAAACAGTCATAAAAGTCGGTAAGGATATAAATGATTAGAATTATCACTGTCAAAAAAAATAATTACCACTGTCAATTGACAATGATAGAACACTCCAACCAATAACAGCAGAAAACATATATTTTTAGTGTATAAAGAACATTCACTAAGATAGCCCTATTCTAGGCCATTAAATAAGTGCCAATAAATTGGAACAAGGCATGGAATTAAACAATGATTAAAGATATAACAGTAATAAGAACATTTACCAATAGTCTTAAGAATTGTATTTGATTTTCAAGTATTTTTAAAGAATGAATTGTTTGAAAAATGAAATCCAAACGAAAGTAATGCATTCTAAGCAAAATGGACACATTAGAAACTCTCTCTGTATCTAATTGTATAATGCTTGCATTTCAAGTGTTCTCAACATTTCAAGTACAATAAATTTTTCTTATAAAAATTATTCTGATTATATCATATATTCATAACACTTTTTATTCTCTACTTGACTGGGCAAAAGTCAAAAAATTAAGCATTGTAATTCTTTTTAATGTGGAGGATAGGAAATTAAATTATGCAAATATCCATCCACACTTAATAAATTATTAAACTCACACTAAATCTGATGTTTTGAAGCTTGGAAATCCATACTTCCATTAATAGAATGATTTAAACTCCTATTAAGGTTGAGTTCACTTACAAAAACTAAGTAAAATAAAGATTGCTTTATAATTGATATACCCAAGGGGCATCTCTGACTGAGTCAACCGTGGTAAGTGTCTGTTCCCTCTGATGTAGACATCAGAATGTCTACATCAGCTTTCTAAGTACTTTGTGAACTTAGGAAGGATGTCATGTGATAATAGCACTATTGTCACCCCATTTCATCTATTATCTAAATCATAGTAATGGCACTTAATTGATGCCCTACATCAAATCCTACCCACCTCTTTTTACAAACCATTTGCACGCTGTTTTCAGTCATATCTACATCTATGCAATATAGGGCAAGACCTATTTGTTAAGATTTTGGACCATGCAGTATGCATGGATTTAAATCCTGGCATTGTCATTGACTAGCCCAGTGAAACTTGGGCAAAGTGTTCAATTCTCTGTTCCTCAGCTTCATTTGTTTATGGAGTAATGATACTACCTTTCTCATAGGGCTGTTTGGGGGATGAATAAAATTAATATTTGCAAATGGTTAGAAGAGCATATAGTTTCATAGTAGCATTAAATGTTTGTGAAATAAATATATTACGCTGTTGCCTGAAACCATTCAAATGCTTCTTACTGTTCTCAGGATAAAGTCTATAACTCTTTAATCTGACTTTCAAAATACTAGCTTATCTTTCCAACCTCTTCTCTTCATACCCCAGGTATGTGGACTACTTGGACTTTACTTGAAAACACTCTTAAATGTCTTTTCACTTAAGAAATATGCTCTTGGCTATGACATCTTTTGCTTTTTCCTTAAGTCCTACTCACCCCTATAAGTCTCAGTTCAGATATCACTTCCTGTCCTAGCCCCCAAAACTGTAATACATCTTTACAGAGAACTCTGTCATTTCTTCCAACACAGAGCATTATATTTCAATTCTCTTTTACTTATATGATCAGACTGTAAGCTATTTAATATTGGAAACTCTTTTTTGTGTACTGTTATAACCTATATGCATAGCATATACATAAGTCCATTATACATTCATTCAATAAAATAAGAAAGAATGAATAACTTAATAAATGATGCAGTGACTATATCATAGAAAAGTGTAGCATGTTTCTCCATCATGACCTCATCACTAGCTAGAAGGTTGTTTGTCTAAAACCAAAAATACCCATGAGAGAAAAACAATGGGATGATCAAGCAGGTCCATGATATTCTTCTGAATACATCCAGGTTTAATGCAAGTTAGCCACAGGCCAACTCAGTGATCTATTTTAGTCATACTCTGCCTCCATCTCTCAGCTATTCTAACTTTTGAGGTAGTGGTATTGAGCAAATAGCTCTAGCTCTCTGCCTCCCAGGTACATAGTGGATCATTCTTCTTGACTTTCTTGAGGCTGGATGAAGTCATGTGACAATTTCTAGCCAATGAGTTATAGAAAGTAATATTATCACTTCCGGTCAGTTCACTTAATTGCCCATCAAGACCCTACACAGCTTTTTATCTCTTCGTGAAAATGACGCAATGATCAAGATGGAAGCCACCTAGTCAGTCTGCATCCAGATGTCAGGAAACAAGGAGCAAAACTGCAAGCCTACCTATGATGGATATGTAGTCAGTGGAAGCAATATACAGACCTTCCCTGCAAGAAGCTACCAAGGTATCTTGGTCTGAGTGATAACACTTTCAACAGTAAAAAACAAACAAAATTTTGTCTCCACAGAACCATTAATAACTCATGAACCATACACTGGGAAATACTGAAAAAGATTTCTAAAAACTCTTAAGAGCACAAGGGAAACACTCTAAGGAAAACGTCTCACAAATTCAATGACATCTTGATTTTGTTTTGCAGGCTCAAGTTTGTAACAATAACATGCCTGCATGAATGAACTGGGAGGAAATTATTTTGATTATTTTCTTTAGAAAAAAAAATTGAACAATTTTTTCCTTTAGGAAAATTTTAATAGCATAATTTGGAAGGCAAAATTTATAGAATTTGTAAAAGTTTATTATACTTAAATTATATTTTTTAACCTAAAGCATTCATTTACCTTCTATGTCAAATAAAATGATTGAATTAAATAAATATCACCTGGATATCTGTATTAGGTAAAAAGCAAAAAGAATTAATCTGACATCTTTGGTCTTGCAAATTGGGTAAGTTATTCTGTCAATTTGGAACTATTCTATTTTGGGTTTCGTCATCTCATTAATTGCCTTTTTTTTATACAAATTTTCTTTTTGATTCTGAAAGTCAGAAATAAAATAACATAGCAACTAATGAACAGATAAAATCAATAGTTCTCCATCTAAGGAGTGGATCACACTGGTTTATTAACCCCTAATACTCCATTCCTCAGTTGAAGGAATAATGAAATATATTGTATCCAAAGTCCTGAAATAGGATGCACTGGCCCTATACTAAGTCTCCCTGATTGTGTGTGTGTGTGTGTCTTCTGATAAGAGAATTGTTTATTTTTTCACAGTTGTAAAAAAAAAAATTACTAAAAGATATTTTGTTTACACTCTTTGTTAGCAAATCTCCTAACGGGAAATGTGACAGAGGAAAACAGGGAAAATTCCTGCTTCCATAGAGGTACAGGTGATAAGGGAAATTCATACTGGAGGGACTTGGCCTTCTCAGAAGCAGGGAAAGGAGCTGATTTTCTGAGGGCTGCCATCACAGCTAGAACATCTGACTCTTCACTTCTTTGAAGAACAGGTGTTGTTACCTAACCTGAAATCCAAGGTAATTTCACGGCTTCTCTCAACAAGAGGGAAAACAGCCACCACCTCCACCACAACAACGAAAACAACATCCATAAACAGTCTTGGAAGGGATATTTGAGAAAATCTTTGATGTACAGAATACTCTCCTTTTGCACGTAGAATCTATCAACACATGGGTTTCTCAGGAAAGCACCCACCCATGCTACCAGTGCCTCCGTGCGGCAGCAGAAGCAGGGAGGCACAAAGAAAATGAATATTATACTTATGTACAAAATGTAGACACAATGCAAGCATTTTGAATGGAGCCGGTGTTTCCATCATTACAGAATAGCTGATTCGCTATTGGACATTCCAGTCCCCGAATGCAACTCAGTTTCTTGATACTCTCAGGGACTGTTCATTTAGTTGTGATAACACATTTTCTGGCTAGGAGGCCCATGCGAGAGCATCTATATTATATAGAAGAGAGCAAGAAAGCAAGTGAGAGAGAAGCTAGGTTCTTTTTGGCTTAATTCTCTCACTAATTACAGACTTTAGAATACTATGTGTGAAATTTAAATATATTGTTCTTTCTTCTTCCTAAAAAACTGTCAATATTTAGGAATCTTTTTCATAGATGGGTATGATCTGAATGAAATGAAAATGTTTCATATTCCAGTAGGAGGAAGTCATTTTGAAATCTTAATGCAGTTTTGATATTATTTTCAATAAAACTGGTTTTCTTTTCCTTGGTTTGTAAAACTCAGCAGAGTTTAGTAAAGCATAGTATTATAGCCCTTTTGTTTCAAATGACTGATCAAAGGATGGTATATACCTGGTCGAGACACCACTACTCCTCACTCCTGCTCCATTAGCAACTTTATGAATAGATTGAGCTGTGTGAGTCAGACTGAGCTGAGATGTAGCCTCAGAATCATTCCTGAAATCTTCCATTCAACAATTTCCAAAAGATAAGAATTCACACATATCTGCTATGAGTGTTGATCTTTTCTAACCCCTCCACTAGATTAAAGAATCTCTTTTAGCCATGTTTGTTGATGATCTATCTTTGTATTCCTATACGCAGCACAATGCTCAGCATGTGGTGGGGTGCCAATTAATATACATTAAAGACTACATTTGGTAATCATATAAAGATATGAATTTGGCAAATGAGAAGTCAGGTAAATATTTAACTACCTAGTCTCTTACTTTTATTTAGAAGAGTTAGTATATAATTACACATATAGTGTTTAACTGGATGTATAGAATCATATATTTAAGAAATGTGCTACTAACCAGAATTCTTACCAAAAAAATCAGCATTTTGCTAGACCATGTGCTAACTGGAATTTTTTTTCATCCAAAGCCACAGTCACCTTCTAATTTCAAGACATTGGAGATTTTTGGAACATCTGAAATAACAATTCAACTAAATGGGAAGGGGGATGGTTGATTTAGTTGGTAAAATTCCCAGCAGTAACATTTACAAACATTAACACATTTATCTTTGATATTAGGCAAATACTGGTAATTTGGTAACAGGGAAAGACTTCAGCAAAACTGTAAAATACTTTTTTAAATTGCTTGCTAGCGTCCTCTTGTCTCTTCTGCAGCCCAACTAAACTTCTTATATCCCAGTGGAACCCTTCTCTCACACAAAGGCACCTCTAACTCAAGTTATGATACATATATTCATATATCTATCATTTTTGTATACAGAATTGCTCTCAACTACTTAAAAATTGCTCTCACTACCTGCCAACCAACAGCCTGCTAAGGTGTTATTTGGTAATGGCTGAAATAGGATACTCTTGAAGCTGAAAAAGCCATAAAACATAAATGAATCATTCCACAATGGTGAGATTTTAGTCGTCGGTGTCATAATTCCCAAGAAATGTCTGAGAACACGAAACTAGTCAGTCATTTAGTACTTCAAAGTCTGTTACTCGTAACCTGGCCTTGCAAATCAGGAGACAGAATACATATACCACTTTTGGAATCCATACATGTTCTAATATTATTCTAAAGTTAATAATTTATGTGACCCTAAATTATCTTAAATCTAGAAATTCTTCAGTAACTCTTTCTTAACAAATTACTAGCATTTTTTGGTAATTTCTGTCATTATAAAATTATGCTGCTTCTATAGCAAATATACGCTAGGGGGCAGAGGGGAAGTAATCCTCTACCAGGTTAAGGACTATGTAAGGCAGCATTTCTCTGAATTTCAGATTAAACAAAAGGGGGAAAGATTTTAATTGTACAATAGTATTAAAACCTGCACACTTGAATGTTTATGATTCACTGCCAGTCAATTGGAAGCAGCTCTTCTGTATCTTAATTCTCCTCCTCGGTATCATGGAGATGAATATTTTCACACAACGGAGAACTGCTCTCCATACGCAAACACTGTAACCTCCACAAAGTTAGTAGATACTCCCAGTAATACTGCTAGATGCTATTAGGCAGGTATAGCTCTTGGATTCTAAATTTCACAGCACACCCTACCACAAACTGAATTCCACCTTTTACTCTCTGTTATGATCTAAAATATTGAGGAAGGGGGCGCCTGGGTGGCACAGCGGTTAAGCGTCTGCCTTCGGCTCAGGGCGTGATCCCAGCGTTATGGGATCGAGCCCCACATCAGGCTCTTCTGCTATGAGCCTGCTTCTTCCTCTCCCACTCCCCCTGCTTGTGTTCCCTCTCTCGCTGGCTGTCTCTATCTCTGTCGAATAAATAAATAAAATCTTTAAAAAAAAAATAAAAAAATAAAAAATAAAATAAAATATTGAGGAAGGTGGGAATTTTATTCTTGCAGAAAATCTATGAAAAAAAATCATTGAAATAATTTGGTTAATTATATCTTAAACTAATAGACTCTTTAGACTTTCCACATTAGAGTTTACAAACCCCTTTCACAAGAATTTTCTCTTCAATTATTAAAACAACCAGATAAGCCAAGTAGAAGCCATCAGCCATATTTTTAAAACGAGGGAATGATATCTGGAAATGACTGGCACAAAATACTCCTGGATTTTATTTTAATTAAACTGAATTTCATTTATTTTCTATGTTCATCCAACTCATACGTCCACAACAGTAACAACGAAAAAGCAGCATATGGAGATAATTCACATTATGGCAAATATTCCCATTGATGACAAATCTAAATGGGAAATCCTTTTTGATTTCACCACTCTTGATGAATACGATTATCTCAAAATAGCTCTTCTCTTTCTTTGCAACTGCTTTAAATTATATAGAACCCCGGGACTAGTTTCCAGAATCCTTATTCAATGTCTACTTTCACTTTAAGATGTAATAAGAAAAGATTTTGACCCTCTTTTGAAAAAATGGCCTAAATGGCAGGCTTAACTCAAAATAGCCACCAGAATTATATAACAAACCAAATGTATTTCTTTTTCACACTAAGACACAACTCCTCTAGTACAAAATCTAAAGTGCATGCATCAGCAAGACAGAAAGAGAAGTCAAAGGAGGTCTTTCTCAGCCATTATCCTGTATGATTGAGGATTCTAATTTTATTTATTCTTGAGCTTTCATAACGGCTATAAGTGTCTTAAGAAAACTGACTTTCTGTGACAATTTCTAACATATTTCAATGACTATGCTTTGCCCAATAAAATAGGTAACAACTACTGCATCTGACATAAGGCAAACATAATTTTGCTTCCTAAAATGTTTCAAATTAATAAAAAAAATCTTTGACATTCCAACTAAAGTAAATGATAGGTCTGTTACACGCTGACAATAAAAAAACACACATTTTTCCCTTTATGATTAGATAAATATATTTGACATTCCCTTCAGAGTGAGTTTAATTTCGCTTCATTGTTCATAATAATAAAATATTCTCAGGTGTCACTGTAACATTTTCCAATTTATGTCATGTCTCATCACACCTCTCTTGTTTGTAGATAGGAGCGCCACAGTATACACGACCAACAAAAGTGACCTGTTCAATTGAGGTAATTACCAGATAATTAAAGAAACAAATGTTTATTATGAAACACTGTGAAAATTGAACCAGAATTCAACTTTAAACCAGAATCACATCATAAATGTGATGTCCAATACTCACAAACCAGTGGCATTCCCAATTTTCACTCTAACAGCAGGTAAATGAGACCAAAATAGCAGTCACCGTAATACATGTTGTAACTGTGTGCACAATGGAAAGAAAAACTGAGACTTTTTTTTCCAGAAACTTCAGTTCAATGTGAGGCTGAATGCATTTTGTCCTAAATTATTTGCTGATTTATTCACTACTTCAATTTTCTACTCGGTGTATTTCAGGCAGAAAAAATGCATAATAGCGTTTGTAATACTTCCAATGTTTGGAAAGACAGTAAGCATATTAAAGGGCCAACAGCTGAACCCTCTATTGAGACTTTTCATATTTTAAACTAACAGAAACTTTTGTGATAGCAATAATTTACATTTCTATGAACTTCATAGTTTCAAAGTATATTCAACAATAACACCTCATTTCAGCTTCAAAACATTTCTATGAGATTGGGCAGAAAATTATTATCATCCCCATCTATAAATGAAGAACTTGATTGATTTTGTCCATGATTTCTAAATTCCCTTGAAATATTTCTCAGGCTTATCCACTTGGAAGGACATATACTTTCAAACTTAGTTTTCAACGCGGCACGACTAGATGCCTTAGCTAAAACACCTTTTCTACCTCCTACCACACTCTTTCTCTGTTTTGTTGTCAATACTATAATTCCCTCTAATATTGGATTCTAGATACGTTATTGTTTTGCTCACATGTTTATTTACATTTTTGCTTTTCCTACTAACCTGAAATTTCCTTGAGGTCATAATCTAACTCATTTAGCAAGTATTTTTCTGTCCCATTATTTTCCAGACACTCTGCTAGGAGCTAAAGATATGGGAAATTTATGATCTCTCCCCTTCTGGAATTTAATAGATAGTTGGAAAAATACAGTTTAAGAGAAATTACAAAAGTGATGAATGTTACAAAGCAAAAGCACATGGGCTATGCCAGGATATTATAGATAGAATTAAAGTTACCTGAGGGATTAATTTCACCCCAAGGAAGTTTAAGTCAAAGTCAAAGTCAAAGGAACAAAATGTGGTGGATAAACTGGGGTTGGCTGAAGAAACAAAGTTCTAGGAAGAGTGAGCAACATATGTAAAGGCCTTAAAATAGCATTTAAGGAAGTCCAGCAGAGTTAAAAATAATGGGCAAGTAGTTTCCCAGGCCGAAGTTGAAAAAGGCTTAGGTTTCAAAGGACCTTGAATTTTGGAATTTGTCCTAATAGTAATGAAAAATCAGAAATATTTTCACCAGGTAGATGACACAGTAATAATTTTCTTTAAAAACACAACTTTTGAGGCCTTGGGAAGAGAAGGGTGAATTTTTATTTTAGCTTATTTTATTTTTTTAGATTTATTCATTTAATTTGAGAGAGAGAACACGTGTGAATGGGGGGAGGGGAAGAGGGACAGGGAGGGAGAGACTCTCAAGCAGACTCCCTGCTGAGCATGGAGTCACACGTGGGGCTTGATCTCATGACCAAGATCATGACCTGAGCTGAAATCGAGAGTCAGACATTCAACTGACTTAGCCACCCAGGCGCCCCTATAAGCGTGAATTTTAAAATCTAGTAATTAGTCTATTATAAAAATGAGAAATAAAAAAACTGAGCAATGACTGGTATTGGCTTGAACTAGGATGATGACAGAGAAGATTCGGGGAAAGAGTATTCGAATTCAAAGCACCTTCAAGAAGTAGAACCAGTAGGACGTGGTCACTGGTAGCTAGAGTTTGAAAGAGAAAGAGAAGGATGCCTCTTAGATTTTAGGCTGAGTAAAAGGAAGCGAGAAAAGGAGAAACATAAAAGGAAACAAGAGGGAAGGAGAAATGGACATACTGAGCTTGAGGATCTCAAGAGATGTCTTTATAGAGGTGTCACATACTCATGTAGACTTTCAGACAGGAGGTACATAATTTTGAAACTTTGGATATGAGTCTGGCTGTTATCAATGTGTAGCCATGGAAGTATAAAAACATGCAAAATAGGGACACAGATTGGGCCAATAACAGGACATTAATAAATATCCTTGTATTTTCATCTTAAAATAGGGGTCTGAATGTTTCAAATATGATCTTGTTTTTTTTAACAAAGCATCAGAATTATACAGACCTGCTGCATTGCACTGAACAAAGAGCATTCGTAAAATTATGTATCTCACCTCTAACCCACGCAGACATATACCCACCCACACCTTGTTAATCTCTACTTGTCTTGACCTAACAACATTTCATATCCAAATAGGACTCATCACATTGTATTTGTAGAACTTCAGGGTATCTGTTAAAATACCATCATAAAAATACACAGTATGATAATCGAAAACAATTCTCTCAGAATAAAAATAATTCCTTAGAGAAGGAACTTACACTCTCTCTTTAACCTGAGGAGAAAGTATAAAGAGAAATAATTTTTGCATATATGAATATCCATAGTTGTCTATTTTACCTAGACATAAAGAGCCAAGGAATTCGGTGAGTTTAAGAGAGTGTAAGTGAACAATTTCCAAAGAAGACAATTTTGTGTTTTTTTTAGAATATAGAACCCTGAAGTAACACAACCAATAGAGGACACCTAGTGGTCTTTAGCAGAATCAGTATTTGCCTGCAGAAAATATTAAGCAACTCACTACACATCCGTAATAATGTTAGTGTCAGCAAATGTGCTAATCTGAGGAAGATGACCTCATTAATCATATACATAATAGTATACATATATATTATATATATTATGGGCATACATCAATTTAAATGTTTCAAATAATTTCCATGGATCTCATTTCATTTGAACTTCACAACTGTTCTATTAAGTTTATAGGCAAAAATAAGTCGCTTTAAGGACTTCTCTCTAGATTACACAGAAAAAAAAAAGGCACAGTTTCAATAAAGTCCTACATATACTAATTTCCAGTATAGGTTCATTTCACATCACCGTGTTGCTGGTGGTGTGAAATACAATCTCAAATATAATTGTATCAACAATATTAATATTAGTATATATTGTTATATATATTAACATAGTAATATATCATTATATTACTATGATAATATTAATTATATCAAATATAATTGATATTTAAATTATAAAACATTACAAAAAGACTTTGTATAAGATCTTTTCATATTTTATTATTGGTACAAACATTTCAAGGATAAGAGTTGTTGGCCAAGTTAAATCTCCCTTCAAATAACTGAACAGTGCCCTGCTTGGCTCTGGCTGCATATGAGAAAGGCAAATGAGTGATATGTCTGTCTCCTAACTGGTATTATTAGGTCCATCCTTGGTGACCTCCAACCCTCTTCATTCTCCCGCACTCAAAAATGTAACCCCCTGCCTCAAATGCCTCAGTGATACCTTATTAAGTCCATTATTAGCACAAATTTATGTCTATGCCTCCAAACTCATTCCCTTTACAACCTAGATTCGGAGGTGCAGAACTGTCTGTGCGAGGCTGCTTATACCTTGGGTCTTAGTGGAATGCTCCTTCCTGCCCCATTTTGTTCAGCTTGGTAAATCAGACTCTAGCTCTGAAACCCAGTTCAAGTATCTGTGAACCCCTCTTCTTGCGCAAAAAAAGCTGTGTTGATCGCTCCCTCCTTTATTCTGCCACTTACCACACCATCTGTGATTATTTGCTCACATGTCTGTTTTTCCTACAAAGCTGGGATCAGCTTTGAATTCTCTCATGCAGCATCTGCACATAGAAGCTACTCAGTAATTGCTTAGAAGTAAGGAATGAATATTCCCTTGCAAATAATGGATTTAAAACATGGAGGGTTGCCATGTATTTAGGGCAAGAGGCATGCTCTGATAACCTTTCAGAACTCTGTGCTAGCGTACAAGGAAAT
The DNA here is from genome assembly GCF_002007445.2 of Ailuropoda melanoleuca. Classification (NCBI taxonomy): domain Eukaryota; kingdom Metazoa; phylum Chordata; class Mammalia; order Carnivora; family Ursidae; genus Ailuropoda; species Ailuropoda melanoleuca. The sequence continues at coordinate 112,029,054 of NC_048220.1, read as the reverse complement.
TCAAAAGCAAAGTTGGCACTGACTGTTTTCTATGGACGTTTATAGTCAGCAAAAGAAAAGGAAAACACATACAAATAAGCATTAGCAACAAAGCTATCAACATGAACAAACGCAAGAAGAGCCGGTAGAATTGCCCAAAGTAAAGGTACTGACCATTACAGCCCAGTCCATCAATGTCAAATATTTTCTGGAGATGAGTTGAGCCTAATTTTTAAAGGAGTGATAAAAAAAGAGAAAACACTTTCCAAATCTGAGGTGTGGCACATGTAAATTTACAGAAGCAGAAAGACTCATTCTCTGCAAGCACTGTAAAACTAAAAAACAAACAGGAGAGAGCTGTTGGGTACAAATATGAAGTGACAGTAGTGAAAGGGGGGAACAGTTTGCTGGAGAGACTTGGAGGCACAACGAAGAAACACAGATTTGATGTGATAGGCAATAGAGAGCTTCTCTTAGTTATAGTGGGAGGTAGGTTTAGGAAAACACTGGTGTTTGCTTCTAGCAAATCTTAGAATTTGATGCGTTTTCTGAAATATGAAAGTAGTTAGAGTATGTATTGTGTAATTATAGATAGGCAATTTATAGCAAGAGTTAGTTTCTAATCTAATCCAATTAGAATGCTAAAATTAACCAAAGACAGAAACCACAGCCTGCATTAGCTCCCTGTGGAATAAATTTCCTTATTAATGCTGTGTTGTTAAACATAATTTGTATATAAACCTATCTCTGAGCTAACATAAAAATCTAATATTGATAGCTAGAAGAGCAGCTCAATGTTTCATACACATTATTCATCTGAAATTGCTATAGACATATATGAAGACCAGAACCATAAGTCCTCTTCCTGCCTCAAAATGGATTTAGTTAATTATAGTATGCCTAAAATCTACATAAGGAGGATTGAGGGGACAGGAGATAGGAATACAAAATAAAATATTTTATGTGTGTATTCCAAAGCCATAGCTATTATACAAGCATCATGCATTTCCCACACTTTTTTTACATTGCTCATGAAGAATTTACACTTTATGTGACACGGAATCCTACAAAAAGAGAACCATTATAAAAAAGCATTTCTCTTTTCAATTACTGTTTCCTAAATCTCAAATAATATCAAGGGTTATTCCACTTTGATAAAATGACTGACAGCAGCAGCTGAGGGGTTTAAGGATCCTAGAACTCTTCACCTTTGCTAACTGAATAATCTCCCATTTAGTAACCTTTTAATCTACCTTTTATCTCTTCAGGGCTTGTGACGGTCCCAGGTTGTTACTAACACTCCATTTTTATTTCCAGGGATTTCCTCACCACTTCTTTTAGGTCAGAGAATAGGTCCTCCCCCTCCCCGTGATAGGTGACAAAATAACACTCTGGATTGAGACAGTCTTTACTTGAAATACAACATGAACAACAATGATGAATTAAGGGAATGATTTTTTTTTTTTCTCAACCAAAATACAAGAATGGGAAAGATGCACTTTGGTTTTCTGGAGATTACAGGAAAAGGAATGTCCTGGCCTGATTCATCTAAATTGCCACAGATTTTCACCTCACCTGGCAATATATATATATTTTTTTTCAGCATAGCATCAGAGAGCTCTATTTTTGCATCCTAAAGCCATTGATCTTACAAAATTGCATTGTGAAAATAACTTCCCTCCTGGCTCTTGAACACCATGTGTTCCATAAATTGGATGGCCAAATCACCTCTTTCCTTCTACAGTAGCCACTACATTCAACTTTAGTAATGATAGTAACATGAGGACTAAATTTTAAAGTTTCTGTATTTCATTCACAATATTTCTCTAATTTATTTGGCTTTGGCACTTCTTGTTGTTTTTCAGTTGAACTAATTCAGACCAAAAAAAAAAAAAAAGTATCATTGAAGATGGAAGCAGTTTCCTATAGAAGGCAGCCACTTTCCTTGGGAAGGATTCATTTAGAACAGTGGCAGCTTCCAGACTTCACACATTACTTCTCCAAATTCGCTGAATTTAGCATTAGCCAGCTTGGTACTAAAACACTCAGAACTCAAAGACATGTGGGTGAACTCACATCTTCTTCTGAAATCTTATTCCAAATGCTCACAGAGCAAATTCTTCTGGTTTATTTGTTGTATTTTCTACATGTAAACACATCCTGGTGGGCATTTGTAGAAATCAGGTAGAGGTTTGTCAGTGTGGAACCACTCATGTTTCTCTGTGCTTTTGGTGTGAATCATATAGTTGATGAAATAATGAATTTAAATATTAAATTCTGGATTAATTATCACGGTTTCTTCCCTGTTTAACGGTAGTACTAGTAGACATTAAATATCCATGATATATGCGATTTTACATGGAGGTATCATATAATCAAGAAAACATTCATCACTTAAATGAGCTTATGGTTCATTTATCATCAAGGTCATTTATTTATAAGAAAGATCTTGCCAACTCATGACTAGCTTCAATGGGTTTGGTTACCAAATTTCTGAGTGCACATATTAAATTGCTTTTTACAGAAATGCTGGCAGTGAGCCGATGATCCTGAATTAGATCATGGCATCTTTAAAACACCATCGTGTTACACAGATCTAGGTGACTGTAACCGCTGCCAGGAACCAGAGGGCAACAGTGTAAGGAGTGTCCTCTTCTATGACTGCACGGCCTGCCATTTTATCTGATAGGATACCATCTGTTCATCCTGCTGCCATTCTCTAGGGTAATTGGGTCAAAACTACAAGACATTGAAAATAGTCACATTGCCCACTATATTTTTAATTACCTGGCTATTTATATCAGTAACTTTTCTACTTACAGGCTATTCATTAAAAAAAAAAAATTGTGACCATGTTTTAAGAGGTAAATCTTCAAATCTTATGTTGCAGAGACACAATCTTTGTTAAGAAAAACTTCCTATAATTTCTTATTCGATCTATAAAATGGTGGGATATTAAGGAATTTATCATTGAAAGAGTGTATGTTATAGTGAGAAGCTATATAGTTCTGTGCTTAGGAGCATTTGCTCCGAAGTCAGACTGCCTAAGTTAGAATCCCAGCTCCAGCTTTTACTAACTCTGTAAATCTGGACAAGCTACCAGAATTATTAGGAAAATGAACGAATCCATGTAAAGAATAAAATATATTATTTGACATATAATAACCCTTGAATAAATATTAACTATTATTATCAATAATCATCTTGGTTTGATAGTAATCTCAAACTGGTATAATAAAGTTTAAGAACCAAACATTTATTACATTTTAGATGGAATGTGCTATATCGAGACATATTACAAGATGAATCCAATTTCTCAAATGTGCTTCATTTGATTTTGAATATAATCCATATCCATATTTTAAGAATGATCCATTTTTATGCCTTTCAGCAGTAGCTTATGCAGTGTTTTATTATTGCATGTCATTTCCTGAAATCCTGTGAACCAAAATGCCATTGACAAGCACACACAAAACACTGCTACCGTCTCACAGAAAGCAGAGCTAATGTTCACAGAAGTTCCATTTTAGGACTTGTTTAAACCTAAATTCCAAAACATAATTCTTCCTAAAAATGTTAAAAAGCATTTCTGTAGTGAGTAAAGGAATAATCAATCTATTGCCAGTATATTGTTTTCATCAGCCCAGGTTTAGGCACTCTAAGCCTTTTTGATCCTCATTTTTATGCAAACAATAAAATTCAGGTTATAATTAATTTTAAAAAGTAGACTTAGAAGGAAAATAAAGTCAGAAAGTTTATGAAGCAGACTCTGGAATGAGGGACATAAACTCCTTTGCTCAGTGATGGTACATTTAACTCAGATCTTCTGAAACTCCAGTTGGCTGAGCTCTTTTACGTCCCACCAACTGTGTAAGAACAACAGATGCCCTCTTCAGCAAAATACTGGCCAGATTCATTATATTTATTCACTGTACTATTTGTGTTTCCTATGTAATAATTTCCTTCCTGGGTATGCTGTTTTTCAGTACTTTGAAATGAATTAATAGGGAAAAATTATAAGAAATAACTATAGGCAAAGCATAACACTGAGCAAAATTATTATGCTAAAATCAGTCTTTACATATACAATCAGAAATACTTTTTAAAAGTCTGTTTTCTTCAAATGCAAACTCTCTGAAATTTCAATATTAGAGGAAACATAAACCAGATTATCTCATAGAACTAATGATACAAGCTAGATTAGCTATCAGAGCCTACACATCTTTGTCAAAGATGGTACTTTATGTATTCATATTAAATAAAAAGAAACTTCCCGTGGTAGAAGAGGGATTGCATTGGTCAGGATGAACATTTGTTGATTAAAGTGGATTTGTTTTTTAAAAGGGACTTACTTGGCATAAAAAAATTGTTTTACAATCACTATTTTTTTCAGTTGACTCAAAGCCCGTATTTGACCATATCTTTGAAGGTACAAATATATCACTTTTGCACCAAAAGGAATAAATAGAATTTTTCTTCTTGAATTTCATAAAACTCATTATACATAGCACAGGTGTTCATCGTAAAAGTTATAGTTAACAATCTCATGCTATAGTGGCTTTAAAGAAGTAAAAGATATGTCTTACCTCTTCCCACTGATGTATGTATCTAATTAACCTTGAAAGTCGTAATAAACGCAAGAGACTGAGAATTTTTGTAAACCTCACAATGCGAAGTGCCCTGGCTGTCTTGTAAACTTCGGAATCCATTCCTTTTTCTACAATGAGAAAGATATAATCCACTGGGATTGATGAGATGAAGTCAACCACAAACCAGCTTTTTAAATAATTCATCTTGATCACTTTCGGGTCCAGGATGATTTCAGAGCTGTCTTCATTGACAGTGCCAGTCCTAAAATTCATTATCAGGTCCAAAAGGAAAACTGTATCTGATGCCACATTGAAAATAATCCATGGTGTTGTTGTTTGTTCTGTAAAGAATGTGATTCCAACTGGTATGATGACCAGGTTTCCAACCATCATTATAAGCATTATTAAATCCCAATAAAACCTACAACAAATAAAAAAAATCAGATTTTAAGATACGGACAATAACCATTCTTCCCCCATCATAAAAAAAATAATTACTGACTTATGGTTAAATAAATGAGTGAAAGAGCAAAGTGCTTTGTAATAAGGTAACTCCTTCAATGGTTATAAATTTAAATCTAGGTAAAATGAATATATTTCTAAAGCAAAGCATTGTGTTTATAGAATCCTAAAAATTATTTGATATAAAGGTTACTGAAATAAATTCAAGAACACTCATCCCCCCATTTATCTGACAAAAAAGCAAAGACAACCCCTCCATGTAATATAGATGGAAATAAAGGAGAAGTATCACACCAGAAGATCTACCTTAAAAAAAAACATTTGGGGGAAGATTTTTTAGAGATGCTTTGAAGTACTTTATATGTCAAATTAACCATCAATCACCAATTAAAATAAATACTAAAATACTAAAAATACTGGTACACTAAAAATATTGGTACTATAAATTATCTCTCAGAGTACAGATTGGGTCAACCACTGCTAGCCCATGGCTTCATAGCACTCCCAATATTTATGCTTTCTTCTTCCTTAGTTTAAAATGAGAAAACTAATTTTGTTCTGAGGCTGAAAAAAACTGAACAGACCACTCTAGATTTTGAACTAGACTCTATCCAAAATTCCCACTTTTATCACTGTTTCATTGAACAACTACTTTAAATACATTCCCACTATTTTCCCAAATAATTCTTTCTTAAAATTTCTGATTTAATGTTCAACACATCTATGATTACTAGCTACCTTTTGAAGCATTCTTACCTTATATTAAAATTGGGAGAAAGCCAATAAAATATAGTATAGTATAATATAGTTAATAGAATATAGCTAAATTCATTGAAGACAATTGTAATATTATTTTCATCCAGTTTATTTAAAGTTCAGTGATACTGTAGTGAACAGACTAGGTCCCAGACTACTTATATTTGTTACAGTATACATTTAAAAAATGAAGAAGCAGATCAACTAGTACAACCCTATAATCACGAAATAGTCTCCAGAAACACGAGTTACTTCATCCTACTCATAGATAATAGATACCTTCTTCTGGCAGTTTTGTTGTGTAAATGATGTAAATTTCTTTTTTTTTTTTTAAGATTTTATTTATTTGAGAGGGAGAGAGACAGTATGAGTGCAGGGTAAGGGCATAGAAAGAGGAAGAGGCAGACTCCCCATGCAGAGCCCAACTTGGGGCTCAATCCCAGGACCCTAAGATCATGACTAGAGCCGAAGTTAGACGCTTAATGGACTGAGGCACCCAGGTGCCCCAATGATGTAAATTTCTATGACAGAAATATCTGTTAACCAAGATCTCTTTGTTTTACATTACTTCTCCTACTTAGACTACTTGGGCTATATTTTGATAAGGTATACAATTGCATAAACCTTTCAAAGTTACTATCATCCCTGGTTATGAATGACTTGGGATAAAACTAGTTGCCTTCTCTCCCCTTGTCTCCACCCCCCAGGATTATGTAAAAAGTAAATGTTTCTCATTTTGAAAATTGCACCAGTCTTTGTATCAAAACATACCTGCGCAGTTATGGACAAGTATATAAATACCCATGTCACTCATACATCATGCACTGTCAATTACAGTGACATATTTTCTCTTTTATTCCCCTCCTCTTTTAATGGAAATGCAAAATGTGCCATTTAAGACACCAAGGACAGAGGAGAGATGTAGAGGAGATCCAATATTGTAATAGCTCTTTCACAAAAAGTGACGTCACCAAACCGTAAAATGAAACCATGTGTGCCCCAAGGATTTTCACTTTTCTGGACACTCTTATCAGTCACTTCTGTGAGCTCATCTCTCTGCCCTCCCCTTGAAGGCTGCCATTCCCCTGGGTGTCACACGTAGTCCTTCTCTCTTCTATTCTACTCATGCTCTTTGAGCAATATCATATACTCATCAGCATCTTTATGATTAATTCATAACTGATGACTCCAAAAGCTCCAGCTCTGGTCCATTCCTGTCTTCTAAGCCTCCCAACCTCCTCATCAGCAGCCTATTGAATCTATCCCCATGCAAATCTCACACTCACATCACAGCAGGCATATGCTCAAACTCATCATCTCCCCTCTCGTATAGATTTCTCACATGTTCCCTATGCCAGGGAATGGAACAACTCTATACCTTATTTGCAAGCCAGAAACCCTGGAGCAATCCTAGAAAACTCCTGGCCTTAAATCTACTCAATCTCACATTCGGAGCAATCACCAAGACTGTTTGGTTCGAACACCTACGTAGAAGTTGTATTCATCCATTTGCCCTTTACAATTCCCACTGCAACTATCTTCAACCAGAAATTCTTACCAGTTGTTTAATTTGGAGACAAGTCATTTAAATTCTCTAATCCTAAATTTTCTCATCTGTAAAATGAAGATTATTATAGAACAAAAGGTGTAGAGTTTTACAGATTAAATCAAATAATATATGCAAATCATATATCCTAGCATATAACAAATTATGGCACACAATGCTGGTGACCTACTTAGTACTCATCTACCTTTCCTTACCAAAAGAAAAACAATTTTGTGGGGAGCAGCCAGAAGCCCATTGAAAAAATACTCACTTTTACAGACATCCTTATATTTCTCTCATTAAGACGGAAGATATTTTTAAAGAAAAAAAGAACATATTCTATCCCTCTTACTCAAAAGAAATGAAGAGGATAAAGTGCCATCTATTCATTGTTGGAGCAGTAATTTTTATCACATCATAGGTTTTTATTAGTGGTACTTAATACAGTCTGAAGCCATCAGAAATGTCGTTATCAATATAAAGCTCCATTAAATCTTATAATTTCCTTTTAAAGTATCACTGACTCTATTTTACAGACATAAACACAGATCTTGTTATAGACTTTGCATAATATAACACTTTCTTCAGTTAACATGGATTCATTCCTTATCTAGCCAAGGAAAATACAGTTGTCACCCACTCTAAAAGTATGATATAACTTCTGTTTTTTAAGCAAAGAATATGTTCCTGAAAACTGGCCTCATGAGACTCTCTTGCCTACCTGCCCACAAGTTTCTTTTCTTGACTCTTTGCTCTGAAAGTGTCTCTTGAAAACGCAGGGTCACTCTTTTTCTTAATTTTTAATTTCTAAATCTTATACATGTTATTATGGAATAGTCTTTCCTATTCATTCCTCTTTCTATTCCCACTGTTATCTAGTTTCGGCAGAACTAGTTCTTGCTTAGAATAGCTCAAGTCTCCTGCCTGTGGAATCTGACCAGTTTTACCCATCAGTCCCAGAGCAACTTACCTAACACATAACTTGCCAGGTCAAAAACCATCATTGACTCTTTTAATTAAGTAAAAATAACTCAGCCTGATTTTCAAGGCACTCTATAATATAGAGCTGGTTGGACTTTAAAGGCAAACTAGTGTTCAAATCCCAGTTCCACTAGCTCTGTGGGTTTGGGCAAGGTATTTAACTGCCACGAACTTCAATTTTCTTCTACTACTCTGGTTTCCCTGCAGGAAGACTGCATGCAATTATGTATGCAAAGTGTAGAGTACAGAGCCTGTTATATACAAAGCTTCTCTGAAAAACCAGCAAAGCAGAGAGGGCACTCACTGGGAAGCAACAGTCTTGACAATTACAGTAATTACCTAGGTAACCATTTTTACCTTACATTGAAAGTGGATAAAATAGACAAAATAAAATGGTATTTCAATTATAATTATGTATCACTAATAACTATAAATTTAATTACTAATAAAATAATTACTTTTCATAGACAAATTATTTTTTATGTTAAGAATCCATTTCCCCCCTATAAGTTTTTAGAAGAGAAAAAGTAGCATTGTGAAGACTGGTCCATGATATTAAACTCTGAGGAATTGAAAATTAAATCATGCTTCTTTCTTTCTGTCTTTCTTTCTTTCTACCCACTCACATACTTCTAAGGCTTATGGTAAATAAAGATAACCCCCACTGCCCTAACAAGAGTTCCCATGATCCTTCAGGTTTTCCTACCCCCTTATAATAGCTACACTAGTTGAAATAATCTGATGCCAAATATTTCTTACTTAAAGCCTTAAATTTAAAAACTGCCATGTTTTGCTACTGGAGGTGCTTGCCTTTAAATCTGTCTAAATACTGAATGAAAGATTCTCTTCTCCCCCTTTCTGATGAAATAAATATTTTTGTTAAGTGGAATGGAAGAAAAAACTCCTGGTTAAATCCTTGAAATGATGCCAGTTTTATGTGGCCACTATTTTACCTGCAGTAAATATAGTACCACCAGTGGCGATTCATCGCATCAAATCTCCAGTAGCCAATACCTGAACTCCGATCTGAGGGGTTCTCAGACATCCTTCCTCACTTTACAAACCTCACTCTTTACAGACGACTCATATTGGGATTGATGTTTTATAGGACATATGCCTTTTCTAACCCTTGCAAAGAAGTTTTCTTGAGCAGGTCTCTTATCTGATCTAATGCTTTAATCAAGGCCACATTTATTGTCTATGGGGAGTGCAGAGTGAAGGTATCAGAAAACACAGACAATTCAAATAGGGGCAATTTGAAGTGAAAATACACTAGTTTTCTTAATACAGTAAAACTTTGCTAAGATCCTAACTGTAGGAAAGTTTAGCCTAAGTTTTGGACAAAACTGAGTTAAACTGTATTTGAAGACATTTAGATGTTTTTAAGTAAACATAGCAATTTACCTAATGAAAACATGAGATGGGCAGGAGGTATAATACATTTTCGCTAATCTTATTTATTAAAGTGAGCTAATGGGATGGAAATTTAATTCCTACAGAGGTATTAAGATCTGTACCAATCCAGGCAAAAGCAAACATGTTTTTCCACCTCCCCGTTCTGCAACTGCGCTTCTCCATTGTGTGTTAATCTTCTCAGTGCCAACATTAATGTCCTCATTTTGGTCCACTGACTCTTGTTCACAGCATTTTACAACTTCCGACTATTCACTTTTCCTACTTGAAACTCTCTCAAACCTTCGGTTTCTATGATTCTGCATTTTCGTAGTGCCTCACTCATAGTTATATTCTAGCAGAAATTTGTTTTCCTCAACCTTTACCTGACTCCTCTTCTTCCACCTTTAAAGTAGGCATTCTCTGTGATCATCTCACTCAGCTTCTCAGCCCTCCATCACTCTTTCCTTTGGTCTCATCAACCGCCAAATGCTATTATGTGAACATAATATGTCAATGTAACTAATATGTTAACGTAAGTGGTTCTCAAATCTGGCCTTAAGTTCTGAGATAGAGTTATGCATTTCTAACTATACGCACCATCATTAGTCTCAATGGAACAGCCATCTCAACAGGGCTAAATCCTAACCAATTAACCTTATGGCTCAAAAATAATTCTCCTGGTATTTTCATTTCTATTTATTATAGCATAACATAGCAGCTGCTGCTGCTGCTTTTTTTCTTCTTTTTCTTCTTCTTTTCATTCTTACTTTCTTTCAGCTAGCCACTAAGCATAAAACTTAAAAATTATCCCTGACTACTCCGTCAGCCCAGTTCTGGCATTTGATCATTTGCCCAGCCTTATTAATCCTTCTAAGACAATAGTTTTCATATTCAGCTTTTTGTTTTGTTCCATTGCCAACATTCTTTATGAAGTTTTTATTATATCATTATTCTGCTTACTAATTTTCCTGTTTCTACCTGCCCTAGTAAAATTACTTCCTATTTATATTCAGACTTTCCTATTGTGCAAAACAAAATGTAATCATTCAAAATTCTCTAGTGTGTCCCAATTCTATATCTTGAAGCTTATCTTTTTTTGTTCATATGTGGTCCTCAGCTAAATTTAAAAATACTGTTTTCCAGACTCTCTGTGTTTGCCACTGCCCAACAAATGCCTGGATTTCCTTCTCCCAAAACCAAAAATCAACCTCTATATTTCCCTCTGTAACCACAATGGTCAAATTAAATGCCAGTATTTTCTTTTATCCAACCCCCAGCCCAGCTGAGGTTCATCTCCCTGCCTCTAACTCTTATCTCAATTTCTCTATGCAATTGTCAGCATTTGAGAGTACCTACTAATGAACAGTGAGTATTTTACCAAAATACGGTGTCAATAATAATTTGATAAACCATTTAATAAACAATGTCTGAAAATACTGCTCTTATGCTTATTTCTAGCAAAACTATATGCCAATCTTCTTTATACTTCAATTGCCTACCAAACAGTATACATACTTCTGATTTCCCAATGATCAAATCCAAATTAATCACATTTATGTTAAGGAGGGATTATTACAACATTATAAGATTTTAATTAAAGCAAATCACCATTTGTTCCTTTAGGTGGTTTGGAAATTAAATAGGCATAAACCTTTTTTATTTATCCATGAGTGGTAGAATTATGATGCATATTTTTTAACTATTCTAATTTTCTTGTTTTAGACAACAGGAAGAAAGATGTCATTCAGGGTATTTTCATTATGTCATTCAAATTTATTTCAGGGGAAGGCCACAACTTTCATTGCACTGAATCAAAACACCTGTCTACTCCTAATTGTCACACATGAAATATTATTTCTATAAATCTATACAACTTTACTCAAAAGGTACAGAATGGGGAATGAACTCCCTGAAGATTAAGTAGTTCTACACTGCAATTTTCTATCTTTATGGTGACATAGAGATAGATTTTCCATAAAACAAAAATTCTTAATTATAAAAGGTGAGTACAAAATGTATAAAATAGCTCCTACTGCTTAACTTAAAAAAGTCCAATCTAAAACTACTCCTTCGCTTCTTGGCATTTTCATTTGATTTACCATAAAGTGATTCTTAAAATTTTTTATTCCCCGCTGTGACTCTCGGCACTTCATTCCTTTAAGGAAAGTAAAAATATTGTCAGTGGTCATGTCAACTAAAATGTGTTCTAGCGCCATTCACTCTAGTGTAAAATTCATTGTTAACGTCTATTTTTTTTTAACTCTTTCCAAGGACAGACTAAAAGAAACTCCATATTAGCATCTTACCAAAAGATAGTCCCATGACACTTTTACTTTGAAGCTCAATTAAATGAGATCATAAGAGATTCTTAAGGACAGAGAACAAGCAGGGTTGATGGAGGGAGGTGAGTGGGGGTTAGGCTAGATGGGTGGAGATGGGTAATAAGAAGGGCACATGTTGTGATGAGGACTGGGTGTTATATGTAAGAGATGAATCACTGCATTCTACTCCTGAAACCAATACTGCACTATATGTTAACTAACTAGAATTTTAGTAAAAATTTGCAAAGAAAAAAAGGGACAAAAGAGTAATGCAATAAATACAAAGCAATTGCAAAAAAAAAAAAAAAAGAGAGAGAGAGAGAGAGAGCTCCTAAGGGCTTTACATTTGCTGATATACTTTCATCCATCCACTGTGAAATTCTGAAAAGAAGGAGATGAGTGAATTCTTTCATCTAAATACATCACTAATTTAAGGTTTATTCAAAGTTAGAGGTTTTAATTTCAGAATAATTCTTCCCTCATTGCTACCACAATCTTCCCACCACACTGCTTCTGTTTTCAAGTTGTCAGGTTTATCTTTCTTGTCACTGATAATATAGGTCACTTCCCTATGTTTCTTGTTACTCTGCAAATCCCAACAAACCCTTATCCTCTTTGCTCACGCCTAAGCTGCCAAAGCCACACAAATCTTTTGCATTATTTCTCCAGCTTGAGGTTATGATGGAAGGTTCAAAATCAGTATCAAAGCACATTATTGTGTGCCCAAGCCTGCAAAATGTTTACATTTTATGGAAGTTTTTGAATGTATTCAAGACCCTGATTTCTGTATATAATAATTTACCTCACTGAGTATTAAAAAGGAAAGCAGCATCAGGGCAATAAAGTATAAACAACATTTATAATAGGTGTTTTGTAAACATTGTCTCATTTGATACTCATAACAATCAAAGAGGTTGGCGGCATTATCTTTAAGAGGAAACTGAAACCCATCCAACTAAGGGACATTCTTAAGTTTTTGAAGGGAAGAAATGAGTAAAACTGCTTTTGAACCCATGACCAATTTTCATACTAATGTTCCTTCCACCATAGTCAATACTGAAATGAACCAAGGACTTAAGAGCAATATTAAAACAAAATAAAACAGAACTTCCCACATCGTAGCACAGTAGGGCAGCATACCCTACACTTGACACCTGCCCTCATCAGTTACCTATCTGAAATGAAAACAAAATTGTTTTCACAAGGGAAGTTCCAAGCTCTTAAGGGGAGTAGACTATGGTGCTGCAGGTATGGCCCCACGCTGGTATTTGGTTTCTGTGCCTTTCAATACAGAAGCCATTGAGAGTTTACCTACATTCCCAGAGAACAAACATGATAGTTCATCTGTCCCTATCCCCATGCAGTAATATACACCTTCTAAATTGCCTATTTCAAAGGTGATTTCTGAATTCTTTCTGCCTTGGCCTGCAAAGATATCTCACTAGTGAGTGTATAAACCAAAGTCAATTCAGATGCTCTAAAGGCAAAAAGCATTTGTAAAGCAAAAGTCAAATTTAGTACCAAATATTTTCTCCAGATGGTTACATTATAATAATCCCAACAAATATTCATTGGCTACCTTCTACATAGTAGATATTATGCTAAGCACTGGGAAATGCAAACATAAACTATATACAAATTCTGATCTCAAGAACTTCCAATCTAATAGGAAAATGAAAACGTGTACTTAAGATAGGAGAAAGTTCAAGACATGTTCATAAATGGTATAATATAAGTACTCTGGTTTTCCAAAAGAAAAACAATTGGTTATCCATTTTAAAAAGTACTATTATTAAAGAAATTTAAAGCGAGCATTTGTTGAGGAGGTCCTGAGGTTGTATTTTATTCACAGCACAAACAAATTTATCAACAGATACGTGCTGCTCCCTAAGCTTGTCGTGAAGCATACAAAGAGAATTAAACACAGCCCAGTCCTCAAGAAAAGAAGGTCTAGGAAAGATAAACAATAGTATTTTCTAAAATAGTATAAGTTCTATGGTAGACCTATAAAAAAGAGCAATCCTAGGGCACACCAAGGAGAGAGATCAAGTCTTCCTTGGGGGAAGGACAGAAGAATTGGGCAAGATTTCACAGAGTCAGTAATTGATACTTTATTTATACAACGACAGAAACTTGAGTTGGTGTGCACAACGCCACGTACATTCCCTGAGTACTAAAGCGGTGCCAGTTTCTAGGCTGCCACTAGGAAGACCAAGAGAAACAGACAAGGTAGAGTTAAAGGGATTAAATACCATGAAAACTATAAGGTCTGGTGGTGTATTTACATTTTTAGTCAATGCTTTAGCTGTTATGAGATCAAACAAGTCCAAGGCTACGTCGAATATTTTCTCTTCATATATATATATATTTTTTAAAGATTTTATTTATTTATGTGACAGAGAGACAGCCAGCGAGAGAGGGAACACAGCAGGGGAGTGGGAGAGGAAGAAGCAGGCTCCCAGCGGAGGAGCCCGATGTGGGACTCGATCCTGTAACGCCAGGATCACGCCCTGAGCAGAAGGCAGACACTCAACGACTGCGCTACCCAGGCGCCCCTCTCTTCATATATTTTTAAAAACCTTGTTTTTCCAATTAAAATGAGGACAGCCATAATCAAGGACAGCCAAGAATGTGATCAAATAAAAGCTCAATTAAAAGCATTACATTCTGCTTATAGTTACAAATTTCATAGTACCGTATTTTCTTCAAAATACCTTTGGAAATAATCAAGATCTACTTATTCATTTAAGCAAACAACTTTTGATGTTGAAAATTATTCATGTCCATGGATTTTAGGTTCTACATGGATAACAGAAATATTACTTCCACTTAGTTTATGTTTTTTCTCCCTGTAAAACAATACTAATGATGCTCTATCATACGTGAATTACACAGGCAGCTGCGTATTGTCTGAGGAGCGGAATGGGTGATGTGTCAGGGAAGAACATGCTTCTCCCAGGAGCGTATGTTCCCAGGTCTGTAACAAGTATCAAGGGTGTGTGGGCAGAGTAACACTTCCTGTGGAATATTTAAGAATTGAGGACAACGTTTCTTTAATTGTCTGGGTAATTCACACAAACACCTGGCCATATTTTCAGCAGAACTGCCCGTATGAGAAATTTTCATTCCCCTACAAATGAATTGAATGAATACTCCACTTCGGTCCCCATAGATGTATGTTTCTAAATAGCTGTAAGTAGAAATATGTTTGGCATCTCTTCTTTCATCCCTCCCCTCTTCATTCAGGGACACTTCTTAAATCTTTTTTTTTTTCCCCACTTTAACAGACAATCCATCCACGATAGGCTGTTGTTCCACAGATAACTGAATCCCATTAGGAGGTGGGAGTTAACATGAGCTTTTTCATGTAGCCCTGCACCCTACAAGAAATTTTAAAACTAACTATAAATTTCTTGAATTCTGCACGAGGTTTTTGTGATTTGTACATTTCAGTACATTTTTTAAAGATGCGGCTTCCACCTTCGGGTAAGTGACAGGTTGTAGTTTAGCTTCTTCAGCAGCTAAAAAAAGCGAATAACAAAAACAGAAAACTTGTGAAGACATAAAATTTCCGAGTTTTCTTGGTACCAGAGAGATAACTGGAAAAAAAAAAAAAGGCTCAAGAACTGATCTTATATATGTGCCAAAGACAGCAATTCTTGAAATAATTATTTTGTTGTGTTTTGAGATTACTAACTCAAAGGTCATTATTTCAAAACCCATACAGTGTTATATGATAACAAAAGAGTACGAGAAGTATCAACCTATAAAATATGTTCATGAGAATTAAATCATGCCAAAACTGTTGGCAATTTAAAATCGATGTAAACATCTTAATTTACATTCCTACCCAATCTTTCTGACCTTTTCTCTCGCTAATCCTCAACCTGCTCACGGAGCTTTAGACAGGCTAATCTAATTACTTGTCCTTTGTGCCTCCTTTTCTTAACTTCTTCTGCACAATTGCTCCCTGCAAGTTGCTTGGGATACACTTCATCCCTTTCTCCTCCTCTTTACNAATCGATGTAAACATCTTAATTTACATTCCTACCCAATCTTTCTGACCTTTTCTCTCGCTAATCTTCAACCTGCTCACGGAGCTTTAGACAGGCTAATCTAATTACTTGTCCTTTGTGCCTCCTTTTCTTAACTTCTTCTGCACAATTGCTCCCTGCAAGTGCTTGGGATACACTTCATCCCTTTCTCCTCCTCTTTACCTTCTTTATCCTCTAGCACAATCCTAAAGTCCCTAAGCCACAGTCGCTCCTCTTTTTTCTCTGAACCTGTGTGGCACACAAACCTTAGAATGTATTAAGCCTAATCCAGGGGCAAGCAGGGGCATCGCCAAAATATCTTTTTGGGTGGGAGTGAGGGGGTGGCAAATTGGCGAAGTGGAAAAGGGATTTAGAATTTGAGTAAAACTTCTTCCTTAGCCAGCATACTGCTTTTGATTAGAGTTGTAATTGTTGGTCAATAAAAAAATAACAACATACCCTAAAGACACTTAGTCACACTTCACACAAGATTGCAAAAAATATTTGGGGGGGCACAAACTCTCACAAGCCTTCCTTGGTATTTTTATGGAAGGCAATAACTACGCCTTATTGATGAATGAAGAAATAACCTCCACACGTGGCCAAGTGCCCCAGTCATACAGTTTCTAAGTACCTTGGTTTTTCCCTCATAACACACACACACACACACACACACGCTTTGTATTCTGATATGTAGGTGGACAATTTTTCTAAGGTCTGTTTCTCCAACTACAGTAGATGTACTGTAGTCAGGAATCATGTGTCTTTCTACCTTTCATTGTATCTCCATTGTCTAATACAGTGTCCACAACTACAGTGAACTCTCTAAATACCTGTTGAATAAATGAATGCATGAACACCAAAGCCTTTAAGAAATAAGGCACTGTATTATAATTTCAGTATTAAGTAACTATCTCTTGAATATTTTTGTCTGTTCTGGGGACCTCAATATCATGAAAATGTGGACAAGCAGGAAGGTGCCTAGAAAAGAATAGGGGGGAAAGATGATTAAAGAAATGAAAAGCCCAACTTCTGAGAAAAGACTTAAAAAACTGAATACATAAAACTTAACTAGGTTAAATCTCTGAAGAAATGTAAACAGATTCTGCACATTCTTGTAAGTAAATAAGGACTAATTTAGCCAGTAGAGTAAGAGGGTAGAGGAGGAGCCATGGAACCCATATTGGCTAGTCTAATAAACCCCAACTGCTTTCAAGAAATGAGCTGCAGAGGGGAGTGATCAGAATGTTTAGAAGGATATTTTTCAAACATCATGGTTCCCTGCAGTTACAGAGTGCTTGGTTTGAGATCTGGCCCTCAATCTTCCCAGGACCTATGCTGGTCCTGGGGAATAGAAGCTGCCATTCTCATACTGTTTGCTAAACATCCAAGGGTTTATTGTAGTATTATTTACAATAGCCAAGGTATGGAAGCAACCTAAGTGTGTATTGATAGATAAATGGATAAAGATGTAGTGTGTGTATGTATGTATATGTATGTTTGGATATATAATGTGGTATATATATGTGATATATATAATGGAATATTATGCAACATAAGAAAGGATGAGATCTTGTAATTTGTGACAATACGGATGGACCTAGGGGATATTATGCTAAGAGAAATAAGTCAAACTGAGAAAGATAAATACCGTATGATTTCACTCATATGTGGAATCTAAAAAGCTGATGGTATCACAATTCCAGACTTCAAGCTTTATTACAAAGCTGTAATCATCAGGACAGTATAGTACTGGCACAAAAACAGACACATAGATCAATGGAACAGAACAGAGAACCCAGAAATGGACCCTCAACTCTGTGGTCAGCTAATCTTCGACAAAGCAGGAAAGAATATCCAATGGGAAAAAAGAGAGTCTCTTCAACAAATGGTGTTGGGAAAACTGGATAGCCACATGCAGAAGAATGAAACTGGACCATTTCCTTACACCATACACAAAAACAGACTCAAAATGGATGACAGACCTAAATGTCAGACAGGAATCCATCAAAATCCTAGAGGAGAACACAGGCAGCAACCTTTCTGACCTCAGCTGCAGCAACTCCTTGCTAGACAAGCTTCCAAAGGCAAGGGAAACAAAGGCAAAAATGAACTATTGGGACTTTATCGAGATAAAAGGCTTTTGCACAGCAAAGGAAATAGTCAACAAAACCAAAAGACAACTGACAGAATGGGAGAAGATATTTGCAAATGTCTTCTCAGTTAAAGAGAGTATCCAAAATCTATAAAGAGCTTATCAAGCTCAACACCCAAAGAACAAATAATCCAATTAAGAAATGGGCAGAAGACACGAACAGACATTTCTCCAAAGAAGACATCCAAATGGCCAACACACAAATGAAAAATGTTCCACATCACTTGGCATCAGGGAAATACAAATCAAAACCACACTAAGATACCACCTCACACCAGTCAGAATGGCTAAAATTAACAAGTCAGGAAATGACAGATGTTGGCGAGGATGCAGAGAAAGGGGAACCCTCTTGCACTGTTGATGGGAATGCAAGCTGGTGCAGCCACTCTGGCAAACAGTATGGAGGTTCCTCAAGAAGTTGTAAATAGAGCTACCCTATGACCCAACAATTGCACTATTGGGTATTTACCTCAAAGATACAAATGTAGTGATCCAAAGGGGTACCTATACCCTAATGTTTATAGCAGCAATGTCCATGATAGCCAACCTATGGAAAGAGCTCAGATGCCCATCGACAGATGAATGGATAAAGAATATATATATATACAATGGAATACTACTCAGCCATCAAAAAACGAAATCTTGCCATTTGAAATGATGTGGATGTAACTAGAGGGTATTATGTTAGGTGAAATAAGTCAATCAGAGAAAGACAATTATATGGTCTCACTGATATGTGGAATTTAAGAAACAAAACAGAGAATCAGGGGAAGAGAGGAAAAAAATAAACAAGATGAAATCAAAGAGGGAGATAAACCATAAGATACTTTTAACTATAGGAAACAAACTGAGGGTTGCTGGAGGGGTGGGGGGACGGAGTAACTAAGTGATGGACATTAAGGAGGGCATATGATGTAATGAGCACTGGATATTAAATAAGACTGATAAATCACTGACCTCTACCTCTGAAACCAATAATACATTATATGTTAATTAACTGAATTTAAATAAAAACAAAAAAATGACCAGCACTAAGACATTCTAATAAAATGATGAAGTTTAAAAAAAAAAAAAGAATAAACATCCAAACAATAAGTAGAATCAGACTTATAAAAACAGAGAACTGATGGTTGCCACAAGAAAGGGAGGTAGGAAGATGGGTAAAATGGGTGAAGGGGAGGGGGAGATACAGGGTTCCAATTTTGGAATAAACAGGCTGTTGGAACAAAAGGTACAACATAGGGAATACAGTCAATGATATGGTAATAGCATCGTATGATGACAGATGGTAGATACACCATCTGTGGTGCTATGCTATTTGGTGAACATAGCACAATGTACAGATATGTGGAATCACTATGTCATACACCTGAAACTAACATAACATTGTATGTCAACTATACTCAATTTTTTTAAAATCCAAGGGAGGAGGCGCCTGGGTGGGGCAGTCGTTTAAGCGTCACCTTTGGCTCAGGGCGTGATCCCAGCATTCTGGGATCGAGCCCCACATCAGGCTCCTTCACTATGAGCCTGCTTCTTCCTCTCCCACTCCCCCTGCTTGNGTCACCTTTGGCTCAGGGCGTGATCCCAGCATTCTGGGATCGAGCCCCACATCAGGCTCCTTCACTAGGAGCATGCTTCTTCCTCTCCCACTCCCCCTGCTTGTGTTCCCTCTCTCGCTGGCTGTCTCTGTCAAATAAATAAATTTTTAAAAATCGAAAGAAAGAAAGAAAGAAAGAAAGAAAGAAAGAAAGAAAGAAAGAAAGAAAGAAAATCAAATCCAAGGGAAAACTCTTTGTCATAGCCATTTGTCTTATATAACTCCTCCTCTGAGTAAAATTTATGTCAGATTTTAAAAGAAATAGAGGTATTATTTTAGGATATCAAACCCTTACATTGAAAGTTACTGGGTTTTCCAAAACATATCAAGGAAAATAACAATGAGTTGAGACATTTTAAATATCAGTACAGTGTCAAGCATACTTACTGTAGGAAAAACATTAGCAGAGACTGATGTCATTAACAAATTCACATCAAATTAAATTATAAAACATATATTAAAAGAAAAAAGTATGCTTAGGATCAACATAAAATGTTCTGCAAGTTTCAGCACAAACATTTCTAGAACATGAATTGATGAAACTCTAGCAACTAATACTGGTAAGGTGAAATCAGTATTATAGGTCTATTTTGTTACGTTTCAACTTGGTTGTCAAACTACTATGACATCGTAGGAGTTTGTCAGATAATAACTATTTCCCAATTGCTATATGAATACTAAGTTGTTTTAGTATTCATATTTTCATAGTAATCATTTTCATTGTATTTGCTCAACAGTTCTGTGAGACATACAAAAATGTTTTATTAGCTCTATGTTTAAGATGAGAAACCTAAAACAAAATGGTATGTGACTGGGCCAAAATCACTTGGCTAGACAGTGGCATCTAAGACTTGAAGCTAGGTTTTCTGGTAACTAATCCAGGGTTCTTTCCAGTATAATGTTATACACCATATTTATTTAGATTTGTATTTATCAGTATTTTTACCCACAAAAAAAGCAACACTGTTTATGCTATAGCCATAGCACAATTTTCCTTATGTGCATCAGAATGTCTTTATAGAGGGGCGCCTGGGTGGCACAGCGGTTGGGCGTCTGCCTTCGGCTCAGGGCGTGATCCTGGCATTGTGGGATCGAGCCCCACATCAGGCTCTTCCGCTATGAGCCTGCTTCTTCCTCTCCCACTCCCCCTGCTTGTGTTCCCTCTCTTGCTGGCTGTCTCTATCTCTGTCGAATAAATAAATAAAATCTTTAAAAAAAAAAAAAAGAATGTCTTTATAGAAAATAATTGGTATTAATTCTCTAAATAGATCATCACAAATGCAAATTTATGTACTTATCTCTGCCTCCGCTCTAAATATGTACTGTTGAAAATGCATTCTAGATAACAGATCCATAATTTGGACAGGTGATATCTATTTATTTAGTTCCAAGTTTTATGGATATTACCTGGCCACCAAGCATTGTGAATAGTAGGAGTCTTATTTAATAAGCATAATGTTGACTTTTTGCCTTAATACTTTCCAACTTCATTGCTCTTTACTTTAAAACAACTTTATAGAAAAATAAGTCTGCTGTTATCATGCAATATTTGTGTCATATTTGTGTTTACCGTTGATGAAAATAATTCTTCATGTTAAGAAAAAAAAAACCTACTTAAAAATAAGCAGTGTGACAGGGCAGAAAAAAGATTAGATTGGACGCACAAGTGCTTAACTTTGGGTATTTAGTATTACCTCGACCTTATAATCTTAAGAAAATTGCCTCTCTCTGGGTATCTATCTTCTTCCTTGTAGAAACTGAACCTAGACAGGCTCCAACAATCTTCTCAAATCTTGGAGTTTTCCTTTATAGAAGATAAGTGTGTGTCAGAGTAAGAAACTAAGAGTACTGAAGCAATTTTTAAGACGTTTAATATGAAAACTAACTTGGGGAAGGAAGAAAAGAAGGAAGTAAAAAATCCTTATGAGGGAAACATAAGATGTGGGACTGTCTGGATTCAAGGAGATGGAAGCTAAGAGAGTCAAACGAAACTGTGTCTTATACCAGAGAAACTAGAAAATGATAGCATGGAAGCTTTGCAGTAGATGTGGGGAAGATTATAAACTTCATTTTGGATATAATGAGTTTAATATGTTTCATATCCGCATGATGAAAGACAGTTGGAACTATACTATTCTAGAATTCAGAAGGGATGCCAGGGCTAGGGAAACAACTTTAAGAGGTTTTGCATAGATTTGAAAACTGAATCTACTCATGGGAGAATATGAGTCCTTCAAGACAGAAATTATATAGACAGAAAGGAGGAAAGAGCCAAAGTGATGGTCATGAGCCAAGTCCACTCTTAGGCAACAAAAATATGAACCAGGAAATGAGGCTGGGATGGAAATCTCTGAGAGAAGGAGATGGTGGCTTAGCAAAGAGAGTGCAAAGAAACATCTTTCCAAGAATAATGGAGTGACTAAGATAGTTATATACTTTTAATTCATATATCTCTTTACATACCTTAATAATATATTTCTCCGTCATTTACTTGCATCATTGGGATAATGAGGTTTTTCTAAGATGAAAATTGAATATTTCATAAGATTCAGTTCTAGGAATAAACACATATTTGCATTATCTGTCATTAAGCTAGATTCCAATAACCTGAGCCAAGGGAGGACAAGTCATCATGTAATTATACTGATCGGTGTGAAATGCTATGTTTGAATAATTCACTTAAACATAGAATTGGTAGCGTATATTTCTCACTTCAATCCAACAAAATTTTATTTCAATTCAGAAAAATTTTTGATCTTTTATACTTTGCAAGACATCATGACAAGTGTAAGATGTATGAATATGACTAAAATACAAGGTACAAACATGATCAATTCAGATGACAATTAAGAGCATAAAGCACTCTAGAAATTAAGGAAAGAAGGAAACTGCAAGAACTGAGTTCAGGGAACTTAGTTCAAGGGCTGTAGGAACCTGCAGGAAAGTGACACTTAGCTGATCCAGGGATTTTGATAGATAAAAATGAGGTGGAGTCAGAGATAGCATTTCAGATGGGGNAAGGAAAGAAGGAAACTGCAAGAACTGAGTTCAGGGAACTTAGTTCAAGGGCTGTAGGAACCTGCAGGAAAGAGACACTTAGCTGATCCAGGGATTTTGATAGATAAAAATGAGGTGGAGTCAGAGATAGCATTTCAGATGGGAAAAAAAAATGGATTAGGAAAGTCCCAAAGGGAGTAGATACAGAAACTGTAGCTTCAGGGGCGCCTGAAGCCTATAGCTTCCTGGGTAGCGCAGTCGTTAAGCGTCTGCCTTCGGCTCAGGGCGTGATCCCAGTGTTCCGGGATTGAGTCCCACATCGTGCTCCTCCTCTATGAGTGCTTCTTCCTCTCCCACTCCCCTGCTGTGTACCCTCTCTCGCTGGCTGTCTCTCTGTCACATAAATAAAATAAAATAAAAAAAAGAAAAGAAACTGTAGCTTCAACATATGACTTATTTCTGGCAGATAGCAGGTGCTCCAAATATATTTGTCGTATTGATGAATGATTAAATGAATGAATTAGCATGCAAGCCTTGGAAAATCATATAATTCAACTAGAATGTAGATTGTATCAAGATAAACAGAAGTAGTTTTAGTTACTGATGATGTTATTGTTCTCTACTACCCCCAAGAGTTATTGAGAATCACTGTCTTCACTGGAATACTTGAGCTCAAATGGCAGAAGACTGACCTTAAAATTAATTGAATTATTAAAAAATTATGGATGAAAATATCTGACCTGAAGATATAATTTCTCACCTGTGATACTACAGAATTTGCATAGCTTTTCTATCAGATAATCTTGAAAATGTGCCTTTTGATTATCTAAACTTTCCCAAAGCTGTTTTCACATAAAAATGTGTATAAAGACCACATTCATCTTTATGGGCGTGGCTTACTTCTTCACCCAAGAGGATGATAAGCAGCGATGCTAGTTTAAGAACCACATGCACAGAAGTGAAATGAGTGATGAAATGAGTGTGAATGACTGGATAACTGATCTTAACAACTGGTTAATTTTCCTAGGCCCAGCCAAAAATTACTACTAAGCTTTTTGATGAATCCCTGAAAATGTGTTTGATGTAAAAAAAATGCAACACACCTGCTTTGAAGGGAAAGCAAAGGGGCTGATGAAGCTAGATCTGACAGGTAAGATGTGGGACAGGTGAAACAAAAGGCACAACAGGAATACAAGATGCCAATATGTGAAGAAGTGTGAAAGTATTTGAGACACTGGGCAGAAATCAACCCTTGCAGAGCAAGAGTGAATTCTTGAGAGAAATTGAAAATAGAGGATGAATAGGCATAATGGGATTCCATTATAAAGGAATTTAAAAGTAGCCAGAAGAATTTGGAGTCAATATGAAATACAATAGGGAGATTTGGAAATTCTTGAATAACTGAGCAGGATAATGAAATAAGACTTTTTTTCTTTTTTTTTTTTTGAAAATTTGCTGTGAAAGCTATGTAAATGATATTGGAATGGAAGGTGAGTTCAGTTAGAAGGAAGTGATAGTCGTAGGAGGTGATTAGGATGATGAGGGTCTGACTAGGTTGGACATCGTGGGAATAAAGAAGAGGCAAGAAGTTCTACTTTGCAACAATATCTAGTGCAGAAATGGAAGTAAGTTGGAAAGGGAAGATGATTCTAAGTTTTACAACTTGAGAATATAGAATAAAGGTGTTAAAAGTGAAGCCAGGCAGAGAAATGAGTAATTGAGAAGACCTGGTTTTACAGTAAGATTTCATTCACTTTTGGACATGTTCATTTTGAAGAGGCTAGAAGAACACCCCAGTGAAAATGTTCTGTTTCAGTTGGGAAAAAAAAAAAGTGTCTACATGTAGGAAGACTGGAGATCAGGAGTGGAGGTGCTGGCTTAGCAATCAGGAGAGCCGAGGTGGAGTGGTCAGTGTAGGAGAAATTGAGGAGTAGAGGTTAATGAGAGCAGAAACTTCACAAAGAGGAGCTGGTGAAAAAAAAAAAAAAAAGCACAGGTAAAACTAGGAAACATGTATGAGAAATGATGCTCAAAATTTGAGAAAAATAAAGACAGAATAAAGTTTTGGACTGATCATGCAAGAAAAGGTTACCATTACAAAAGCAATGGTAGTGTGGTAGTACGAAGAACAAATTACAAATTGTTTACATTTTATTTATTTAGATAGCTCTGTAGTGTTTCTCATCTCCCTCTGTGATTGGGTAAGTGAAGGTGTACATATATTTATATATTTGTTTTCTACTTTTTGAGGCTAGGAGAAATCTTTTTTTTTTTTTTAAGATTTTATTTATTTGACAGAGAGAGAGACAGCCAGCGAGGGAGGGAACACAAGCAGGGGGAGCGGGAGAGATAGAAGCAGGCTCCCAGCGGAGCAGGGAGCCCCATGTGGGGCACGATCCCAGAACCCTGGGATCAGTCCCTGAGCCGAAGGCAGATGCTTAATGACTGAGCCACCCAGCCGCCCCAAGTCTAGGAGAAATCTAACCACATTTGGAAGCTGGTAGTACGGAAACTATTAATAAAAATAAGTATGAAGAATAAAAACATGGGAAATGTAGTTATAGATGATGGGGGGAAATGGGACACAGACCAAAGTGGAGAAATTTTCTTTGGATCATAGATGTGATATATTCAGTTCACACAGACTGAAGAAAAAGAAAGAAAGGCAAATTTAGGAACATAGAAGGGGGGAAGTCTTGAATCTTCAAATTATGCTTTATTGGAGCTTTTTTTCCCTGAAGAAAAGTTAATTGCCACATTCTAAATCCAACACATTCCATGTTTTTTAGTTAAACCATGGAAACTAGAAGAGAATTTTAATTCCTAGTTCAGGCCTTCAGCTTCTTTAAAACATTGCTTTCAAAGGAGCTTATACACATAGTGCGGTTTCCTTCAGGGATATAGACATTAGTCCTCAAGATGGAGGTTGCTAGGAGGAAGTCATCTTCCATTAGAATATTACATAATTCTGGACCATGCATTTTAATGGCATAAATTTGTAAACTGTCAGATTCCTACACTATTTAAACCCAAGGAAGCCTCCAGATACTGCGATATAACTTGCAAACATAAATGTCTCTAATGTTCGATCTACACCAAACATCAGCTCTCTTACCTCACGATTTATCTACTGGTGGGAAAAAAATCTCCAGAAAATGATTAAACCCTCCTTTTAATGCATGTTTTTCAAAATATATGAGCAACACGTATATTCACATAATCCTACAATGCAATAAATTACATTGTATTTATGCATAGTAAGGAGATTTCCTCCAAAAGCAGTTTTATTGAAAAAAAAATGCTAAACAGCACATGACAAAATAACAAATATTCCTAAATTTCACTTAGTTTACAATAGTAACTGACACAATGGATGATACAAGGAACTTAATGACTCTAAATCACATTTTAAGTCATACAATCAAATTATTTTTAATATAATAGCAAATGTTATTTCTTCGAAAGTGGCAATACTTGTACTTAAACACCTATTTAAATGTCTTCTCAATCAGAAAATCCAGGCCCATCTCTCATTTTTGAAAAACAAAATTGATTTTTCATATACCTACCCTAATATCTCCCACTACCCTTTCCTTTCTGTTATCACTCATGTTGTACCTATGTGCCTATAATGTCGGTCTTCTATCTCCATCACCCAAATCCCACCTCTTGTCAAAGTCTAGCTCAAATACCACCTCCCTCCATTAATTCTCTGGAACTTTCCAACTTGAAGTAATCACTCTGTTCTAGTAACCTTAATGTCCATTACTAGAAAAGCATTTTCAACATGCATTAGATTACCTGACTATTATCTGACTATTATATAATAGTCATATTATCTGACTATTATATAATATTTTAAGATTTATTTATTTATTTGAGAGAGCGAGAGAGAACACAAGCCGGGGAGGAGGGGTGGGATAGAGGGAGAGGGACAAAGACACTCCTCGCTAAGCAGGGGGCACCAATACAGGGCTTAATCTCAGGACTCCAGTATCATGACCTGAGCTGAAGGCAGATGCTTAATCGACTGAGCCACCCAGACACATGTATATATATTAAAATTAAAGTAACTTATATAAATGCTTCATCCCTAAACTCTCCCACCCCCAATACACTATAAGGCCTCAGAGATCAAGGTTCATATCTAGTTTTTCTTTGAATGTATTCTAGTGCCTAGTACGTGATATAAGTTATAACTCAATACTTAAAGGTTGAGTAAATTTTCAAGTGTAGTATTCTTTTTTTAATCAAAAAAATTTACACTAAGTCTTTTACTGTGTGTTGCTGCCATTGTATGCATAATAATTACCCTTGTGAAATAGACATGTATGAAAGTTCGGAGAGCCAGATGTTCAGGACTGACAAAGGTAGAAATGTAGATAGGACAGCACATGTTATAGGGATAAGCTTTTGCACAGGCTTCAAATTTAGTTCACTGGTTCATGAAAAGTGGTTTAGAAAACCATCCAAAGTAGTTATTTTACTACGAAAAGGAACAGACTTTCTGGGGTCTGAAAGGATTCGCTCTTGAAGAAACTCCAGTCAGCAGGAGGTCATGTGGAGCATTCTGCAGACAGAATTGTTTCACATCTGTGGGTGCCTGTTGAGCCCTGGTTCCAGCCAGAGCTGTTCAACCGCTTCCTTCATGGTGGTGATGCTGGGGGAACCAGCACAAGTGTAATACTCTTTAATAACTACCACATAAGAAAAAAATCATGAAGGTGGAATCAACTCCAGTTGTCATGTAATTATTCAATTCAATATACTCACTAACAGTAAAACTTTGAGCGAAGTGTTTCACTATAAACTACTTAAACATGAAGACTGTTTCCTTATGAAACTGGATAGTTTCTGTTCTGAATTACTACTAATACAAACGAATCAGAGATGACAGAGAACTTGCTATTGTTACACACAAGGAGTTTCTTCTTGCAAAGCCACTAAATCTAACATAGAAAATAATACAGTTTTTAAAGCTGGTTTAAAATTTATAATCCATATAAGAAAGATGTTTATGTCAAGTAAGTGTTAAAAACTCTTTAATTAAAATCTACATTTTAAAATGCTATTTCTCCTGATTTCAAAAATGTCATGAGGAAATGGGAGGGAGAAAGAGAGAAAGAATGGTGTGGAAAATAAGTTATTCAATACAGCATCTATCTGTATAAATTAGTTTGACTACAGGAATGCACTTGACCAGTCGTAAAACATCAAAGAACTGTGTGGACCACTCAGGCTTGTGTCTCAAACTAAATGTGAGCATACTACCAAGACACATATCTACTATGCATAAGGACTGCTTTAATTATTGGTATGTTTGTGCAGAAAGTGCTAGAAGATATTTTATTATACTCATCTACAAAATGTTGTGTTTCTAAAATACTGTTATTTTTAATATCATGATAATGAACTTCAAAGGCTAGAGATAACAGACAGTAAAATCTTCCTCAAGCCTCAGTGAGCCTAACTAGTCATAGTGTGTTTTCAGAGGACATTTCTCAAAATTACGTGTGTTGCTAGTATTCATCGGCAAACTATAAGTAAATATATTATCAACACAATTTAATTCCATCAAGTAATTAAAAATCTGGTTAAGAACTTAATTCAA
>NC_048220.1:111896610-112000528 GCF_002007445.2 Ailuropoda melanoleuca | reverse complement strand
AAGAACTTAATTCAAAATAATAAACTAGAGTAAGTAAATTTATTTTGTCTGAAAGTAACTACTTTTGGTCTGTGTGTTTGGAATAGAAAGTTGCCATATTAAACAACTCAGAAATACAAATGGTGTCATAAAAAATAAAGATAAATATTATGTAAAAGATCAGATTTTTTTAATTGGAAAGGCTTGTAGCTTCTGCTCTGTTCTCGAAGTCTCTGGTTATTAAAAATTGTTTTGATTATCTTTTAAATAAACCTTTGTTTTAGGATAGTTTTAAATTTACAGAAAATTCCAAAGATAGTGAGTTCCCACATATTTCACAAACCAGTTTCCCTTATTTTTACATCTTACCTTCGTCATTAGTAATGAACTCATATTAATAGAATATTATCAACGAAAGTCTATACTTTTTTAAATTGCCCCTATTTTTACCCAATGTCCTTTTTCTATTCCAGTATCCGATTCAGGATACTGATTACACTTAAGTTGCTATGTCTCAGTTCCTACTGGTTGTGACAGTTTCTCAGGCTATTCTTAATATTGATGACCTTGAGATTTTTAAGGACTATGGGTCAGGTATTTTGTAAAATACTCTCAGAACTGGGATTTGTCTGATGTTTTTCTCATGACCAGACTGGGGTTATGGGTTTTGTGGAGGAAGACCACAGAGATGAGGACCACATCATGTCAAGAGTACATAACTAGCAACATGACTTATCACCATTAATTTTGATTACCTAGCTGTGGTATGTTGGTCAAGTTTCTCAACTGTAAAGTTACTACTATTTTCACTCTTTCTTAAAAAGAAGTCACTACTGGCAGCCCTGAACTAAGGAATGGGGAGTTACAGTACACTTCCTCGAGGGTTGAGAATCTACATAAATTATTNCTTCTGGGATCAATACTTGAGCCTGGCTCCTTGCGCAGCAGGGAGTCTGCTTCTCCCTCTCCCTCTGTCCCCCCACTCATGCTCTCTCTCTCTCTCAAATAAATAAAATCTTTTATATATACATTTCGAGTACAATTAAAAATAATTCTGGGATTTAAAATAAGAAAGCACAGAATGAATGCATTTTCAATAAGAGATGTGTGGATACAAAAGCACCTACTGTATATTGAATGTAGGTGTCACAAACTTCAGAATTCCCAATTATTGCTGCTTGAAAAATATAAATAAGTAGCAATATAATTTCCTGGAAAATCTGATTTGGTAACTTTTCTGAAACTATTACTCTCACTACTACTCTGAATTTCATCTTGGGAGAGACATACTGCCCATACTTCCAATAATTTGCAGCACCCCTCTAATACCAAGTCTGATACTATCTTTGCTCCAGATTTAGATACAGAATGAAATCAACTTTTGTCCCTTAAGATATCTTAGGCCAGACAAGTCCTCTCTCTCACTCTGTTAGTCATATTATGTCTATTACCCATTCATTCAAACTTTTCATGACTGTTCCTTTCCCACATACACTAGATCCCATGGCGGATCACCTAGAGCACTCATTCTCTGGCCCACTGAGTCACCGGTGACCCTTCATTCCAACACATCCTCCAGCCAAACCCAAATGTGGGTAGAGGCTGCAATCTGAATGCTCTCTATATACACAGAGATGCTGAACTGTTAGAGGAGTTTTGCACAGCCATGCCAAGGATGGCACCACAAACTTACGTTCTTCATCCTCAGCCCTGTTTGTTATACTTGACTGTACCTTTTGACCTTTCCCTGGATCATCCCAAAGTAATAAATTAGCTTTACCTTCAGGAAGAGACAAATAAGCCTAATACGATTTAAGGGTCATCTCTGTACAGCTCCCATCACCCACCTGCATTAAGTAATTTGCTCACTTCTTTCCATTGTGAAATTTCTTTTCTATCATTAGATATAAAAGCGTAAGTTTTAAAAACATAGGATAAATATACTTAAATCCAAATACCACTAATAATGTTTGGTCCCAGATACTTTTCTGTTTTAATGGGAAAGACGTTTAGGAGTGAAAAGAGAAAAATGCTACAGGAAAAGGCTAGGGAGCAGACCACAGATTATTCATACTTCGCAACTTTGCCTACACTCGGCCCAGTTAGTCACTAACTGGATCAAGACAAATAAGGAGCTCTCCACTGTGGTTGTGTGTATGCTTCCCTGCTTTACATGATTTACAAAGTATGCATATGCACATATGTTTACATGCTGGACTTCATTTTTAACATGGCTGGACTTTATGCACATGAGCTTTATTTTCAGAAGATTTCTTTGCTGAAGTATCACTGTATTTCAAATGTTTCATACTTATCACTTAGCTTTTCCAGTATGATCTCTTTTGTCATTGTAAGTCTGTTATATTGTCTATGAGAACTTCAGGAAAACAAGATTTTTAATATGCATCTTACCATTACACAAAGAAATACGAGTATAACTTGTTCTAGAAACACACACACACACAGAAGCAAATCTATATATACCTGTATAGTTTTATTTATCAATCAGATACATTGTATCACATATATTAGAAGTAATTTAAAATAAATAAAACTAAATTAAATTAAATTTAAAAAACTATAATTGCATTGTATTTTGATTTGTATTACTCTACAGGGAAATCAGAATAAACATTTCACCATGTTTAACATAAGCTATGTTTGGAGCATATCATTCAGGCCACTCAGGTAAATAGTAGGGAGGGAACAAAACTAAAAGAGGTAAAAGACACAAATGCTCTGGGGAAAATCTGAGAAAGAGGGAAGAATAGAATGGCTAAAATAACCAGATATTAATGCAGTCTCAAGATAATGGAATATAAATTATAAATAAATTCCCAGAGNGTATGATCTCTTTTGTCATTGTAAGTCTGTTATATTGTCTATGAGAACTTCAGGAAAACAAGATTTTTAATATGCATCTTACCATTACACAAAGAAATACGAGTATAACTTGTTCTAGAAACACACACACACACAGAAGCAAATCTATATATACCTGTATAGTTTTATTTATCAATCAGATACATTGTATCACATATATTAGAAGTAATTTAAAATAAATAAAACTAAATTAAATTAAATTTAAAAAACTATAATTGCATTGTATTTTGATTTGTATTACTCTACAGGGAAATCAGAATAAACATTTCACCATGTTTAACATAAGCTATGTTTGGAGCATATCATTCAGGCCACTCAGGTAAATAGTAGGGAGGGAACAAAACTAAAAGAGGTAAAAGACACAAATGCTCTGGGGAAAATCTGAGAAAGAGGGAAGAATAGAATGGCTAAAATAACCAGAAAATTAATGCAATCTCAAGATAATGGAATATAAATTATAAATAAATTCCAAGAAAATGCAAAGTAAAGGAATGGTCATTTATGTGTTAAAAAATTTGTGGGAATTTTTTTTAAAGATTTTACTTATTTATTAGCGAGAGAGACAGCCAGCAAGAGAGGGAACACAGGCAGGGAGAATGGGAGAGGAAGAAGCAGGCTCCCAGTAGAGGAGCCTGATGTGGGGCTCGATCCCAGGACCCCGGGATCCTGCCCTGAGCCAAAGGCAGACGCTTAACGACTGAGCCACCCAGGCGCCCCAAATTTGTAGGAATTTTGTCTGCCTTCTCAGTGACCTATCCTGGGTCTAGCTTAGTGGCTGACACATACTATGTTATTAGTAAATCAGCATTGAATTGAATGGCATAGCTGTGAAGTTTCAGAGAATTTCTCAGAGCCCTGCCTCTTGAATTCCATTCCAAACTGTCTGGCTCTGTTTTATTACCTCTAGTTTAACTCTGTAACCCAACACTGTTTCTCTGCCTAACTCCAAAGTACAGATAACTGAAGTTGTCTATTTAGCTTTAAATTTTGGCTTGGTTCTTAGACATATCAAATAGTTTAAAAAACATACAAAAGTAGAGACACATGAAAGACAATTGAATATATGTTTAAAAAACAAGCAAACTATAGTAGGAATAATATGGTGTTGGTTTGGAAGACAGAAGTGGAAACTAGAAGCCAAAGGATGGATGGATGAATTATAAAAGAAAAGTAAGAGAGGAAATAGACCTAAACCTTGGCAGTGATGATGAAGAGGTAACAGATTTAGACGGCAGAATAAATACGGCATGGTGAGTCTGGTGTGTGTGTGTGTGTGTGTGTGTGTGTGTATGTGCCCACGTGCAAACCTATGCACCACAGGTTGAATGCCAGGGAAGAACAAAGTAGGAGCCTAAAATAATAATGAGATTTAGTGTTAAGTACCATCATTAATCACTCAATCCTTGAGGAAACATAAACCATAGAGCAGTTTTGGCCATCAGGTCAAAGGTGACATAATATATCAAAGGGGTAGTTGGATCTGTGGTCTGATGCTAAGGACTATGGCCTGGGCTAGAAAAGGCAGCAATAGTTAAAGGCATGGTAACGGATGGCACTTCCCAAGGACAATATGTGCAGTGAGGACAGACAAGACCTTGAAGCTAGACCTTGAGAACCAATAACATTTAAGCGATAATGAGAGAAGAGAAGGGTCAGAGAAGTCAAAAAGGAGTGTCAGGTACCATTAAGGGTTCAAATTAAATCAAGTCTAGAGTGCTTACTAGAGTAAGAAACAAGGAATTAAATGACATTTTACAAGACTTATTGTTTGGTTGGTTGGTTGTGTTTTTGTTTCCAGGGTTCTGCTCAAATGGAAAGCCAGATAATGCAGGGCTTACGAGTAATGATAAGCAAGGGAGAGAGACTGAATATAAATTCCTCTTTTCAAAAGTCTGTAAAGGTAAAAAGTAAATTATGAAAGTATCAAAAATAACTGAGAACCAAAGGTTTGTTTCATTTTGTGTTATTTAAACTAAAGTGTTTTGAGCATGCTTCTTATAGAGAAAGAATTTAAATTTACCCAAGTTAGAAGAGGGTAAATGATGAAATACATTTCTGAATTACCCATTATTCTTAGGAAATTCTGATTTTGAAGACTGGAACAGAACTTACCCCATTTTTCCAAGAATTTAAAATTGACTCTATTTTTAAACAGAAAAGTCTCAGCAGGATTTTCCTAAATTCTTCAGTTATTTCTGTTTTTGTTTTTGTTTCATTCTGTTTGGAATTTCGGTTCTTCAGATTATTTCTAAGCTTCACAGTCCCAATAAGTGATGTGGAGTTATGAAATAATCCTTTTTGGATTCAATAATTCCATTAGATGGAATATCCTGCTATCAGACCTCGAGAAACCAGAGGGAATGATCTCAGAGATACAGCGGGACTGTACCTTTAGGGAAATTTCTTGGACATCTGCCACAAAACCTCATACGTTGTTTCTTGCCTTTCTTAGCTGCCTTTTTTTTTTAGTAGATTCAAAGTCTAATAGTAACTCTCTTAAATTTTCCCAAGCAATTGTAATCTATTATTCTCTTGAACTCCAATTTATAAGCTATCTAGTATATAATATTTCTATGGTCGTAGACTGCAACCTAATAGCAACAATTGACCTTTTGGTATAATAGCTATATCTTTCTTCAATAATATCTGCAGCTAAAGTTTTACAGCTTCTTTCTATTTCCATACACCTCCCAATGCCTTCACTAAGAGTACAGCTCTTCACTGCTATTTTCATTTGAATAGTCTGTTCTTTCTGGTATGTAAGCACTATCATTTAAAAGGATACAAAGAAAAATAATGAAAGGAGATTAGAAGTATTTTTAGGAAATAGAATTGTTCTCACTAGTTCTTATGTTTTCTGGAGTAGTAAACTTAAGTAGAGCCAAAAAAAAAAAAAACAAAAACAAAAACAAAAACAAAAAGTCTTTATATTTTATTTCTGTCTTAGTTGCCTGCCTGGATAAGAACATTTCTATTCTCAAGATTTACCCTTAACTCTTTCTTGTCAAATACTTAGCTTTTTATAAAGAGAAATAAGCATTTGGAATAATGAGGTTTTTACACATAGAATTCAATCCAACATGGTGAACTGGAAGTGAACTTTCAGAAAAATGCAGTCAATACTTGGCTGATGGGCTACCATTTCCCACTCAAGACCATCACCTAAATAACTAAGATTCTTATAGCCAGGAAAAGAATATATAAATTCTAACACATTTTTTAATCAAGTCAGAGAAAAAGTCTGAGTCAACTGGGTCAGGATATGACTAAATTCCTCCGGGATAAGTGGTTAAGATCCTGGGCTTCTCTACTTAGAAGCTGTCTGACCACCTAACCACTGCATAATCTGGTTTTCTAGACTGTAATATGACACAAATAATACACGTTGTAGGGCTACTCAAAGGATTCAGTACTATAATATAAATAAAGACACTTAAAACAGTGTCTGGTACATAGTTAGAATTTAGCAGATAATACTGTATTTTGACTCTGTAGAATAAATCACCGACTCTTGCTTGTCTCATGCATGACATTTCAACAATAATTCTTTCCCCCACTAAATTAATGTAAAACTAACTGTGATGAAAAAATGCTTAAAATGCTTGATTTACTGTGGACACTTGGTCAACATAGTAGCATGCTTTTCAAAGAAAACAGTGGACAGTACTTCCAGGCACACTGACTGCATATTTTGTGAACTTCATTCAAACTCAGATAAAGTAGAACCACTTCATGTCTAGTTATTGATAATAAAAGAATCTGAGGCTGTGGGGGTGATCACCTTGTTTAAAAACTTGATAAGAGAAATAAAAAATATAAAACCACAAAAATATATATATTTTAAAAATCACAGTTAGCGAAGTTATGTTTCTAGGAAGGAATTTTATTTTCAAACATCACTAGCTTTTCAATATTACCTCACGTGGTCATACTTCCTAGTTATTAAATGTTTACAGCAATGTGCTTGTGGTATCTGTCATACTGATTTAAGAATATATTTTGGTCATTACTATCTCTCGCTGTTTGCCTACAGTGAGCTCTCACATAATTAGGGCTGAATACACTGCACTTTTAAAATTAAACCAAGCCTCTGGGAAAGAATCATGGAAATAGATGGTTAAAGGACACCCAGGCAATTAACAAGCATGATAAAGTTAAAAATTGAAGATAGGAAAGTAGGTTAAGAGCTTTTCTCTCTCTTCCCAACATGAGGTGTTGACACAGAAGGAATATACATTAGACTGATTTCCACAGAAAAGAGATGTAGAGGCAATCCACCTTTTAGCCAGTAAGTAAATCCCTTTGCTATTTTCCAATGGATTTTTCTACCTTTTTAGCACACAATTCTGAAATAATTGAGTGACTTTCAAAACTAACCTGAAAATCCTTTATGCTTTCTAGAGTCATAACACTGTAACAATAGACTAATAAAGACTTAAAGGTTACGTATCTGAGATAAGTTTACCCCAGCAATCACTTTTTTTACAAAAAAAAAAAATACATGCAAAAGTGCTGACTATCTGTGATGGTTTGCAATAAAACTCTCAGAAATAAATAGTGAAACATTATGAAATTTAGCTGATGATTAAATATTATAGAATCAATGTATCATTATTTTCTTTAGTGGCATATAATTTTTGTACAATTTCCCTATTGGCACTCTTTTCCTCCATTAAAGTTAAATCCTTATGTGCCTGTCTTCTTTACGAGACAAAAAGCCTCTGAAGGACTGTTATTGGTGGTTTCATTCTTTCTCACATTGAAAGCACCTAGTGTTCCCTGAAAACATAGTCAGCACTCAGCAAATATTTACTGAATGAGTGAAATCATCAGTACAATCCAATGTCTTTTAGATATACCACTATTATTTATTTGTACTCATGTATTAATCACCCAAGCGGATAACAGAAGAAACTAAAAAGGGAATTTACTATTTGTTAAATATTGGCTAGGTGTCAAGCACCTTTCACATATTATTATCACAACATCCTTAAGGAGACAGTTAACATTTTCTCAAATTTTACAGACTAGCTTCAAAGAGATTGAACTTCTCCTCAAATCAAGTTAAAAGAGTTACGGTTCTGACTTTCCTGAGATCATGTTTGGGTCATGTTCCCACCATAAAGTTGCATTATCTTGCTTTGCCTTAGCATAATTAAGGTTTTGCTCCAAATACAAATCAGATCTGTGAGTAAAACAGAAATAAATAGTAATATTATACTTCTTTTTCATTACAGCCTGATCTTTCTTTTTGAAAATTAATATTGCTTCCCCCTTTTCCCTTACTTTTTATTGTAAAATAAACAGATACAGAAGACAGTGATTTATAATAAATCAAACACCCTTGAAACCACCACCCAGGGACAAGAACTAGAACTTTATCACCACCACCACTAGGAAGCCCTGCCATGTGCACCACCCCAATCACAGCCCCCGAGCACCCTCTGAAATAACAGTTCTTCTGACTTTCACAGTAGCTGCTTCCTTGAAGTTCTTTATATGGTTTCATCACAATTATGCATCCCTAAATTGCATAGTTTGATCTGCCTCAAACTTCCACTTTCAGACTGCCTCTTAATTTACAAATTCCCCTCCATCCCATTCTTTTCCTTACTTATTACTGCTGAAGAACCTGGGTGGCAGGCCCATCAATTCTCCAACACCGGGTTTTGCTGATTACATGCTCAAGGTACAAGTTCAGCATGTTCCTCGGCCCTCCGTATTTCCTGAAGTTTGGCACCTGGATCCAGAGGCCAGATGAGACTCAGATTCCATTCCCTTGGCAAAACTATAGGTGGTGTGTGTTCTTTAATCAAGAAAACGCAATATCTGGTTTTGCTCTTTCTTGTTATTAGTGGCCATTGATGCTCAACATCTAGATGGGTTAATTGAATGGTGGTGGTAAAAGGGTGATTTTCTAATAATATCATTATTCCTTTTCATGTATTAACTTTAACAATTTTATAAAGACACTCTTTTCCTCTTCTACTATTTGGCTACACATTGGTTCAGATAATACAGGCAAAGCAGGGTAGATGCTTGATTTGTTTCTTTTATTTATCCAAGTTTCAAAGTAAGGAACTGAGTTCTCATTAGTTTTAGAGGTTAACCACTTTTTGAATCATTATGAACTCAAATTCAAACATCTGCTGAGTTTGACTTTGTTGAAATTCTCATCCTTTTTGAAACTCATCTTGGCTTCTTCAAGTTGGCTCCTGATTCTTTTTTATATTACCCTGGTAATCTCTGATAATTTCTTTACTATCTGGAATGTCAAGTTGTTTCAGGACCTTAATATGTACTTCCAGCCCCAGACTTGGGATCAGCCATTTCTCCTCTTGAAATTACTGCAGACCTCTTGCTCTTGGATTGTGCCAATCTCATCCCAGTTTTGGTTGCTTCTCCAGCATATACGTGTTGGTTATGTGGGAGGTCTGCCTATTCTCTATCAGATAAACTTGATTCTCATCATTTCCTTCCTTCAACCGACATGGAGGTTCAGAAAACACAGGGCTTGCAGTGGGTACAGGTTTGTCCCAATTTATTTATCTTTTAGGGTTCATGGGGATAGTTTTGCTATAAATGTCATCCATGTGTTTTGGTTCTGCATCTATCTGCTCTATTTTTTATGTGCAAAAATTAAGCTACAACTGTCTTCTAAGACTCAAGTTACTTTTCCTTTTAAAAATTATGTCAACTTCAATTTTCTTGTACCAAGAGCTATGATATCCTTTCCACTAACATTACACAAGGATCAATTTAATAGTGCTTATTTAGAAAAATTTTGATTGTTTTTTTTTCTTTTAAGTTTGGTGGACACGATAAAAGAACCTACTTACCACAGAGTCGAAGTTCAAAATAATCTTCTCTCAAAACACTGAATCAATATTTTACTAATTATACCTATAGAGACAGTGTTAATTTCCAATCCCTGCACAATAGGGCTTGAAATGTGCACTGTTATACCAAAGCAACACAATTTGGCAAAAGAAAAAAAAAAAACATGATACATATACAAAAAAGTAATGTTATTCTTTCTTAATGTCATTGCCCAAAGAGAGATATTTTCAGCTCTATTTTGATGAAGATAGCATTGATTCCAAAGGCAATGACATTTAAATAGCATTTATGCGGCTGTGAAACAAGAGTCATCCCAAGATATCCACAACATATATTCTCAATTTTTTTTAAAACTACATAAAAACAAGCATTACAGTAAACTGAATNAAATAGCATTTATGCGGCTGTGAAACAAGAGTCATCCCAAGATATCCACAACATATATTCTCAATTTTTTTTTAAAACTACATAAAAACAAGCATTACAGTAAACTGAAATAATGTAAGTATGTATGCATATTATTTTAAATAGCTTCAAACTTTATTTCTCAATACATGTTTCTGTGTGTTAGGTTAGGCTATCGATACTAAATTAAAATATGACATTTTTGTAGGAAATATAGGGGAAAAGACCATCTGGTTGTTGAAAATTGTGTATAAAAACCAAGACTGAACATAATGTTGCTAAAATTTCTTCATTCACTCATATTTACTGAGTGCCTACTTTATGCCACGCATGGAGCTAGGCTTGGGAATACAGTCCTTTATACAGGGGTTATAGTTAAGCGCCTAAGTGAGGCTTAAACTATAGATAAGGAAAGATCAAAATCNGCTTGTGTTCCCTCTCTCGCTGGCTGTCTCTATCTCTGTCAAATAAGTAAATAAAATCTTTAAAAAAAAAAAAAAACCAAGACTGAACATAATGTTGCTAAAATTTCTTCATTCACTCATATTTACCGAGTGCCTACTTTATGCCACGCATGGAGCTAGGCTTGGGAATACAGTCCTTTATACAGGGGTTATAGTTAAGCCCCTAAGTGAGGCTTAAACTATAAATAAGGAAAGATCAGAATCAAATTAGATAAACAAAACATTTCATATAATAAATTGTGATAAGTTCTATGAAGAAAAGGCAGGGCAGAGATAAGGAGAATAACTGATAAGCAGGGTTTTGGACAAGGTTGAAATTTTACTCAGTTTATACTTGTTTATATCCTTCCACTGTTACAAAAAATATTATAGGGATCATCTTTGTATCCATGTATTTGTGAACATGTCATATTTTTTCTGTAAAATAATTTACTGGCTTATACATTTTCAAGAACTTTTTATAAGGGTCAGGGGCACCTGGGTGGCTCAGTTGTTAAGCGTCTGACTTCGGCCCGGGGAGTGATCCCAAGGGTCCTGGGATCGAGCCCCGCATCAGACTCCCTGCTCCACTGGGAAGCCTACTTCTTCCTCTCCCACTCCCCCTGCTTGCATTCCCTTTCTCGCTGGCTGTCTCTCTCTGTCAAATAAATAAATAAATAAATAAATTTTAAAAAAAGAACTTTTTATAAGGGTCAAATAGACCTTCAGAAAGGTTGCAACACTTTACACAGTCTATAGAGTACTGTGTTGGAAAGCTGTGCCCCACGGCAACATTATTAAGTAATTAATATTTTTCTAGGAACTCTGATTTCAGTTGTTTTTACCTTTTATAAATTTAAACTTATTTGTATTTAATATTACTGCAAACTCATGAGAATGGATTTTATTCAACTATTTTAGTTGATTAATACTACTTTTTGTATATTTATCTTTTATATATTGATTTTTTTAAAAGATTTTATTTATTTATTTGAGAGAGAGAGAGACAGCCAGTAAGAGAGGGAACACAAGCNTTCTGCAAGGGTAATAAGTGACATCTGCTATAAAATGATGTTAAAAAAGATTAAAAAGTAATTCCTTTAAATTTACAATCTAAATAACCATTTTTCACAGGCTATTAAATTTGACAATAAAAAAATGAAAGAATTTAGCAAGTTATGAATCATCTTATTTGGCTCATATATAACATTTAACTGATTTGAAATAAGATCCCAAATGGTTTACTATGCCACTTTCTGATGAAAATAAAGATTAACAGGAAGGAGTACATGCAACTCAATGCCATTAGAATTTTCCCTAAAAGCTATTCTAAATGTTCGACACTGTAGCATTCTATATCAACTTAGAAGATAGTTATGGTAATATCCAGAAAATTCTGCAGATAGAGGATGCATTAGAAGTTTTCCAATGCTAATTGCCTCATGAGTAAAGCTATTTCACATAGAACACACAACTGCCATTGTACATCAGGGCTTCTAAGTAAAGCTATTTCACATAGAACACACAACTGCCATTGTACATCAGGGCTTCTAAGATAAAGAAACAGAACAGCCTAACACTTACATGGCCCTGCCTTCACAGACACATTTGCTTTAAAGAATTCTGAAGATTGTGAAGTATGTACAAAGAGAGAATTTTCTTTTCTCAAATAGTTCACACTCCTTCATTCTATTGCAATTTTAATTTCATAATGATAGCTAACACATAGCATTAAGTGCAGTACATAATTTCTAAGCACTACATATTCAGACACTATAAAAATATTTATAATATTAACATACAATATGTATCACTCCAATAACCTGATAAGATACATATATGATCTACCTCATTTTATAATTGAAGAAATCGAACCCCAGAATTTTGTAGACCATTATATTATCGTTTAGCTTACAGTATTTTTCCCACTTCTTGATAAGTAAATTTCTCTTTGAAAAGTTTTAGTATTTTTTTCCTGACTCAATTGTGTTCTGAAGCTTCTGTGTAATAATGACCCTTGGTGGGGTCTTTTCCTTTCATGATGGTGGGCACTCTGTGTGTTTCTCAGAAAAAACATTTTACTTCCTGCCATCTGGAAAATTCTGTTTAAAATGTCTTTAATTCCATATGTCCATTTTCACGCTTTGTTCTCATTCTGAAACTTTTTATAGATTTTGACCTTATGAATTATCCTTTATTTTGTCTACATTTTCTATTCTCTTTTTTTTTCTTTTTGCCCTAATTCTGAGAGGTTTCCTAGACTTTACGTGCCAACTTATTACACATGATCTTTTTTTTTTTTTTAACTTCCTGGGAACTCTTTTCATAGCATATTGTTCTTATTGTATACATAAAGTATCTTCCTGAAGATATAATTTACAGAGAATTTTTTTAATAACGTTGTAATTTCCCTTAACCCCAAATGCCTCACTGTTCTCTGGACTTCCTTTTGCTGTTTGATTTAGTCTTTCTTTCTTAGGATGGAAACTTTTCTCAAAAGACTCATAATCTTTTGCTTACAGATCATATTAGATGATAGAATAACAAAATGTAATTACAGTCTCTATGTACATATGTAAGGCTTTTTGCAAAGTCATTAGATAATGAATAAGAATTTGTAGACTTTGAAATGTCTCCCATTGGATGTATTTTTCTCCAGTTTCCTGCTTGGGGAGAATTGACCTGGCTTCAAGCGTTCTAATGTTAAGACTGAGAGTTCTGTATTCACTACAAAGACCCTTATTTAACCTCCTGGTTTCAGCCTGGCTTTCCTGGAAACTGTTTCAACCAGTACCTCACGTCCTAAACACTTCTGGGGTTCCATGGTGAAGGACTGTGGCAGTAAAATATAATTTTTCCACTAGCTTTCTATTTCCCAAAATGTTTTTGAGATCTCTTTTTCCTCTGCTTTCTCCTCTTTCTTCTGTTTACCTCTGTATCTGTGTGTTTTCTCAAATTATTTTGGAATGGTTTCAAGAGGTAGAAGGATAGTTAGTAGGTTTAATCCATGATGTTTCCCTGCAGCTTAGAATTATTTATGCTAATAGCCTTGTTTCCTTTTAGGTAAAAGAGTTGGAGTGACAGAATTAAGATTCAGAAGAGCTGAGTTCCTGGCCCAGTTCTTACGATCTATCTATGTCACCACGTTCATGCTGCTTAACCTCTGCAGTTTCATTTAGTCATCTGTACTGGGCAGAGAGACATAATAGTTGTTACACATCCTCGCAGGTGGCAGCATGGGGAGTGGATGCTAGGTATTGCTATAGGGAAAGAAAGAGCTTGCTTTATCTGGATTTACTAACTCCAAGAGTACATGTATGCACACTCTGGCTGCAGACTAATTCTTCACCCAGTTATTCAATAATATTTGTTAAAAGTCTGTTACGTTGACCCAGTAATTTCAATTCTAAGAGAAATGAAAATATATCTCTGCACAAGAAATTGTACAAGAATGTTTATATCAGCAGTATTTAATAACCAAAAGGTAGAAACAATGCAGATGTGCATCAACTGATGAATGGATAAACAAAATTTGGTATATCCATATGACAGAAAATTATTCAGCAAAAAAAGAAATAAAGTACTGAAACATGCTACAAAACATGGACGAAACTTGAAAATATGCTAAGTGAAAGAAGCCAATAACAAAAGACTACACATCACTCCACTGAAATGAAACGTCAAGGAAAAAAAAAAAAAACTCTACAGGCAGAAAGTAGACTGGCGGTTGCTTAGAGCTATGGGGAGAGAAGGAAAGGGGAAATAGAAATGAGTGCTAATGGGTATGGGTTCCTACCTGGATAAAATTTTCTAAAATTGATTTGGGTAATGGTTGTACAATTCTGTGAACATACTAAAAAAAATTCAATCATATACCTTAAGTGAGAATTGTATTAT
Organism: Ailuropoda melanoleuca; assembly: GCF_002007445.2. NCBI lineage: Eukaryota > Metazoa > Chordata > Mammalia > Carnivora > Ursidae > Ailuropoda > Ailuropoda melanoleuca. The sequence goes on along the minus strand of NC_048220.1, from coordinate 111,986,081 downwards.
ATCTTAATTATATCTCAAAAAAGCTGTTAAAAAAATAATGCATCTGAGAAAATTCAGGCAGGAAAAAATCTCGTACGTGCCCTTTAAGGCATTAGGAATACAAAACTGAAAAATATTGCAGACATCATGGAACTTAAATTCTAGCAAAGGGACATACATATAATTATAAATTCCAAGGAAATGAGAGACTCAGAAAACTAAATAGGGAGTAAAGGTTGAGGGTGATCACAATGATTAAACCGAAAGCTAAATGACAAGAGAAACTAACTGTGACGCAAAATGACAAACAGTGAAAGGAGAATCTAGGCAGTGAGCTTAAATGTCACATCAAAATCTCTGGGACAGGAGAGAACTCAGCTTACTGCAGGAGCTGAAAATTTACTGAAGTGGCTAGAAAGCAGTGAAGGAGTAAGTTGTGGGTGATGAGGTTACACAGACAAATTGAAATCGTACAAGATCTTGTACCTCATCTTGTAGCTCAAATGTACTTTAAAAGTAATGGGAAGCCTCTGAAGAGTTTTAAGCAGCATGATATTATTAGACATTAAATAATATTTGTTTTTAAGATCACTCTTCAAACTCTATGATGAGTAGAATATAGTTTTGACTTTCTGTCCTAAAACTGCTTATGCACATCTAAACAGAAATATCAACCACACTGGTAAACCTACATCACTCATAATTTTAAAAAGTGTCTCAACTGGTGGCAGTATTAAATCGGTAAAGTCGGTATGGATAGAATCTGTAAAATGTTCTCGGGCAGTGATTCCATTCCCTGAACTCTGCCCAAAATATAATGAAGAGTAACACACAAAGATGTTCACTGCAGCGCTATTTAACATGAATGTACAAAACTTGTAAATAGTTGCTAATTCTGTATGTGTGTAATCAGCCTTATAATTTAGCGTTATAGCTAATGTCTTGAAAATAAAAACTGGTCTGTGTAAACAAGATAGTTCGATTGTAAACCCAGGACACATATAATTCTGCTATTTTACTTTGAGTGGTCAGTTATTAGGTGAAATGGTTCAAGACTATTAAGGGGAAATTAACTAATAAACTTGAAAACGGTCATCACATCAATTTTTGTCATTCACACTTCGGTGAAATGTGTCAGATACACGTTCAACTCAAAAATAATCAATGTCACCTGAACGGCTCAGTTGGTTAAGCGTCTGCCTTCGCTCCAGTCATGAGTCCTGGGATTGAGTCTCCTGTCAGGCTCCCCGCTCAGCAGGGAGTCTCCTTCTCCCTTTGCCTCTCTCCCTGTTCATGTTCTCTCTCTCTCAAATAAATAAAATCTTTTTTAAAAAATCAATGTCAATATATATGCTTATGTGCACATAATCATATACAGATGTCCCTTGAATAGTTTCTATCCACATGCACAACACACACACACACAGCACAGAGAATTTAATAGAACCGGGAGGGTTCATTTTGCAAAAACATAGATAATTCCAGGATGCGCCAGGAAGCATCACCATATTCCATTGACTTGTTTTCTGGAAAAATAATGGTAAGTTGTATATCAAGATGCTTTCACAAAGAAAATGAGTTGTAGAAGAAAAGTACTTAGTGCAAGTGAAAATAGTCTTTTCCTAGTGTATGCAGATTTTTTTCATTACCACCACCTCTGCTGCTAAAATATACAGTGTCAGCTTAATTCGTAGTTTGTTACTTCTTCATAGAAAATGATAAAATGTAAATTTGTCACAGACCCGAAAAACATTCAGTACTCTTCCTGTAGGGCTACGGTCTACCATAATTTGCATTGTAATTACAAGAAACTATATTTGAAAGTCCTCATCCTTAGCTCAATTTTTGTCTCTAAGTAATGAAGTAAATTATTTTCTAAATAAAAGAATTACACTTAGAATGGCAAAATGCTCACAAGAGCATCACATCAGATATACTTTGCTTGCCCCTACTCAGTTTGGGATATAAGTTCGGTAAGCGGAATGATGCAGAATTACAAATACAACTTAAGTTGCTTTTTGGTGGTGGTGTTGTTTCGGTGTGTGGTTTTTGACCAAGTAGATATAGTTTATTTAGATTTTGTTAAATGAGTTCTTGCTAATAAGTAATATATTGTTCCAATGCATTTAAAATTCTTGCATTACTCATCAACATTCAAGTTCATAAATGTAAGTCCACATAATTAAATGTGAATTGGTGACAACGCATCTGCCCAAAGACTATCAATTTATACCAAGTCCCCAAAAGTAGGTTTAAAGGGAAAGTTGCTCAGAAAAAAATGCAAAACTTCTCGTAACATTTTAGTAGTATAATATCACTGTCATATCTATCAAATGCAATGAAATAGACATTAAATAAAACTTAGCTTTGTAACTTATATGTATACTAAGAAAAAGTAATGGAAGAAATTCATACTTCCAAATCTTACAAATAATTTCACTTTAATTGGGCCTAGAGCCACTAAGAAAAAACTTAATTGAATTTATAAGATATAAAAAGATTCACCTAACAGAAAAAAATAAATAAATTCTTAAGGTTAATTTTGGCTGCGTTGATATGGAAAGCAAATAAGAGGAGCATTGTTGGGAGAGTACAGACTGCATTCAGCACAAAGATAACATAACAGTAGGCTAATTAGTCCTTAAAGCCCGGAAGGTTGAATTGTTTTTTAGTGACAAGCTCCTGGCAACAAAGGTTTCTCTCTGAATTTACTGTGAGATGTAGGTGAAGCCTCCCTTCACTAATGAGCACATCAGTGACCTCTGACATCACTACTATTGTGGCTGCAACACAGGCAGAGATGCAAAGCCAGAAATGGCAACATCTTTAGGTAGTGACTCCTGTCTCTAGAGTCCTTGTGTACTTACGACACAATAAACTCTTCGTACAGTTATTCACACTAATTGATGAGAAGCAGAAGAAATAATAAGTCAAGATATAAAATCTCCTCCCTTAACTAGAGGCAAGATGTTGGGTGACAATATACATGAAACAGGAGCTTTATCTGTAAGAGCCCTTATATAAGTGTGGTTCAGAAAAATAATGTCAGAATCCCTGAAATGGCAAATAGTCTGGTGATAAATTCTTTCAAGGTAAATTACTCAATAAAAAAAGCCACCTGCAAAAGCACTCTACTCTTCCAATCCATCTGAATGATTGTATCATAACTACGGATCGGCTATGAAAGCACAACGCTACGCCAGTGTCAATTTTTTATTAAATAAATAAAAAGTAAATTTTAGCTAATAAATATATAACCACTGATCTCAAAAAAATCACATTTAACCTCCTAATTACATCCCTGTTTTTGTGTATGTTGTGCACGTGAAACTCAATAAGACTGAGACCACGTCCTCGCTACACAAAGATGAGTGTAATTTTACTTTTTAAGTAACTATATTTTCCCTGGTTTGGGGAATTATATACCATGATATGAACAAAAACATAAGATTTTCTTTACTAAACTCTCTAGCTCCCACTCAATTATTTCTAAAAAAACAAATTAAAACCAAGTCTTACGAGACTAAAATCAAAGGCTACGTTCCTTCGGGAGACTCTAGGGGAAATCCACTCCTTGCCTTTTCCAGCTTTCAGACACTGAATGCCTTCCTTGGCTCCTGGGACATCACTGTGATCTCTGCTTCCATCATCACATTTCCCTTTCTGCCACCCAGTTATTTCTAACGGTATTGGGAGTATTTGATATTTGACTCTTCTTTAGTCCCTGAAGCTTTCTAACATCATCCTCTCCTGAGAAAGAAGGGAAATACAGAGCCTCTGCCCTACTGAAACCGGAGGTAGGAGAAAACTACCTGCCAGACACAGCAATAGCTCTCTTGGGCCTGCGGGTGAGAGAAGCACCTAGCTAGCTCTGTGGGAGTCTCAGTGGGAGCACAGCCCCGTCACAGGAGGGAAGTGAAAAGGGACTTGCCTCGGAAGTCATCCTGAACACGGATACTAGATCGTCAGCACAGTGTTAAAGTCCCGACGTGCCCTGGAGTAGCAGGCTCACACTACACGCAGCAGTACGGGGCTGACCAAAGCGTAGAATGAGTAAACTTCCTTGGCCTTGCAAAAGCTTAAGAAAGTATCAAGTTTAAAAAAAAAAAAAAGTCTTTATTTCCAGTATCTCCCCATCCCTCCATGGAAATTTATTCTTGAGTGTCACTTTCTCGGTGGCTAAATTATTACTGAACATAAGTTTGGCATTGTAGGAATCATAGCAAAACTCTGCCCTTAAAGTGTCTTCTTCAGGAAGGAGCCTGAGGTGAAAAGATCATAATCATAACATTTCTATTATGTTAGAGATTATTCCCATATTGCTTTTCCTTTAGAAAAAAGTACTGCCAGAATTTTGTCTCTCTTATTTCTGCTTTTGTCATTACATTATCCTGACATGTTACAAGTTTTGAGAAATCTTCTACTGGTATTGAGAGCATATAAAAATATTAATGAAATAATAAAAAGATTTAAATGTCTTAACATATACAAATAAGTAATATACATGATTACTTCCTTAGTTTTTTGTTTTAGAAAACTGGTATATATTGTAATTACGAGTTTTAAAATCTTTTTTCAGATACCTTCCAGTTAAAAACCTAAACCTAGTAATTGTTTAATTTATATCTGTCATTTCCTTTCTCCAGTTATGCAAGAGAAAATCAAATATTGCAAACTACTCCACACTGGAGTTTGTTTAAAGTATTACCTCACTTTTTAATCATTCATCATTTCTTTGAAATGTATAATAAAAATAAACCATCATCTGATTTCAATTTATTTCTTATTTAGTAACATTTTTTGTTCTTTTTAAAACATATTTCGTCTCAGATGACTCACTTGAGAAAATGTGGAGAATCTTTAATTTTATGAATTTCACTCATTCAAATGATACTGGCGCATCATTCCAATTCCTGAAAGGTGGCCCTATGATTTTATCCAGTAGGTGGTAAAAGTTTAATTATTTAATATGTGCCACCATTTTGAAAAGAATACTCTCTTTTCACATTATTCAAGAAATAAAAGTATCCTAAGTAATCAAGAGTGATCACTTAATTAAGGTAAAATTAAATAAATTAAGTGTAGCATTTATTTGCATGTGAATAGTGAACCACATATATTTCTGGAAACACCATGCTTACTTTTATTATTAAGACGAAAGGCTGTTTCCATGTAAACTTTTTTCATGATAAAAAGGTAATAGGTTGCAACATATTTCCACTGAGAATTGAGGGAGAAATAATATTCTACTTTTGATTTTAAACTTTAAAATTCTAAAGAACATGCCAACCTAATACACCTTAATACAAGGTCATTTATAAGTTTGCTTCCGTAAGTATCTTCCCAATGAAGGAAACGTGGTTGATTATTTAATAGATCCTCTTAGTGTAAACATTCTTTCAGCCCAACTTTTAATTTGCCATAGGCTATAGATGTCATTAGATTTCATAAGTCCTCCTTTGGACTTTGTTACATGTTTCTGCAAATAAGACCTTAAAATGATACACTTCCTAAATTCCATTCACTCTATGCATAAATAATAGAGGCTACTGGTTTGAGACAACATATAAATTTCAAAGAAGATGAAGACAGTCGACTCCAAGGCTTTGTGAGGCAGGAGTTTGCGTTTTCCACAGCTAACGTCATTCAGAACTGTGGACAGCTCCTATGAAGGCATGGAGTTGATGGCAATCTCCCTTAAACATGACTCAAAGTAATGCTGCTTTCTATTGCAATATTTGTTTGCTATTTAATAGACGCCTATTAAAACTGCATAGTTTGCACACATACTCCTTCCACTGATTGCTTTTCGAGAGTTCAGTTAAATAATAAATAAATAATATATGCCACCCTGAGTTTTATAATTTTAAATGGATAGCCCAACCTTAGTCAGGAGCTGCAGGGTGTGCGCACTAATAAGAGGAATACTTCACGACCTTCGTTTGATAATCTCTAAACACGCTTATAACCAAAAGAATACTTGGGCGACAAATAAGATGGGGAAACGTCTTAATTTTAATTCTCGGAAGCAGTTTCCCTGACAGCTGACAGTTCTCTGCCCTTGTTCCCGAGCTGGGAAACGGGGAAAGAGATTTCTGAAACAGACTTGTAGTCAAGGTCAAGAAAGGGTGTCTCTCGGTTTCAGGAAGGGGGCTCTGGAAACGCCCCCTGCCTCTGTTTCGGGAACTCTAAGCTTCCTGCCACGCTGCTGCCCAACCTGGCAGCGCCTGCTCCACTGATACCTCAAGTCAGGGACTCTCCAAGCGCAGATTGCCCTTCCTCAGCCTGCCAGCCACTATTCTCAAGAAATGCAATGAGGATGCCCAGTGCCTATAAGCAGATGAAAAACAGATTAACATTCCCCAGGGGCGAGAGCGGCTGGAACAGCTAGGACCTGTGAGTCACTGTCTCCGCTTGCCCATCCTCTCCTCCAGCCCAGGAGCGCCTTTTTCCCCCTTCTGAGGGACCCACTTCTGGGGGAGCAGCGCGAGGAAGGGAATCACCCCGAACACGACTTTCTGGCCGCTTCCTTACACTCTCATCTCCGAAGTAAAAGTTTTTCTGGCACAACTTAGCATCCTCCCATCTGGGGGTCACCGTAGACTTCTTCCCCGATGTGTCCCCAAAGTTCACGAGGCAAAGGAGTCGAGCCTCACTGGGATTCCCGGGCAACAGGAGCTCCTCATCCCACCCCCTCCTTGGCGGAAACTAGTTGAAGAGTGGAGCCAGATCAGCCCGAGTGAAAGACACCGGCAGCGCCACCCCCCGCCCGCCCGGCAACCCCTCCCTCCGAGTCCCCGGGCGCCCCCTCCCAGGCGCGGGGAAGCGAGTTGGAGGGTGCGCCCGGAAGGGAGGGTGGGGCGGCGACTGGGAGTCCTCACCTGAAATCGCTGTAAGGGTGGATAATCCAGAAGCCTGCAGTTTTAACCCTTTCCTGCTCCTTCTCCACCGCCTTCTGGCTCCCAAACATGCGAAGGGAGAATTTGTTGACCCCGGGCTGCAGCATGGAGGTGAACTGCCTCTGCATGAAGCCGTACTGCCGCCGGGGGCCCTCGGCGTCCTCGAAGCCCCCTGCCGAGTCCTCGCCGCCGCCGCCGCCGCCGTCCACCTTGAAGCACACCGAGTTGCCGTGCTCCTTCGCGCCGGCCCCGCCGCCCCCCGGCGGGGTGCCCAGGCGCTTCTCGGCAGCGGCCGACCCCGCGCCCGTCGCGGGCGCCTTGGCGGGGAAGACGCTGTTGCCATCGTCCCGGCTGTTGGACGAGGAGTTGGGCTTGCCGCCTCCTTCCATGCCCGGGGGACGCGGCCGGCGACGGCGCGGGCTCCAGACTCGCCGGCCGCCCGGCGCCGGAGACACGAAGCTGAGGGGGCAGGGGNGCGGCGGCGGCGGCGACTTCTGCTTCCCGCCCGCGCCGCCGCTCCCTGCGCGCCTCGCTCCCGCCGCCGCCGCTGCCCTCAGTGGCTGCGCTCCGGGCTCCGCCGCGGCTGGTGCTGAGGCTGAGGCTGCCCGAGCGAGGCGAGGCTTCGCTCAGCCCTCGCGCGCCAGCGCCTCCCCTCGGCTGCCCTCTGCTGGCCGGAAAGGGTCTCTCCCCGCCCGCACAGCGAGCACTCTCCCTCCACTCTTGCTCCACTTCTGCCCAGCGTGACATTGAACTCAGGAACCCTCGGAGACATTTATTTGTACACGTGGTGAGAGACTCGATGTATGTTTGCACGTAAGAGAAGAGAGAGAAGCAGAGATGCAAGGAGACAGAGAAAGACTGAGCTAGCGGGTGTGTGTGCGGCGAAAAGAAATAAACATCCTGAAACTCACTGAGGCATTGTCACATTGTCTGAACGCCTGTTTGAATGATGTTACAGATAGGAAAAGAGAGAGAGGCTGTCTCTGCATGCAGAAAATTCACGTGTAAAGCTAGATGTACATAAGAAAGTAAAATTTGATAATGGACAATAAATTTCATGAGTAAAAGAGAAGTTGCGCGCGCGCGCGTGTGTGTGTGTGTGTGTGTGTGTGTGTGTGTGTGTGTTTGTGTGTTTTGGAAGGAGGCAGACAGCGAAAGGTACTAGGTGTGGGTAATCGGGAGTAATCAGCTGCTTAGGGCTTTTCAGATAAAGATGTGACACCAAGGGACAGACAACTGACCTCCTTACACTTATGCTTGTTTATTCTTCCCGAGCGCCTTAAGCAAGGGATGGGATTTCTTTCTTCCCAAGGCCACTCACATCAACACACATGTGAGCAAGTCTTCCAGCTGCCAACACTGAGNATTCTTCCCGAGCGCCTTAAGCAAGGGATGGGATTTCTTTCTTCCCAAGGCCACTCACATCAACACACATGTAAGCAAGTCTTCCAGCTGCCAACACTGAGAAAAAATGTGTTAGGGAAAACTCTCCAGAGCTGACCTATCTTTTTAGATAAGTTATGTAATCAATAAAACACACTAAGAGGCATGCATGTTGGTAAGTGTTCACCTACACCTCACCAGGAAGCCAAGATGTCTTGGAACTTAGGCAGAATGTAATCACCATTGCAAAACGGGGGAAAGTATTCTCAAGAGAGATTTACAATGTGCTACTGATGCTGAGGAAAGCATTCTGAGATTCCTCCTATCCCCTCAGTGTCTCTCAGACACACCAGATTAGTTAAAGGAAGCAAGATGTGCTGCCAAACTCGCCAATCACTCAGCAGGGCAGCCCCAGAGTCTAAGAGCTTCAAGACTCCCAAATGTCCCAAAACATCTGTTCCAGATCCAAGCATTGCCTTCCTGCCCACAGCCTCTTTGAAAGAAATCCTGCCCTGCCAAGAGTCTCTGATGTAATGGGTTCCTGTCAGCTACAGCCACATTTTGGGAGGAAAGGAGTGAGCACCTCCAGGAGGGAGTCTGTGGCTCACTGGCAACCAATGGCCTAGGATGAAAAAATGGGTGGGGTCGATTGAGGTGCCTTCCTGAGAAATGAAGCCAATTAACAGTGGGAGAAGCAAGGCTAAAGACAAGAGAAGACAACCGGATGCCCTCGGGAGGAGTTAACAGCCTGAGAAAGGAAGCAGAGAACAGAGGGAAAAAGTGGAAAGCAGCAAAAACAAGAAGCCATTAGGCTTGTGTTCTAATTCTGTAAGATTCCCCTTACCATTTTACTTACCATAGTCTATGCGAAATCCTCTTTTTCAGTGAGCTCCATCCTGACTCAGACACCATCTGTTTTCAACTAATCAAAAACCAGAGCCCTAAGAAATAAGTATAGGTGCCCAAACTTCAATGGTAAGAAATGGGGAAACTAGGAACAATACAGTGCTCTAATCTAGCAGAGTAGGGACTCTGGAAATCCAAGGGGTCATATGAGGATACCAGGTGCCAAGGACAGAAGGAAGCCAAAGGGATGGATGAAAACAAACACTGCCTTCTTCCTAAGAAAGGCCCGATTCCTCAGGCAGCTTTTCCTTATTAGACTAAAGATGTTCCCTACTTTTCTCCTATTCTGCATGCTCCTCCAATCACTCTATTTTCAGTCATGGGTATGACAATGTATATTTTAACATAAATTTTAAATTTTATAATAATTTAAAAATATACCATCTAAAATGTTATGCTAACTGAGTTTAAGTCAGTTTCTCTTTTCTTCTAGCCAATCCTTTAATTTGTTCTATTTCAATTTAATCTTAATCATGACCAGGCAGTTATGTGAGTCAGAATTTTTCTCAGTTTCAAAGCCCATGCTAAATTAATAGGACAGAATTACTTAAAGTATGTTTTCAAAATACAACAAAGAAATGTCTACATTGGGTCACAAGTCATTGTTTGCTCCAGGTACGGCTTTTAGGCCATTGTCATTCATTCAAACTGTCAAAAAAATACATTGTTTTTTAAATTTTGAGAATGTGTATATTACATCCATTTATTGAAAGATGTCAGCAAGAGAAAAAGTCAAGTTTCTTCACTTGACTTTCAGGCTGTTGATTTAAAGTTGTTTAGATTATAGACTTACATAAAAAACTTACTTAGAAAAAAGAAAGAGCTTGCAAGAAGATTAAAACAGAATGAAAGCTATCAAAGAATGAAAGCAATGAGAGATATGACAGACAGAATTTTAAAATGTGACCCAATCATGAAACTAGACTTCTGGGGCTAGAATGGATGAATTTCTTCCATTATTTAATTTTCTTTTTTATTTCTGAACTCATAGCATGAGTTAGAAAAGTTTTTTGACCAAATTAGAAATCAGGGACTGATTATTTGCTTGAGCAGGATTGGGGAGATAAGAATTACAGATAAGAGCTAAGTAAGGCTCTGCAATTCTTTATCTTGACACTCCCCAGCCCCAGACCTAAATTTTGCTTTCCTAATGTCACTTCCTATTCTCCATCATCCCATCCCTCTCCTAACCCACTCCAGACACATGTGTACGCCCAGGACAGGCCTAAATTTTGAGGATAACCTCTTTTAGCAAGTTTCCATGTCTGTTCATTGATAAACTCTCTCAGGCTGAAATTCACTGGGCTAAATTAGAATGTTGTTTTGGTTTGTTTTTTTCAGTCATCTTAGAAATAGGACCACCATCATGTCTGACTCTGTGCCATAGATGTCCATGATGTTAAAGTGCCTTGTATCTCACAGGAATCTGATGACTGAGGACTGACTCATCAGGGCCTATCATTTATGGGTCCATTTCATGAGAATGTCCTATCAGTGGTTCTAACGGGTTCTATTCAGTACATACAAGGATCATGCATCTTTTAAAATGTTCTCTGTTTCCTTTAATACTCTGCTTAAGATCAAATTGCAGACAGCAGCAGAAGATTAATATGAAACTAAAATAAAATCTCTATGCAGCAGACGCAAGCACATGTGAAATGAGACAAAAAAGATAGATGGGCGGCTTGAAGTTTGACAGCTTATTGGAAAATTCTCAGTGAAACTTAAAGATCTCAAAGATAAAAACATTTTAGTCCTCTTAATGGGGCAGAGGAATATGTTAAACACATATTTCACACGTAGGAAAAGGGAGTCAGAGCTGTCTCTGTTGAAGAAGGCAATGGTAAGGAATGTCAAAGGAATAGCTCATCACAGGCGACCTCCCAGGCTCTCTGTGTCTCAGGCACAAGCAGACTCGCCTATCTATCTGGAAAGCAACTGCCAGTATCAAGCTTCATGTGAAACGCTGGAGGTATTAATGTCACAAGGAGACACTCACACCCAGCATGGCTGCCATGCATGGTTTTTGCAGCTGATAATATTGTCTCCCTGCAAACACAGAGGAATCAACTGCTTAACTGTCATAATTAACAATAGAATTTTGAAAGTTGGTACAAAGTAAACATGGAAAAGTTAGATAGAATGTGAATGGATGAAGAAAGATATCCGCTACAATAGTAACCAGAAGAGAGCAGGGTAGCTATCCTAATGTCAGGAAAAATAGACTTTATTTTTTTTTTAAGATTTTATTTATTTATTTGACAGAGACAGAGACAGCCAGCGAGAGAGGGAACACAAGCAGTGGGAGTGGGAGAGGAAGAAGCAGGCTCATAGCAGAGGAGCCTGATGTGGGGCTCGATCCAATAACACTAGGATCACGCCCTGAGCCGAAGGCAGACGCTGAACGACTGCGCCACCCAGGCACCCCAGGAAAAATAGACTTTAAATCAAAAAGTTATAAGACAAAGGAGGACATTTATATATATTAATAAAAGGTTGAATATAGCAAAAAGATATGGTAATTATAAACATTTACACACCTGATGTTAGACCATCAATATACATGGAGCAGAAACTGACAGAATTGCAAAAAAAAAAAAAAAAGGGATAGTTCTACAATAATAGTTCAACACTTCAGTACCCTTCTTTCAATAATGGACAAAACAACCAGACAGAAGATAAAGAAACTATAGAGGATGGAAACAACATAATAAACCAACTAGATCTAATAGACGTATCCAGAACATACACAACAACTATAGCATAAACATTCTTCTCCAGTGCACATGGGGCATTCTCCAGAATAAATGGTACAGTAGGCCACGAATTAGCCTTCAATAGATTTTTTAAAAAGTAAATATCATACAAAGCATCTTCTCTGACCACAATGGGAAGAAGAAATCCATAACAGAAATAAAACTGGAAAATTCATAAATTTGTAGAAATTAAGCAACATATTCTTAACGAATGGATCAAAGAAGAAATCATATGGGAAGTCAGAAAATACTTAAGATGAATGAAAACAAAAACAGAACATACCAAAACTCATGGGATGCAGTAAAAGCAATGCTGAGGGGGATATTTATAGCCATAAATGCTTACATTAAAAAAACAAGAAAGATCGTAAATCAACAACCTAACTTTACAACATAAGGAACTAGGAAAAGAAGAACAAACTAAACTCAAAGCTATCAGGAGGAAGGAAATAATAAAGATTAGAGCAAAGATATATGAAATAGAGAACAAAAAAACCCCAACAGAAATAAATAACAAAATCAAAATTTAGTTCTTTGAGGGGAGCCTGGTGGCTCAATCAATTGAGCATCAGACTTTTGGTTTAGGCTCAGGTCCTGCTCTCAGGATGGTGAAATCAAGCCCTGCAGTGGGCTCCATGCTCAACAACGAATCCGCCTGAGATTCTCTCTCCCCCTTCCCCTCTGCCTCCCCACCCCCCTCCCCCACTCACATGCTCTTTCTCTTGCTCTAAAATAAATAAATAAAATCTTAGGGGGAAAAGAGTTATTTCTTGGAAAATATCAACAAAATTGGCAAACCTTTAGCTGGATGGACTAGGGGAAAAAAGATTAAAGCTACTAAAATCGGAAATTAAAATGGGAACATCATTACTGATTCTACAGACATAAAAAGGATTTTAAGAGAGTACTATAAGCAACTGTATGCCTAAATGAAATGGGCACATTTCTAGAAACACAAATCCTAAATCATGAAGAAACAGAAAACCTAAATAGATCTAGAACTAGTAAGAGGATTGAATAAAAAGTCTCCCAGGGAAGAAACGCCCTGGACCCAGTGGGTTCACTGGTAAATGCTACCAAACATTTCTGGAACAATGAATACCAATGTTTCTTTTACTTTTCCAAAAAACTGAAGAGGACAGACTACTTTCTAACTCCTTCTATGAGATTAGCATGACCCTGCTACCAAAGCCAGACAAATATGCCAAAAGCAAAGAAAACTCAGACCAAGATCCCTTATCAACATTGATGCAAAAATCCTCAACAAAGTAATAGCAGTACAAATTCAGTGGCATTTTAAAAGAATTATACACATGACCAAGTGGGATTTGTTCCTGAATTAGCTCAATATACAAAAAATGATTCAATGTAATACACCACAGTTACAGAATGACAGAAAAAAACTTACATAGCAATTTCAATTAATAAAGAAAAGGATATTCTTTATTTATACCAGCTTACTCTATGCTGGGCCCCGTGCAATGTGCACCACAGAAATCTCACTTAAAGTTCATTAGGCAAATGTCTCCATTTTGCACACTAGGATGGAGAACTTATTAACATAAAAATCTGACATAGCTTTTATGAGGGAGAGATACCTCTTGACCATGATCTATCTGACTCAATGTTGCATGTACTAACTGAAATAATGTATTTCCTATTTTAGTGTGAAGTATATGTATATATATTTTTTTCCAAATCCACATATTTCTTGGCAAGGAAAATCCTTAAATGTTTCATTACCAGATGACAGAATAAATTAATGAATGAACAAGACAAACTGGGGTTAATAATTTGCCAACACTTAACTGACAAATTTTACTTTCCTTCTTAGAGTCATGTTCTCTTTTGACCTTCCACTTCCAAGGCCAAACTTCATGACCCATTGTCTGAGAGAGAGGAGGTGGTACCCTCACCAACAAAGAGGCCATTGACCAACTTTGCTACTCAAAGCTAACTTTCTCCACCTCTTTAGCAAGAAATTTCAGAGGTCTGGAAATGAAGTTGCATACTATTATAAATGAGACTACTATTGTTTTTGTCTCTGAATCAATTAGAATGCATAAACTGGGTTAAAGGAGGTTAAACTTTGTGATTCTGGTTGTCCCTAGCAATTGATAAAACCTTACATTTCAAGGTTTTGCCTATCTGTTTTGTTCTCCCAGTCACCAGGCCAATAGCGACCATTACTTTACACTGATCCATTCACATTCCGTCTTCTTAAGATTTTTGCAAAGGTTTTATTTTTATTTTTTAGCACTAACAGATTTGTATTTTTTAAAATTTTTTTAGCATATAGTGTTTTATTAGCTTGCAAACAAAGGTTTTAATTTTAAGATAAATAACTTGGAATTAGGGATAAATTTTTAACTGGAAAAGGAGGGTAAGGAATCACACCAAAGGGCAAACAAAGGGCAAATATGAATATTTTAATATTGTAGGAGGGAGCCCTGTATTGACTTTGTCTATAATCCTTTGAGTGAGAGCCTTTTCCTAACTCCATGTCACTACAATTCGGCTCCAATCACAAGATTCAACTCAAGCCAGGTCATGGGAGTTATTCTCCCAGAATCTGAGCTCTTCAACATAAACTAAGCAAGAACATGGGCAGTTGGAATAGAATTTTCCACGATAACAAGGTAGAGATGCAATCCTTTGTTTCTCCTACAGAATTCCAAGGAGCTGCCCTAATGTGTCTTGGTGTTCAGATCGTCCTTTAATAATATGAAATTCTGTGCTGCATATTCTTTATTTGCCATTCCAGGTTCAATATCTACCGTTCTCTTTCCTCTATGTGTCCTTCAGGCTGACAGCCATGGACTGCATGACCAAGGATCCTATATATTACTCTGACCTCTCTCAAGGCCAATAGGAAGGACCAGTAAAAGATGAAGTGCCAGAGGAGGAGAAAAAGAATAAGGTTTGTACTCTCTTTGACCCTCTTCCTCTCTTCTTCACCATGGTTCTGTCCTAGGCTTCTTTTTTCCATGGCCACAGCTCCTACTGCCTTCTCAATGGCTATAGCTTATGTCCATTCAGTAATAATTTTCTCCCTCTTGCCACTTTAGGAGTAGTAATGCCTTCCTGCTGTGCCTTCTTCCAATATGGATGCTTTACCATCCTTGTGGGTCTCCTTAACTTTGTCCATATCTCTGCATGCCATATCTTCTTCCATTAAAATATTTTCAGGTAAATCTGTTGAGTGTGCCACCTTTTGCATGCCAAGATCTTGACTATTAAAACTTCCTATTATTGGGTCTAATAGACTCCTTTGTCAGAGTTGCATCCATTTCCCACATCAAAGGACTCACAGGTACATCAATCTTCATCAAAACTGTTTAGTTTTTATTATGTACATATGTGAAAAAATATTAACTAAATATATATTTGTATACTTCAATATGTGTTCTCTAAGAATGTTATTCAGCAACACTTGTTTTTATTTAGAAAGCTTCTTAACCCATTTTTTAAAAACAATGTTTATGAACCAGCTACACATTTAAAATACATTCTTCCTATTCAGATAAAAAACAAACAAACAAAAAAACATGGTTTTATCTTTGATTACTCTGTTTCACTTCAAACTTTCATCCAATCTGTCAACAATTCTTCTTTTCTCTAAATTCTGAATCTGACCACTTCTCATGACTGCCTCCTTATAATTTCAACTCAAACTCTACAGACAGAATGAGCATTTTACAACAGAAGCCAAGCCAGGTCATTCCTCTAATCCCAATCCTCTCAGGGGAGCACTATCCCAGTAAAAGCCACAATCTTGACAGTGGCCTCCTAAGCCCTGTTAACTCTCTGATCCCATCGCCTACGCACCCCCCACCAAATTCTTCTTAAAGTCCACCAGGCACACTTCTGTCTCAAGATCTGGCCAGTGCTGTTCCTCTACCTGCAATGTTTTACTCACACCTTACACAGATGTTTGCTTTAGGTGATCTTCTCAGTAAAGCTTTCCCTGGTTATTTTACATAAAAGGCAACCCCTCCTATTTCTTCTATTTTCACCACTGCTCTGGACAGTAAGTGGAATCCTCAATATTTTACTTCTTTGTTATCTGTCTTCCCAACTAGAAAGTCCGTAAGGCTCTATTTACTGCTGTGTCTCCATTACTTAGAACAATAACTGGCATCTAATCTTATTCAGTAAATTGTTTATGAATAAACAAAACAGACACATTTTCTCCCTTTGAGTTAAGAAATTCATGACAAGAGATAATTATGTGTTAGTAATTACATAATTATTTCAAATCTTATTTTTAATACAATTGACTAAAGGCCTAGGGAGATAGTCTTACCAGGTGAAAAAAATTCTCTTACCTTTATCTACATTTTCTGTGGAAATATTGCATTATAGAATCAGGGTAATTTCATGCCAAGTCATATAATGGCAATAAAATTACTGAGTCAATCTTATAATTGAAAATTATTTAGGTGACTTAATGCAAGAGAGAAATGACCCTAAATTTTAGGTTTGATAATATTTCTTTTCTAGAAAAAAGGAGAAGAGATGTTGGTATATCATTACATGGACACTAAACAGAATTTGGGTAACAAAAGTCCACTTACAAGCGAATCTTTAAACAGGTAACGTTTTAGTAGAAACTGAAGTGGCAATTTATTATGCACTAGAAATTGATGAAATTAATAACAGATTATATTTAGGTCTTTAAGTGTGTAAAAGATTAATGAAAGGCCCTTACTCATCAAAAGCCTTGGAGGTAGTTAAATGATACAAATCAAGTTATTCATCCAGGACCATTTCTTGACCAAATAGCTCAGGAATAACAAGGCTTGGAAATAAGGCAAATTAGTCATCCCAAGGGCAGTTCAAAAAGTCAGAAACTTACAGATTCACAAATTACCAGAGTCTAAAGTAGCTTTAGGCAACTAGAGTTCTGGTCCTAGAGTTTAGTTCAAATAATTGGTACTACGGGTCATGAATTAATGAAAAACACTTTTTTATTTCTGTAGATTGACTTTGGATGCACTAACATAAACTGGGAGTGTTGGTAAGCGGTGATTGGAAAATTGATTAATGAGCCATCAGAAGCCTACTTGGGTAAAGACAGAAGCTTCTTAGGAAAACTCATACTGAAAAAAGAAGCCAGGTACCATGAACCTGAACCACTAAAACAGCTGAAAGATAAAGAAGATGTAGTGATCTTGAGATAGCATTAGTGTCTGTCTATTGACTTCACCCTTGCCCACATCATGGATGTCTGAATCTCCAGCAGCGAGGAAATAAAAGAATTGCTTCATTAACATGTATGAAACATAAGGGAAATGGATTATCAGCATCTGTATGACAGTGTAATACTAAAGGGGAGAGGACTACCCTTTCTAGTCCCCACCTACTCAAAGGTATTCAAATATACACTGGCCACATGTATAACACCAGGCAGCTCTAACAAATTCATAATGGCTACCCAGCATCAGAACTGTTCCCTCTGAGAGGAAGTAGAGATCATGGAGTCCAACTGGAAATGTCTTGTCTTGCAATTCACTGCAAGCTCTTCTGTGCTTCCTGGAGCAGTGAGCACGACAGAGTGGACTTCTTTGTGAACACAGAGGCAACACTCCTTGTGGATTCATGGAACATATTGGTATCTTCTATCCAATGTGCATAAATATATTTGTGTAAGAAAAACCTGGGATGAGAAAGTAGCATTGTGATTCTGCCCTTCCATTATTTTACTTAATTAGGAAGATAGTAATAGCTCTACTTCAAATGTATGTGCATGAATTTAAAACCAGTAAGTAATATCAAGTCAGTTCTAGTTTCTTTAGATTAATAGAAGCGGCAGTTAAATAGTGAAGTTGTCTTGAATGATTTTGTACTTCTTGGCATCCACGTCACACCCAACAACCTTCCAATTTCACTTTGAGTAGTGATCTCCCCAGTTGAGCTGTCCTGGTGGCACACTGTATTTTAAACTTCTCTGTCCTCCCCTACAAAATCTAAAATGAGGTGGTCTTAAAAAACAAATCTCTCTTCTCATTCTAGGAGAGCTAAGGCAGGAACACATGATCGGAGTCCTTTCTTTCCTGGGATTTTGAATCCTGAGCAGAGTGCCATAAGGACAGAAAAAAAAAAAAAGAATACATAGGCTTTTGCTTACGTATTCCAGCAATGGCACATGAATGAGACTTTTAAGCTCTTCCTGCCTCAAAAATAACCTGGATGTACTTGGTTTCTGCACTCTCCAAGCTGATTCCTTCAGCTTTCTCTTCAATCTTGTGGATTTTCTTTTTGCTAAAGTTAGAGTCTATGGCTTGTAACCAAATATCTTAATACAGATACTGGGCGGTGCCAGAAGTTGGTGGTGCAAATATAAATTACTGTTGTCTATTGTTTGTGTCCCCAAAATTAATATGTTGAAAACGTGATCCCTAAGGTAATAGAATGAGAAAGTGGCCTTTGGGAGGTGACTAGTTATGAGGGTGAGCCCTAATAAATGGAATTAATACCTTACAAAAGGGGCCAGAAGAAGCTCCCTAGTTCTCCCTCTATGTGTGTGAGAAGTCAACAGTCTGTAACCTGGAAGAGAGCCTTCACCAAAACTTGACTGTGCTTGCACCATGATTTTGGACTGCTGGCTTCCAACTGTGAGGAGGAAATATCTGTTGCTTTATAAACCACCAAGTCTGTGGTATTTTGCTATAGCAGTCGAACAGACCAAGACATAGGCCATCAGGGAGACATGGGATATTTGAAATTGATTGTATTGAGGAGACAGAACTGAAAGCAGCAAAACTCCTATTCATGTTCTTGTTATGGAATCTAGAAGCTCACAGTACCAGGTAAAGTGGCAAAGTAGCTAACTAAGTGCTCACCTGTGGATGCTCAGTACCACTTGTCCACTGAAAGCAAGACAACAATTGCTATGAAACAACATAAATAGCATAAGGAATTTCTAGTTTATTGTTTTCAGAGCACTTATTGTATGACTGTCTGAAATGTTCTTCTCATTTGTTAAAATTATGCTGTTTTTGTCCTTTCCTCACTAGGATATAAACTCCATGAAGGCAGGGACTGAGTCCATTTTGTTCACCGCTCTCATCTCCAGAGTTCCTGGTATATGGTAGGTATTAAAGAATATATGTTGAAGGAATAAATTAATTCCAGAACAGGGACATAGTATGTCTGCTTCTGACAATGTGCTCACTATTAAGCCAGTATCTCTCAGCCATAAGCTGGCCCTTCTATCCTGAAATTTGGGATTCCACACACCACATTCATCTTTTGCCCTATGGTGAGGCTATTCTAATAGGGAGGGCTGTAGGAGACTGGAAAGCTAGAAGAGAGAAAAGAAACACATTGCTCCTGTTTGTTTCCTATTCTTATCCCCTTCATATAGCAATGGTTCTTTGCTGGGGCACTGACACTATTTTTAGTAGCATTCTGCGCTAGTTTGTGGATTTTTAATACCCTATGACCTCCCAAGTATGTTCTCTCAGAGATATAAGCACAGGTTGAGAAGGACCCCTTCCTCAGGGGTCAGAGCCCGGCATCCGAGGAGGGTGGGTGAGGGGGGGGGGAGCTTCAGTCCTTGCTTTGCACAATTCCAATATGCATGAATCTTAGTTATGACAGCAAGACTATAGGTCTGATGAACAGAGAACTGATTTAAGCCAACACAATAGAGAGTCTAGTCCTCACATGCAATTTCCACAAAAGAGCCAACTTATAGACCCTGAGCAACTTGAATGAAGAGAATACCTACATTTTAGGAAGGACTAAATTATAAAACTAAATTAGTTTGGCATTTGAGCCCCTGGATTTTTTCACCTTGCTTTCCTCCTCACCCACAAAATTGTTCTCCTCTTATTTCTCTACCTTGTCCCTCAATGACCCCTTTTCTTCTCTCCTGCCCACCATTTTCAAACAAACCCAATTCCTGGGATTCTGACAACCCCTACTATCAACTGGTCAGCATGGGGTGGAAAATAGTAAAGGAATCACAGGTAGATGACCTTGACAAGCTTCAGGGTCCTTCCCTCTGGCAGAACTGGAAAGGCCCAGTAGTGTGTTACTCTTTTTTAAAAATATGTAAACATAAGGGCTCCTGGGTGGCTCAGTCAGTTAAGCATCTGCCTTCAACTCAGGTCATGATCTCAAGGTCCTGGGCTCTAGCCCCATGTCAGGCTCTCTGCACAGCAGGGAGTCTGCTTGTCTCCCTCATCCTCTCCCTCTACCCCTTCCCCCCACACTTGCTCTCTTTCTCTCAAATAAAGTCTTTAAAAATTTTTTAAAAATGTAAACATTAAATATTTTTCTTTTTCTTGAGAAGACCATCTTGTATAAGCTTCAGGTCCCATCAAACTTTGATCTGCTTCTGAAAAGGTGGCAAATGGAGATTTAAAACAATATAACATATAACAGTAGTCCCAACGGAACCATAAATATGATTATTTACCCACTTCCTATCTGTTGTCAAAAGTCTCTATTAGTCCAAGACAGTTACTCACACTTATTGCCCCTCAGTGTATTCCAAGATTCAGAATTCGTCCTGAATTTTTCGTTTTTTAATAAAGTATGGAGCACATTATTAATACTTACAGTAGAAGTGTTTAATATTTACAGGAAGTGTTTGAGAAGTCTGCCTCATCTCGTAGTAATATGTGAAGCATGTGCTTAAGTTGAGTTCTTACTGCAGTGCATGATTAAATCTGCTAGATGACCAGAAAAAAATGGCATATTTTCCCCCAGTGTGTTTCAGAGATGATGCATCTAACACCTCCCTTTCAAGGACAGCATGAAGGCATCGCTGATAAAACAAGTTTGCTTGGACATGAGAAGCTAGAAACACCTCATGCCCATAAATTATAAAGCATAAGTCACAGAAACAACATTGGTGAGTTTTACATATTTATTTTTTTTAAAAGATTTTTATTTATTTATTTGAGAGAGAGCACAAGAGAGGGGGTAGGGTCAGAGGGAGAAGCAGACTTCTCACTGAGCAGGGAGCCCAATGTGGGACTCGATCCTGGGACTCTAGGATCATGACCTGACCGAAGGCAGTCGCTTAACCAACTGAGCCACCCAGGCACTCACATTGATGTTTTAACTTGTAAAATGTTAATTTAAAATGGTACCCTGTTGTGGTTGAAAATATAGTATGTACCTTTGAAAATAACTTGGGCAGAAATGCTTACATATCAAATAGATAAAATCCCCCCCAATAATTATTATTCTATTTCATTTCTCTTTAAAAGTTATATAACCAATGTAAGTAATTAATACTAAACATTGATACAGAGTTTTAAATTTTCACAAATAATTGTATTTTTGAAAAATGTTTTGGAAAAGAGCTGCAAGTCCATCAATATAATGAAATGGATTTGTCAGTTAATGATGCTCTAAAAATTACATAATTTTAATTGTAATTTCTTGGTGCCCCTTTTCTCTGTTAAAAACATCCAGTTTGTATTTTGATTACATGGTGGGCTAGCACCAGACTGCGTGGGAAATGGGCAGAAGCGTCTATCTCAGTAGACTCCTTTTCTTTTTTAAAGATTTTATTTATTTGACAGACAGACAGCCAGAGAGAGAGGGAATACAAGCAGGGGTAGTGGGAGAGGAAGAAGTAGGCTCCCAGCATAGGAGCCTGATGTGGGGCTTGATCCCAGAATGCTGGGATCATGCCCTGAGCCAAAGGCAGACGCTTAACGACTGAGCCACCCAGGCGCCCCTATCTCAGTNAGAGAGAGAGGGAATACAAGCAGGGGTAGTGGGAGAGGAAGAAGTAGGCTCCCAGCATAGGAGCCTGATGTGGGGCTTGATCCCAGAATGCTGGGATCATGCCCTGAGCCAAAGGCAGACGCTTAACGACTGAGCCACCCAGACGCCCCTATCTCAGGNCTGAGCCACCCAGGCGCCCCTATCTCAGTAGACTCCTGACCAGAATCAGCTGTTCAGGTGGAAGGGCCAAGTCTAGCCCTAGAAGTCCTTCTCCCAATCAAATATTTAAATCAAAAAGGGCTGTATTTAAATCAAAAAGTCACAGGAATCTCTCTAGTTTGTCAAGCACAGGGGAAAGGGGGGGGAGGGGAGGCGGGGGGTGCTCCTGGAGAACACAGGTGGTTACCGTAAACCTAACCAGGTCTTCTGATTGCAGTCTCCCTGGTGGACTAAATCATTATAGCCCCTGGCATAAGGTATGCACCTGTTAGCCTACTGCATATTTCCTTCCCTAGGTCAGATCTGTGTTCTGACATAACAGTCTCTGTTATGCAGATGCATTTTCAACACTCACTTGTATCCTGAATTAAGAAAAACACCAGAGAGATACTACCCTAATATAACTGTAGCATTAGATACATCTATGATTTATTTGACAGCCATCCATCCATCCTCATATCTTCTCATAGTCCTAACTTGGATCTTTCGGTATTTGACATACTTAACGCTAACTTTCAGCCAAACTGATTTTTCTGGATTGCAGATAGCTGACTGAGGCCCCTCTGTATAAAATTCACTATTGTCATTCCGATTGCCCTATCTTCTCAGTCTTTGTCTTGATATTTATTTATTTATTATTCAATGAGACAGAATGTGTGACAAGCATTTGTTTCATGCCTTTAATTAGATTCAATACAAAAGCAGAACAGCTGACTCAGATATTTATCTTGTGAGCCTGATTTATGCTTTCATGAAATCATAGTGTGCTAGATGAAGACTGGTGTCCCAACTCAACAGGAATTACAGTGGTATTTGTCTTTTCAAATGGCATCATTTAACTAAGGAATCAGGAAAGCTGGCTCTCACAACACAGTGGCTGCCAGTAACCCGAAATGCACTTGTGAGGGGTAGCTTCCTGCTGAGTATTTGCTGATAAACTTGGAACTGGGATGCTGCATACATCAATTCAAATTTAGCTGCTTCAGAGATAAGAACATTTTAAAATAATACTGTTCAGAAAGGAAGAGCGATCAAAGAAGATGGCAAGTGTGGGGGGGTCACGACAGGGTAAAAGGAGAGAAATTCCAGAGGGATTTTTTTTTTTTTTTTTTTTTCTTTACCTATCAAGACACTCTTGGTTTTTTCATTTCACCATTCTATTGCATCACCAAAATCACAGTCTTTGGACAACATGAGAATTAGCAGTTACAATATAGCAAGAAATTCTAAAAATTGACTCTTTCCAAACCCTGAGTTTGGATGATGTAGAAAGCTATTAATAACAAATGTTGATTGTCCCATGAAAGTTTCAAGATTCGTTAAAACCAGCAATGTTCTAGGTCAGGACTGGCAAATACTTAGCAAAAAAACCCAAGAAAACAAAAAACCAGCCACTCCTTTCACTCCTATCTTTGGACATTACTAATGGATCATGGCATTATGCTTCACTGAACCCAGATAGTCCTAGATAACTTTTTTAATAGCACACTGGGAAGACTACCACCTGGCTATAGGTATCAAACAACACAACACTTATCAGCCCTCTCCTTACTGGATGAAATATGGAATACAGAATGCACTGTTTCCTTTTACCTACACACTATCCTCTCAATATCTGCAACAAGTGTGCCTGAATTCATGGCGGGGGGGTGAGATACACATGAAAAAGAAAGAGGATTTTTCCCAAAGCTCATTTGAACACTCGTATAATACTGAGTTAATTTTTGTTCTTTAGAAATCAAACAAATTTATGGTAAATACTCCCACTTTTAGCACAGTACACAACTCCTACATTACAGGAAATGAACCATTTCCATTTCTCACCTCCTATTCATTAAAAAAAATAATGTCTTAGATGCTTTGATCTTCCTATAACAATCACGAAGAAACTAGGTCATTTCAAAACATAATTCTATATTTATTTGTGAAACTTTCTCTGGAGCTTACTTCCACTGCAGCAGTCTGCCTTTCCCATGGTATCTGTTGTTTCTGGTATTCTTACACGATTGCTATCTCTAAAACTGCGAAGTATTCTATTAATTCCTTCTGTATTTCATAACCAGTGTTCCCAAAGACTGACAATTCCGGGGAAAGATGAGAAACAACAATAATCTTTTTTTTCTCCTTCCAGGCAAGTACATTCCAGTAAATGGAAATTCTGTACAAAATGTAAAAAATAATTTTATTGAATACATTATGCACATTGTACATACAAGCCTGCGTGACTTATTACAAGAAGCTAATATTTCTAACTTTATATCTTGACTGGGGAACATGCTTAGTAAATTAAAGGTCAGCAGAAGACACTCTTATTAAATCTGCTAGAAGCCTTATAGCTACTTCCCAAAGGAACAAAATTCAGAAATATTAAGTTTATTTCTTACATTTCCAATATTTCTACTGTAGGATATTCTGTGCCAAATATTCTGCAGGAAAAGGTCACAGACGGCCTTACAGTAAATATGTAATCATGCCTCTGATTTTTTTTACTAATAGAAAAATCTGTCATTTTAAAAATTATTTGTGGTTTTATTATATTTTTAAAAATTGATACCATTTTACCAAATTCTGAAAGCGAGGTGCTTAATATAAAATTTTATTATTTCAATAAATGATCATTAAAAAAATGAACTTTATCCATACTTTTTTTGGGACTACTTGATTCATAAGTCAGGCATTTATTTCTTTGTTGGGAATAGATTTTCAAAGAGCTGGAATTTTGCAGCTATAAGCCATCTTGAATAATTTAAGATGGTATTGATGTAAACTCTGACAGCGAAATGTAGTTAAAAACAAACTCTTATCTTGTTTCTTACTTTTAAGAGCCTTTCATTTAAATATCAGAAATATTTACTGATTTATTTATAGTAACACTCTAATTATAAAGCATTTTTCCCATGAAATAATAAGAATACAGGCTTATTTCCACCCAGAGTGCTTGATCAACACTGAAACGTTGTAGACTTAGTTATCCCTAAAAGATAATGGCTCTTAATTGACACATTTCATCTGGTACATTTTTTATCTCATGATCTGTTAAATGACTCAAAGATCTGAATTCTATGGTTGTTTTTGATGAAATTGAATGATTTCTTCATATGGAATATTATAATAACACTACACAGATTTATTTTTGTTCTTCCATTTTTCCTCCCTCTTCATACTCTCCCTTTCCTCCACCCTCATCCCTTGACTCCCAATTAAGAGCAAAAAGGCAAGAACAATTGTCATTATGAAATGCCTACCATATCCAAAACCCTGAGTTTTTCTGTTATCTCATTTAGTCTTCTCAATCATCCTACGTTAGAGACAAAGTTCAGAGACTGTTTCATGACCTCAAATTGCAAGATGTAGCAGACACAGAATTAAAACCCTTTCTGCTTCTCTGAGAAAGAAGTCAGTTGATTTGGAGCAATGTGATAACTGCTTTCTAGGTGTTGACTTCCATGCAAACTCATAATGTAGTCAAATTCATATTTAGGAATGCTTACATTCTAGAGGCTCTTTGGTCAAGGCATTAGTTTAGAACTTAGAAAATAAAATAAGGCTATACATGCCGTGCCAAAATACATATCAGGTAGATCTTACAATTCAACAGAAGAATGATACTAGCAATGTCTTTACTGGACACCTCAATGGCTCCATTCCATTCTCCTAACTGGCGTGTGTCTATGTGATTGATCTACTACTTTTCTTCAGTGTAAAAGTGCTTTTAAAATTTCTTTTATTTTTTTATCCTTTCTTAATTTTTGGCAGTGAATATATATATGTGTTGATGCCACTGAATAAGAGCTATACACACTAATATGAAATATTTTCTTAAAAATATTTGAGCATGATAAATGTGGTGGAAACTCTAGTCTTTACATTGTATTATAAGCAAGGTTAATCCTATGTATTGCTTTATTTCTCCCACTCTTTTTCTGAAGCTTGAAATCTTTCTTAGTCACTGCTGCACATTAAGAACACTGCTCTTTGTCTGCACTCCCACAATGCATTCTTGCTCTCTCTCCTCCTTCCCCAAACACTCACAAAACAACTGCTTCCTTGTAGCGAGTGTGTTGCTTCTAAGCCAAATTTAGTAGAATTTTATAAATGCCAACAAAGCATGGGAGGGCTGGCAATCCAAACATGATTACCATGTTCTTCGTTCTGTACAGCGAGGCTTTTAGAATCTAATACACAGAGATTATTTTTTTTCTTTTGAGATATTGTATGAAATATGTGTAAAAAACGGTCTATTTGAAGTCAGACAACACGGATTAGGCTTCTATTCCCTCAGTACACAGCTGAGTGACTTTATTCTTTATCTTCATTTGTAAAATTGGGAAAATAATATGTATTTTCCGGGATGGTGGTAATGACTAAATGAGAATATGTTTAAGGCATATAAATATTGCATGTGACAATAAATGAGAGCTCTATTTCCATTATCCCACTTAGCTTCCTTTCTTGACTGGATACTTATTTTTTAAATCATTCTATCTTCCTAGACCTTTATTCATAATTACATATAATGATCCTGCAATAACCAAAAGAAATCAGAAGACAAAATGTAAAATTTTTCATAGAATATTTTGTACATGTATGTTTGGGTCATATGTAGACTGCCAACACAGTATGCAAATGGGAATGAAAGGAATTAGAGGGATTTTTTTTTTATTGAGAATTCAGCTATCGAGTAATATTTTTTATAAAGTAATAAAATGATAGCTTGAAACATGCCTCAGAATATGAATATCCTATCCTTAGCTGAGACCAGGCTTGATGCCATTTGTCAATTTTCTTCCTTCCATTTTCTTGAGCTTCCATATCTGTTTTTTGTTGGTGTTGTCTTTCCCTAAAAAAACATACACAGGGGCGCCTGGGTGGCGCAGCCGTTAGGCGTCTGCCTTCGGCTCAGGGCGTGATCTCGCCGTTCCGCGATCGAGCCCCACGTCAGGCTTCTCCACTGGGAGCTTGCTTCTTCCTCTTCCACTCCCCCTGCTGTCTCTCTCTGTCTAATAAATAAATAAACCTTTAAAAAAAAAAACACAACCCTCCCCCCAACACACACAAATCTCTCTACCTTTCCTCCCAGCTCCAAACCTCTTTTCCTCTTCCTTCATTTGCTTTCCTGACACCTGATACCAACGTTCCAGGACAGCACTTGGACAAATTTATCTTTATACCCAAAGCCTCCAGACATCTCACATACAATTAACGATCTTCCACATTCTTCGGAAATGGGATTACAAAATTGTTTCTGTTCACTACTGTACTGAAAATAGCAATGCTTAAATCTCTGTGAAGTTTTCCCCAAAAATAAATTTCACTAGTTGCGACAAATAAATTTCACTTCTTACAAAGTGCCGTGGGGGAATGGTCTCTGACCAAAATTAAAAGAACCAAAATAAATACAAAATAAGTGGGAGAAAACTACTTCTGATGTTAGCAAACATTTATAATCATACTATCAGTTCATCTAAGACCAAAACCTGAAATCAGTCTCAGCTGTTCTCTTTCCCTTACCTCAAAGTACAATTTGATAGAGAAGACACGTTGATTACTGTTACTTTTAAATTTACTCATTCAACAAATGTTTATTGTGCCCAATACTGTCCTAAACACTGGGGAAAGAGCCATGAACAAATGGATAAAAATGGACACCGTCACAGAGTTTATATTCTAGTGTGTGCATTAGCGGGGGCCTGGAGAGGGGGGAGGTCAGGTAGCAGGACAATAAAACAAGTAAGTAAAATACACCATATGTCAAAAATGCTTTGAGAAAAAGTTAATTTGAAGGTAAGTATATAGGAAGTGCCAGAAGGAAGAGGAGTGTTTTGCTGCTCAAAGAGCCAGATGGGGATTAAAATCTAGGGATGAAGAATGACCTGGGAATCCCTGGTTTCTTGTGACGACTGATGTAAATGGGGTTAACGGACATAATGAGATTTCTACTGTTGGTGTCCCACAGACAGTGGTGGTGAGACTGAGGCTGGGAGGGGCAAGAGGAGGGAGGGTTCTGCCAGGGGCAAGAAAAATAAGGCCTCCCATTTGTTCTTGGGCTTAGTGAAGTGGAGGCCAGGGAAGGACTTCAATGAGAGCCTGCAGAATTCGTAGACCCCTTCTGGACTTTAGCCAATGCAGTTTCTTCCTCAACACTCCTTCCTCCTCCCCACCTCTCCCCAGCCCTGTCCCAGTTCAGGCCCATCACAGCCATGCCAGGACTTTAGTCTTGTTTCCTACACAAACAGAGGAAACTACCTGAAAAATAAATGCAGCCATGTTACTTAATCTCCTGCTTTAAACCCTTCTTGGTCAAAAATCATAAGCGGATAACCTGTCCCTTGTTCCTGGCTCGTATTTTATGTTCAAATAACACAAGGCTGCTCTTAGTTACTGGCCTAGAGCACGCTACTTTAGACCTGTTATGTTCTTTTCTTGTCACTCGCTCAGTGTGAAATGCCCTCTCTCCTTTTTTAACCCAACTAAATTTCTCTCGTCCTTCAAGTCATGGCTTCAGTGTTCTCACTTCCAAAACGCTTTTCATCAAGCAAGTTAAAGCACTGCCTCACAGAGCTACCATTGTCCTCTGAGCACATCTTTGGTATGGTATCTAAAGTATCATGGACTGTTGGCTCCACAAGGGAAAGGATCACGCATTATCCACCTAGCACTCCTAGAGCATAGCAAAGGGTCTCTGTTACACTAAAAACAAAAAACCAAACAACACTTCTTTGTGACCTGGAATGCAGTCTCTTTAGGTCATCTCCAATATGATGAGAAATTATTTTGAAATATAAACTTATTTTCTTTTCTCCAAATCTTTAGTCCATCAGTACCAACTATATTGCTCCAAACAGAAGTAAGATTGTTACAAAGGAATAAGAACAGGGGGAAAAAAATAAGGCAAGGAAGGATCCATATTTGGTTTTTTTAACTTCCAAACCAGGCTTTGAAGAATTAAACAAAATATCCAAGGAAAGTTAGGCATAGAGTTGGGACCACACTGATAGACTATAAAAGAAAATGGAGGACACATATCTCCCTTTTTTCCTGTCATCTAAAGGAGTGTCAGCCTAGATATGGGCAGAGATTGGGGATGATGTTTATCTTAGAGCAGAATGAGAGGTGGAGAAGAGGGTTCTGATCTATGGTGACTCAGAATGGAATGTCAGGGCCAGCCTATGGGGACTGCTAAGCAGTTTAGGGGGACATCACAGAAGAGGACAAAAGCCAGGGCTGTAGACTATCCTTAACGTCTGAGAGAAGGCCACTGCATATCTAAGTTGTGGGGACCATGGACAACTTCACGTACATCAGCCTTTGTATGGTCCAGAAATAAGATGACTTCCTGCTTTTGAGATTTTATGACTGAACTGGCTTGTGTGACCTTCATCCCCTTGCCATATATCTCACCACCACCTCCAGTTCTTCCCAGGCAATCAGAAGCTCTTGCTTTGCAAATAGAAAGAAAGAATCTCTGACATCCAGAATAGCAGAGGCAATGTGGAAAGGAGAAGTCCATTGCCAGACTGAGGATATCTCCTTGTCTCTTATGCATAGTTTTAGCAGCTTAACTCACAGTTTGGGGATGGCCAAATGGTCCTAAAATCACCTACCTGTGAAGACTTTATACTGACAGGTCAAGTGAAGGTAACTCAGCATTACAATTTTAGCTAACAATAAAATCTTACTTTACATTTTAATGCTGCCTCTTAAATGTGTATTACAGTAAGTTTCAAAAGTATAGAGAACTGTGTAATATATCCCCATGTCCCCAGCACCATCCAGTTCAAAATTGTCAATTTATGGGCAGTTGTGTTTCATTCATACTCCTATTCACCACCCTTAACCAAGACTATTTGAATAAAATCCCAAACATCAAAGAATATCATTTGTAAATGTCTCATTATGTACCTTTAAAAGAAAAATATTACTTCTATTAAACATAACTACAAAACTTCTATCTCATCTTAAATTTTAACACTTGTTAATATCTCAAAACATCTGGTCAACATTCAAATTTCCTCAGTTGTCTTTTACTTCTTCTTATATTCAAGATCCATTTTCCCAGCTACTTTCAAATATGCATTTCAGTATTATTAACGATAGTCTGATGAGAGCTCATAGATTTAAAAGTATGTGATGTGTTTCAATCCATTGCAGTTACTATTATTTACTGTTGTTCAGGCTGTCCCATCACTGGCCAGAGAGTCTTCTTCAGAATAAACCTGAAGTCTTTTTCTCATGCCTTCAACAGTCTTTGATGGTTTGTGTGCTTGCTCTCTGGTGTGATGGGATGTTTCAGGGTAACACCATATACCTCCCATGCCATTGCTGGAATCAGGCGCTTCTCTAAAAAGCTCTGATCCCTTTTAAGAAGAAATTACATTTAGAGGCATGCTGCTCCTTAAAAAAAAAAAAAAAAAGAATATGATGCTAAGTACTTAGTAATTCCTTCATAAATTTTTTTAAAAGATTTTATTTATTTATTTGAGAGAGAGCTAGAGAGCAAAAGCATGAGCAGGGAGGAGAGGGAGGAAGGAAGGTCAGAGGAAGAGGGAGAAGCAGACTCCCCACTGAGCAGGGAGCTGATGCACGGGGCTGGATCCCAGGACCTTGAGATCATGACCTGAGCTGAATGCAGATACTTAAAGAGCCGAGCCACTCACGCACCCCTTCCTTCATAAATTTTTACTTACTTGACAAAAATCACCCTAAATCCAAGATTTTTTTTTTTTAATAAAAGCTTATGTTAAGAGAAAGTGGCCTCTTGTGTGGGGCTTTACATATAAATTGTTTGATCCTAATTCTGTTCATTGTTCAAATGAAAGGCTATAGTTTTCCTATTATTTACAAGCAAAAACAAAAAAAGCCCCTCTGTTTATAGTTGTAAACATACAACAGAGAATCTAGACTGTTTTTCTGATACAAGGATTTCATTTCCTACCACTGTCTCCCTCTATAATCTTTGACAAAACAGATGACCCCGGAGCAGGGGGGAACCAGAGAGAACTTGTACACAGTTTTATAACTTTGTTTTTTAAAAGTCGAACTTGTTTTTAAAATAAATTTTATTGGAAGTCCTGATTGACAACAAAACAGAGTTAAGGCTCAGCTCTCCCGAGGCAAACCTGATGTGTCTCTGTGAAATTTAGGGTTCCAGAGACCTTAACTTGAGTATCACTGATCTGTGGCAACTTTTGTATTTTATGGACAAGGAGAGGGGTTATGATAAATTTAAGTGATTGGTCCTAGAATAAGATAACTCTGGATTAATGATATCTAGGCCTACATCCTAGATTTTTTTAATTGAGAACCCAGTTATTGGATCACCTTTACCTATACATTTCAAAGGCATCCTCTCTAACTTCAAAGTAAACTTGAGGAATTTTTTTTATATGCTATAATCAATTAATAATGTGAGAAAGCATAGAAAAATTAAATATTATACAACATATCAGTATCTCTTTTGTAGCTTCTCTACAAGTCACAAAATATCAAAATATCAATATTGCCCCATTCTTAATGAGGAGCTAAGGCTGTATACTTAAGGAATCATTTATTAACCCAATGATGATACCACAATTAATACAATTAAATTCTGGTATTTAATAGGAATTTATGCCACATGCTGTCTACAAAAAAAGCCTACAATTGAGTTTTTGAATGTAAATTAGAATACTCTCGGTCTCCTGTAAGAACTCAATGAAACAGTTGAGATGGAGATTATATTATAAATCACATAACGCTGGGCTTCTGGGTGCCTCAGTCAGTTGAGTGGCTGACTCTTGGTTTTGGCTCAGGTCATGATCTCAGGGTCATAAGATCGAGCCCCAAGTAGGGCTCCACACTTAGCATGGCATCTGCTGGGGATTCTCTCTCTCCCTCTCCCTCTGCCCCTCCTCCTGCTCTCTCTTTCAAGGAAATAAATAAATAAATAAATAAATAAATAAATAAATAAATAAATAACATCTTTTTAAAAATGAATAAATAAATACCCCGTTAGCTAGGCTCTGGAGTAGGACCTAGGAGGAAATTTAAAAATAAACAAATTAAAAAGCATCCCTACCCTATTGAGATTATATTCTAGTTATCTAATAGGAAATTTCCCAAACACACAATTCAAGTCTTATGTCATGTTTGTATACATGCCTCTACTTGAGATGCCCTTCACTTTCTGTAGTCTGCATGGAAATCTCTTAATTGCTTGTTAAGACTCAGCTGAATCATTATCTCTTCAGGGAAATCTTTCCTGACTTTTGTAGGCAGTCTTAGTCACTCTTTCACCTGTGCTCCTGAAGTGTGTGCTGTGAACGTTCAATCTCAATATTGAGTCATATCATTTATCTAGTAGATCTCAGGTCCTAAAAACTGCTTGTGTATTTTCATTCAAGCATTGTGATCGCCTACCACAGTTCTGGCAGATGTAAGATGTTGTTATAATTCAACTTTATTAATTTACAATGTATGACATTCTATTTGAAAGAAAACAGTATTAGTATCTACTGTAATATCTAGGGAACTCCCTTTTTTCTTATCAAGGTGACAGGGAAGCTCAATTAATAACCAGAAGTTTGCATGATGATTCTACAGTCAAAATCCTATATGGCCTGGGGGGTGTATGAACCAGGTCATATTAAGGTCTGAATAATTACTGTCCCCAAAAGGATGCATTGCAAGGATCATCTTTTTTAGATTCCAAACTGTATCTCATTATAGTGAACAAACAAACCTGAAAATCCCTCAAACAGCAGTGTAGATAATATCTGTCTCCCTCTGCCCCTTCTACTCGTGCTCACTCTCTCTCTCTCAAATAAATAAATAAACAAACAAATAAAATCTTAAAAAAAATTAAATAAATCACATAATTCATGTTAACAGACTTTGGTTAAGGAACCTAATTGGCTCAAAACCTGATCCTTTTCCTTTGCCATTTTGCTATACTTTCATCCTTCATAGATCACAGATCAATGGAAGGAGAAGCTTTTAAACAAAGAACTCAAGAGTTTTACCTAAAGCTGAATCTCACAGTATCACTTTTTGAACGTAATTAGGAAACAGTTCTTTCTTTCTGAGAACTATTTACTCTCTCTTGTGCATGCTTCATTAATAAACAATTATTAGAAGTTTTATGGCAATCAAAACAATTTATGAGGTAGCTTATTTACTCAGAATGACAAATGTAAGAACAGAACTTATTTTAAAATTACATTAAATAAGTTTCCAAATATATCCACAAATATAAAGTACTGTTAAAGTTTTTCCTGGGAATGTTCATCTTATCTAAGTGTATGCTGACGTGTCATAATTCCCTCCCAGTCATTCTGAGGGTTTAAAATAAACCCTAATGGGACCTAGGCACCAAATGCTTGTCCCACATAAAATTACAGGAACAAATTTTTACTGCATACCTTGGCAAAGCTCTTTCTTGCCCCTAAATAGCTTTTCTGAGGATAGAGTACAGTTACCTTAATAAGAACTGTCACATAATAAATTTTCCTCAGGGCATGGGGATGAATTCTGTGCCTTGGCAGAATGTATAGATTCAGTAGTAGAAAAACCTAATATTTTTAAGGACTAAAAATCATTATATTTACTATTTTAAAACAATGATATAAAGGATACCTCAGAATTCGGTCTGCTAGCTAGTTAACCCTAAAGTATTATGGCTATGACTAATTTTGTTTTAAGCTCATGATTTACCAAAACTACATCCCAAAAGACCTACCTAAATACTAGATAATAGTTTACTCTTTTCTAATTTTTATTTCAATCTGTCAATAAAGAAATTAAGTTATTGAACTTTTCATATACTCTTAAAATTGTTTGTGATACAAAATACTCAACCACGAAAAAAATCTCTTCCAATTTCTGATCTCAGAATGATAGTGTAGACATACTTTCCCTATTCCTTCCTAAGTATGACTAAAAAAACCTTGATATTATATATAAAACAAACATAAAGAGGAGCACCTGGGTGGCTCAGTCAGTTAAGCATCTGCCTTTGGCTCAGGTCATGATCCTGGGGTCCTGGGATTAAGACCAGTACCCAGTTCCCTGCTCAGTGGGGAGCCTGCTTCTCCCTCTCCCTCTGCCCCCTCCACCTGCTGGTGTTCACACTCTCTCACTCTCAAATAAATAAATAAAATCTTAAAAATAAAAAAAAAATAAAACAAACGTAAAGAGACTCTGAAAGATAGAGAAAAAAAGGTAGACTGACTAGAAACTTTGGGACCTGAAGAATGGTTCACGGTACTTCCCTCGGTTTTCTTTTTACTTCATATATCTCAGACTGAGAATTACAGAGACTGGCAAACTGAAAACATCAACAGGTAGAAACAGAAAGAGCCCTAGCAAATGCATGCTCTCTGTCTAGCCAAAGGGCCAGAAAAGAGACATTCTAGAAAATCTTTTAGACAATAACAACTCTACTCCAGGAAAATGCCACAGAAAAAAACATCTGCACAACAACAAAGGCCAACTGGGGAATCTAGACCTCCCCCTTGTAGGCTGTAGCAAATCTCCTAACCACTTTCACCAAGTTAATATTAGATCACGTAGAGAGCTGAGACTTTCCTTCCCACTAGCCAATAATGAAACATTGCTGCTTCATCTTCAGCACCAGTGGAGATTATGTGGGGCCCCTAGATTTCACCCAGGACTAACAAGGTGTCTCTCCCTCTCCCCACTGGGGTGGTGTCAGAGAAAACCTAGTGGAGAGTCAGGACTGCATCAACATCCAATGGTTATTTAATACGGACACCTTCATCAGGTTGTTGGTGGAAACCACTTGGCAGCTGGAGCTCCTACCACTGTCCCACAATAAGGAGGAACCCAACTCCCTCAGGTATCAACTGAGGATGTGTGGAATTTGGACTTCTACTTCCACCTTGCAGTAATGAGATGTTCCCACCTTCCCCTCCTAGAGTAGTATCAGAGAAAGCCAGCTAAAATTGAGGCACCTTGGTGGCTCACTGAGTTAAGTATCTGTCTCTCGATTTTGGCTCGGGTCATGATCTCAAGGTTGTGAGATTGAGTCCCGCATCAGCCTTCGTGATGGGCATGGCGCCTGCTTAAGATTCTCTCTCTTCCTCTCCCACTGTCCCTCCCCCCTCGCATGCTTGCTCTCTTAAAAAAATAAATAAAATAAAAATAAATAAGATTCAAAGTCTCATAGCACAAAAATATAAAAATGTCAATTGGGAATCATTTGTCATACCAAATACCAGGAAGACCTCAAATGCATTTTTAAAAAGTCAACAGATACCAACATGAGGTGACAGAGGACTTGAAACTATCTAACAAATATTTTAAAACAGTCATAATAAAAATGCTTCAACAAGTGATTATGAACATGCCTGAAACACATGAAAAAAAAAAAAACGCTCAGCATAAGAATAGTAAGTCTTAGAAAAAGAACAGAAGTTATAAAAAAGAAGCAAATGGAAATTTTGTAAGTGAAAAATGCAATAACAAATAAAAATTCAGTGGATAGGGTCAACAGCAGAATGGAAGGAAAAGCAGAAAGAATCAGTGAACTAGAACATAGAACAATAGAAATTACCCAATCCAGACAACAGAGAAAACACAGACTGAGAGAAAACATGAACAGGGCTTCAGGGACTTGTGGGGCTATAATCAAAGAAGAAAAATTCATGTTATCGAAATCCCAGAAGGAGAGGAAAAAGAGAAAGAAGCTAAAAAGTACTTGAAGAAGTAATAGATGAAAACTTTAGATGGCTGAAAAAGAAAATAGAAAATGAAAGAAGAAAAAACAGAAAGCAAAAAGTAAAATGGCAAACTGAAGCCCTAACATAGCAATAATTAAATCAAATCAAATTAAATTAAATCAATAAATTGCCAGAGTATATGAAAAATCATATCCAACTGTATGCTGTCTATAAGACACTTACTTCAAATATAATGATATAGTCATATTGAAAGTAGAAGAATAGAAAAGGCTACATTATGCAAATACTAATAAAGGAAAGCATGAGGAGCTATACGAGTATCAAATTAGACAACAAAATAAGTTACCAAAGACAGAGGAAGATGATATATGATGATAAGAGGGTAATTCCAAAAGTAGACATGGCATCCCTGAATATATATGCACCAAGGAAATATGTGAAGTAAAAACTAAGAGAACTGTGGAAATAGACAAATTCACAATTAAATATGGAGATTTCAACTCCTCTTTCTCAAAACTTGAAAAGAAGAATAACTAGAGAGAAAATCATCAAGGATATAGAATTCAATAGACCATCAACCAAAAGAATATAACTGACATTTATAAAACCATAGACCAAACAATAGAATTTACATTCTTTTCCAGTGCCCACAAACATCTACCAAGTTAGACTATATCCATGGCCATAAGACAAACATCAATGAACTTAAAGAACTGAAATTACATAAAGTATTTTTACTGACCACCATGGAATCAAACTGGAAAAGTAACAGACAGATAACAGAATGTGCAAATACTTGGAAACTAAACAACATGCCTTTAAACAATTCATGGTTCAAAGAGGAAGACTCAAACATTTTTTAAAAATACATTACACTAAGGGGCACCTGGGTGCGTCAGAGCATACCTTGATTTTTGGCTCAGGTCACGATCTCAGGGTCCTGGGATGGACTTCTGCATCTGACTCCATGGTCAGCAGGAGTCTGCTTGAGATTCTCTCTGTCCCTCTCTCTTTGCCCTTCCCCCCTCACATGCACACACTCGCTCTCTAAAATAAATAAATAAATCTTTAAAAAATATGTTACATTGAATGAAAAGTTAAAGAAAACAACACATAAAAATCTATGGGACACAACTAAAGCAGTCTGGAGAGAGAATTTTATAACACTACCTATATACAATAGAAAAGAGAAAAAAATCTCACATCAATAATTTAAGCTTCTACCACAAAAACCTAGAAAAATAAATGCAAGCTAAGCTTTTAGCAAGAAAAAGGAAAGAAATAATAAAGATATGAACAGAAATCAGTGAAATTAAAAACAGAAAAATAATGGGAAAAAAACAAACAAAAACTAGTTCTTTGAGAGAATAACAACATTGACACATCTCCAGCAAAACTGCTGGGAAAAAAAAAAAAGACACAAGCCACCAATATCAGGAATGAAGCAATATCGCCACAGGCCCTGAAGACATCAAAGGAATAATCATAATATGCCTGGAATGACTACACACATAAATTTGACAACATGGATTAAATGGACTATTTCCTCAAAAAACAAACTACCACAACACATCAAATACGAAATGCATTATTTCAGTAGCTCTGTAACAGGAAAAAAAAAACTGAATTCATAATTATAAACATCTCCAAAAGAGAAATCTCCAACCTGACATTGTTGCACTGGAAAATCCACCAAACTTGAAAAGAATTAACATCAATTCTATACAATGTCTTCCAGAAAATAGAAGAGAAGGGAACACTTTTCAATTCATTCATAAAGCTAATATGACCCCAATACCAAAATTAGTCAAAGACAGTACAAGAAGGAAAAATACAGACCAATATCCATCATAAATATGGCAACA
Source organism: Ailuropoda melanoleuca (assembly GCF_002007445.2). Lineage (NCBI taxonomy): Eukaryota > Metazoa > Chordata > Mammalia > Carnivora > Ursidae > Ailuropoda > Ailuropoda melanoleuca. The sequence goes on along the minus strand of NC_048220.1, from coordinate 111,948,702 downwards.
AAAATCCTTAACAAAATTCTGGCAAAATGAATTATTCAATATACAATAAATTATACAGCATGATCAAGTGAGGTTTATTCCACAAATGACAGTTGGTGCAGCATTTGAGAACTATCAATATAATTTCTCATATTAACAGGATAAAAAATAAAAATCACATGATCGTATCAACTCAAAAAAGCATTAGAAAAAATCCATTGACCACTCATAATAGGAACTCTCAGAAAAACAGAAATACCAAAGAGCTTACTCCCTTGATAAAAAGGAAATACTAAAAAAGCATACGGCTTACATTGTACATGATGAAAGACTAAATGTTTCTCCTCTGAGACTGGAAAGAAGCATGTCCACTCGTACCTCTTTCATTTAACATCCTGCTGTAAATTCTAGACAGTGCAAAGGCAAATAATAATAATAATAAAGAATAAAGGGGCACCTGGGAGGCTCAGGCTATGATCCCAGAATCCTGGAATTGAGCCGCATGTTGGGCCCCCTGCTCACCGAGGAGCCTGCTTCTCCCTCTCCCTCTGCCTGCTGCTCCTCCTGCTTGTGCTCTCTTTCCCTGTGTCAAATAAATGCATAAAATCTTTAAAAATAATAATAAAGAATAAAGATCAAAAGGAAGAAATGCAGTTGGCTGATATATACAAGAACCTGGATGAATCTCCAGAGATTTATATTAAGTGGGGGAAAAAGCCTCCCAAATTAAATACTTTATCATTCCATTTATATGACATTCTTGAAATGACAAAATTACAGAGATGGAGAACAGATTATTGATTACCAGTGGTTAAAGAGGGAATGGGTGCAGGAGAGAAGTGGGTATGCTTATAAAGGGGCAATGTGAGAGATCTCTGTGGTGATGGAAATATTCTGTTGTCATTTATATCACTGCCAATATCCAGGTTGTGATACTGAAATGTAGTTTTATAAGATGTTACCACTGGGGGAAATGGCAAAGGGGTATATATGATCTCTGTATTAATTCATACTCACGAACCTACAATTATCTCAAAGTAAGGAGTTAAATTTTTAAAAATGGAAACAAAAAGCCCCTTCCCACATGAAGCTAGTTAGGACACAGGAGAGAAACAAACTTAAAAAGTAAAAGAGAATGAAACACTGCTGGAAAAATATGCTACATTGCATCACAAAGATTAGCACAGAAAGAACTAGGAAAGAAGTGTGTCAGCTGAATTTAACTGAGTTTTTATAGTGGAGGGAACGGCATGGAGTTTGAGGAATGAGTGGGCTATGTGTAAGATGTCCTTGGAAGGGGAAGAATAGCAACACTAAGAAATTAAGTAATCAACTGAATATCATATCAGAGAATTGCTTCTTAAAATTACACTGGCATAAGCAAACAAACAGAATAAGCAACAAACACACAATTCAATCCTATCTGCTTCAACTTTATTTCAAAAATGGAGAATAAGGAAAAGTGGTTCCACTTTTGAAAATTCAAGTCCCTTTGGTGGATGTGATACCTCTCTTTTATACTCAATTGCATAACTATCAGAGAATCTAAATTACTTAATGCTTTAGGGTTGGGAGAGCAGTCTTTGTGTTAAAAACAACTAGGCTCTAATCTATTAATAATTCCTTCTGACATATATTTATAGGAGTATCTTAGAGCTGGTTCCCCAAAAGCAGCCCTGAGATCAAGATTTGTATGTAAGTCATTTAGAGGAAGTGCTCCCAGGAAAAACATGAGCGAGTGGTGGGAGCAAGATAACGAAGAGAAAGAAAATAAGGAAATTTGCAGTTTCAGGCAAAATCCTATGGAGGGAATGTTAAGCCTGATTCTGGAGATCTCAGAGTCGATCCTAATCAGAGGCAAGGAAATGGAACTTACATATTCCCACACCAGTCAGTCAATAGTCAGTAAGGAACCCTGAGGTGAGAATGGGTGGATATAAGTTCTTAGGTACTTTTGGTTTCCTAACCCCATGGATACAGCAGCTTTAGTAGGCAAAAGAAGCACTGCCAGGAGAGCAGGAGATGCTAGCCAGAAGCAGAAGCACACAGAAACTAGGGAGCTATGCACGGAAGTTGGACAAGTCATCAGGTGGAACCTGAGTAGGTTCTCTGACAAGGTCTGTTCACTACAGAGTTGGTACACACATCTCAGTATCTCACTTTAAAGCAATTGTGTTAAAATTACTCAAGTGCTATAAGATGTCATTAGTCTTTAGTTAGCTCCAGACCTTTGTTAGACCCTGAAGCACATAGCGTGTAGTCCCATGGACTCTAGAGTAGCATTAAGCAGAAAAGAAGAAGGGGTGCTGAAGGAGAAGGAAGGAAGGAAGGAAGGAAGGAAGGAAGGAAGGAAGGAAGGAAAAAAGAAAGAAAAGGAAAGAAAAAAAGAAAAGAAAAGAGAAAAAAGAAAAGAAGAAAGAAAAGAAAAGGTAATTAATTGAATGCCTGACTGTACCAAAAAAACTGCACTAGACAATTTATATTCTTAATATCACTTCATATTTATAAAATTCTACTGGGTAAATTATCATTCCCATTTTGCAGAAAAGAACAACCAAGTCTCAAAAAAATAAGTAACTTGCCCAATGTCATACAACCAGGAATCAATCACAAATCTTTCTGATCTTAAATTCCATGTTCCTTCTATCATACTGCCACCAGCCTCCCAGGAAAGGAGTAAGAAAGTGAAAAATGGGATGGGGGAGAGCAAAATGAACTCAGCTTCCTTTATAATTTTTCTATGTCCAGCTCTTCCTGTTCTAATGTTAATCACCTCTATAGTCTAATCATTCACTAATTCATTCAATGAGTAATTACCAACCCTGCTATATGCTACCTTTATCCAACCACTTTTAGGTCCTGAGAATTGAGGAATGAATAAAATCAGCAAAATTCTGCGCTCACGAAGCTCATATTTTTCAAGTGGACGGAGGCACATAATGAACAAGTAAATAAGGAAAATGTTTTTGTTAGATGTTGATGAATAGATGATCAGAAGAGTCTTCACGAATATAAAGTTAACTGATCAAAATTGATGAATATTTTTAGAGAGAGGTCGTAGACCACAGTAAGTGCAAAGTGCCCAAAGCAAGAATATATTTACTATGATCAAGGAATTGCTAAATGGAGTGAACAAGAGTGAAGGGAAACATAGTAGCCGTTGAGTTCAGAAAGATAGGTGTGATGTACTTGCAGAGGGTAGAGGTGGAGAAGTTGAATAGATAGCACCTCATAAGCCTTAAAGTCTTTGATCTCTACGCTAAGATGGGAAGCCATTAGATTTTTTTTAAGCAAAAGAGCGGCATGATGTTTTTAAAAGGATGTCTCCCACTCCTTCATTGGAACTTAGACTGTTGAATGGCGGGGATGGAAGCATGAAACTATTTAGTTAGGAAGCTAAAGCAAAAATCCAGGCCTAAAATAATAGCATTTTTTACCAGAGAGATATTGGTAAAGAGTAATCATAAGAGTCTAGATATTTGCTTTGAGTGTAGAGCCGAAAGGTTTTGCAGATGTGGGATGTAAGAGAAAGTAGGCAAGAACGATCCTAAAGGTCTCCCAACTGTACAGCTTGGAAGAATGAGGTTGTTAATTATTAAGATAAGAAATAGCAAGAGCAGGAGTTATCTGGGGGAGTGGAATGTAATAGGGCAGAAGACAGGTAATTTAGTTGCTAATTATTTGTGACATGGCTTTACATTTCTTTAGAAAAATATCCTTGATGAGTACAAAATAAATAAGTAAAACAACTTCACTGAACTCTTTCCCTCTTATGCCTCTATTCTGTCCTATCTTGTCTTTTTTCTTTCTCTATTTCCCTCTGTCTTTCTCTCTCTCTCTCCCCCTCCCTTTCTTCCTTCTCTCTCTTCCTCCCTCCTTCTTTCTCTCCCTCCGTATAACTTTTCTCCATTTTCAGACATCACTGTGGTCACGACTGTGAAGGACAAAGGGTTAGGACTGCATTCAAGTATAATGTAACTTTCGAGAAAATATTCTGAGAGACTCCCCTCAATGTCAGGAGCATGAGTAGAGGCATTGTTGGAAAGCTTTGATTCATCATTTGGTCTTTGTAACTCAGTCAGCTCTTTTTGCTTTTGTTAAATAGACAGTAAGAATTTCAAAGACAAAGATCTTTCTACACCTGTTTTCATATATGCCACCTGATTTGTTCAGAATCACTAGCTGCCCAAATTATAAAGCCAATTAGATGGGAGCTATTTCCAGAAAGAAACAAAAGGGTTGCAAATTCAGTTCTTCTAAATCTTTTTTACTTGTTTTACTCCTACTTATTAGCAATGAACATTAATGTATTCTATTATTAGTATGGAAATGATAACTAAAGGGTATTTTTCCAATATACATTTGCATATTTTTGACTTTTTGAATCCTTTTTGGAAACTGTTAATTTGCTATGCTATATTGCTATACTTATACTGCTCCTTAAATTAAAAAATGTAAAAAAAATTAAAAAATAAACATAGCTAAAAATAATGGGTCTCATGGAAACACATAAAAGTAGAATCTTTTAAAATCTTTTTTTAAAATGTGAGATGCAGAATATAAATCTTTTTTGGGCTGATTTGACCACCCAAGGTCAGAAGCAATGTTGGCTCCCTTCCAAGGTGTCCACCCCTTTGGGTATCCAGTAGGTCAGGGCTTATGACTCCTAATGAGTAATGCAGTGGTACTCAAGCTGTTGCAGATGGGATGGGAATAGCAAAAACCACGCCTCTCTAATTACATGTATTAGCCCTCTAGCATTGGGATGCATTCTAACATTTTAGGATGGGGGGAGCCAGCCGAATAATCACATGGGAAATACAAATGTGCAGGAGCTGCCAAAGTTGTCCCAGATTCTAGCTGCCAGACGGTCTTTCAACTATTCTGATATTAGTATTGACAGCCTGAGTACCTCCTGGCGGATGTTAAAGCCAAGGTCAAGGCCAAGGGAAGTGAACAAGCTGTCAGCCTAGCATAAAGAATAAACAGGTAAGCACATCGTGAAGGCAATAGGGAAGTCTCCGTAATTGGCAGAAATGTTGGGCGGAAGCTATAGGTCATGACATTAGTGGAAATCTATGAGATCACTCCCTACTTAACGGTCCCACAGGAAAGCAGAAAAATCAGTACTTGATGAAAGGTCAGCATTTTATGGACTGACTTTCTATCAGCTATACCTTTCAAATGCCTTTCTTTTTTTGGACTGTACAACCTTTTATTTTTAAGATCAGGTCTTTATGAGATGTACTTGAAGAAAAATGAATCTATCTGCTAGTTAGGAATCAGGCTATCTCATGACTTTAAGCAATTGAAAATGATGGAGTTATTTTATAATAAACTAATGGAAGAAAGAAATTAAAAACTGACCCCATCACTTACATGTTTAGGAAAGGCTGTATGAATAAGAAAATGCAGCAATTAATTTACTAAGTGGTTCTCCATTCCAAAATATAGTTAAGATGGCAACTACAGAGCTACACTTTAGAATAAAGTACTAAAATTATATGTGAATTGAACTGTGCATGTAAGTATCATACACTTTACATAACAATAATGCTAATGATCATTAAACTCCTCTATTGTGCCAGATCCTATGCTAAGATTGTTACATAAATTATTCATTTAATTCACAAAACAAGTCAATCAATTAGGTTTAGATGTATGGTTGCTTAGAAAAGTCACTCATCTAGTAAGTGATGAGTTTGGGTCTGAGAACTACACTTGTCTGACTGGGAAGTCTTTACCCTTAACACTGCAGTGTTCTCTATTTCTTCGCAACCAAATCTGAGAAGATAGTCCAAGTGCTGAAGGAACATGCAGTGAACCAGTGGTTTGAGAATGTGGCAAAAAGCTGAAGGTCAACTGGGCAGGTCCTACTCTGTTTCTAACTTGCATTATGATTTAATTATGTGTAAGGCTTCTTTCCACAAACTCCTCGTAGTTACTTAAGGAAGAAATGCTTGACAAAAATTCTGATAAATGGGGAAGGAGATATTTTTTCTTTTAATACAAAAATAAACATAAAGCTAACAATAATAAATGTATGCTATATATATCCTCTTCACGAGATGAAAAATCAGGCTCATTTTCAGATGAAAATAACAAAGGCAATAACTTCTGCTGGATCAGAACTGAAAAAAAGGTAGTAATGTGAGAGTTACCTGATTAAAAATTATGGATGAAGCAAGCGATTCTGAAACTCTTCTAAGCATGTTACAGGTTTGCAAGAAAAATGTGTTAATGTGTTTTTGGGAGCCAGGGTTCTCTTTGAGGCAGAAAAGACACCCCACATCCGAAATGGAGAAAACCAAGGAAAAAAACCTCTGGGGATGAACTGAAATTGTAGGTTTCTGTGCATGCTCCTAATTTCTAAAATATGTGCACATGTGCATCTGTATGGATAGATATGTGTGCTGGTATATGCATATATGAGGGTGTATGTGTGTGTGTGTGTGTGTGTGTGTGTGTGTGTGTGCTTTTTTCCCCCCTAAAACTGGTTGCTGAAAGGGCCCAGAAGTAAAACACTACAATAAAAATAAGTATACAGTGACAAGAGATTATGTCTTTATTTTTTTTTAAGATTATTTATTTATTTGAGAGAGCGAGAGAGATAAAAAGAACAAATAGGGGGAGGAGCAGAGGGAGAGGAACAAGCAGACTCTGCACGTTGAGCATTGAGTGTGGAGCCAAATGTGGGGCTCAATCCCAGGACCCCAAGATCATGACCTGTGCCGAAACAAAGAATTGGACACTTAACCGACTGAGCCACCCAGGCACCCCAAGAGATTATATCTATAATACTACTCTCCATTAGAATAATCCTGGGTTCTTTGGAGAAATGACTCCAGGGCTAGAACAGGAGAGGTGGAAGATGGGCTTGTAACATCTTGTTATAACAGAAAGTAAGGAAGTGTTCAAGAAAATCATGTGGGCCTGTCCCAAGGATAAGGAGCCAGCTTGAATGGGCTCCCACTGGCAAAATACGGGTCTCTATGAGCATCAAAATTGTCATGAGCAATAATAAATTATAAATGAAAAAAAGATATAGAAACAGATGGATAGATAAATGGGAGGAGAGGAAGACCTCTTGTTTACAGCAAAATGTCACCAGGTATGAACTAGTGAGTAATTACTTTGCAACCATCACGGTACCTATTGGTAGACAAGAATCGTCAATGGATGTTAAATCCAGGGGAAATTTTTATGACAATTAGCATATTTTTATGATCTTGAAGTGTCTCCCTACAGAGTATTTNGATGCATTCTAACATTTTAGGATGGGGGGAGCCAGCCGAATAATCACATGGGAAATACAAATGTGCAGGAGCTGCCAAAGTTGTCCCAGATTCTAGCTGCCAGACGGTCTTTCAACTATTCTGATATTAGTATTGACAGCCTGAGTACCTCCTGCGGATGTTAAAGCCAAGGTCAAGGCCAAGGGAAGTGAACAAGCTGTCAGCCTAGCATAAAGAATAAACAGGTAAGCACATCGTGAAGGCAATAGGGAAGTCTCCGTAATTGGCAGAAATGTTGGGCGGAAGCTATAGGTCATGACATTAGTGGAAATCTATGAGATCACTCCCTACTTAACGGTCCCACAGGAAAGCAGAAAAATCAGTACTTGATGAAAGGTCAGCATTTTATGGACTAACTTTCTATCAGCTATACCTTTCAAATGCCTTTCTTTTTTTGGACTGTACAACCTTTTATTTTTAAGATCAGGTCTTTATGAGATGTACTTGAAGAAAAATGAATCTATCTGCTAGTTAGGAATCAGGCTATCTCATGACTTTAAGCAATTGAAAATGATGGAGTTATTTTATAATAAACTAATGGAAGAAAGAAATTAAAAACTGACCCCATCACTTACATGTTTAGGAAAGGCTGTATGAATAAGAAAATGCAGCAATTAATTTACTAAGTGGTTCTCCATTCCAAAATATAGTTAAGATGGCAACTACAGAGCTACACTTTAGAATAAAGTACTAAAATTATATGTGAATTGAACTGTGCATGTAAGTATCATACACTTTACATAACAATAATGCTAATGATCATTAAACTCCTCTATTGTGCCAGATCCTATGCTAAGATTGTTACATAAATTATTCATTTAATTCACAAAACAAGTCAATCAATTAGGTTTAGATGTATGGTTGCTTAGAAAAGTCACTCATCTAGTAAGTGATGAGTTTGGGTCTGAGAACTACACTTGTCTGACTGGGAAGTCTTTACCCTTAACACTGCAGTGTTCTCTATTTCTTCGCAACCAAATCTGAGAAGATAGTCCAAGTGCTGAAGGAACATGCAGTGAACCAGTGGTTTGAGAATGTGGCAAAAAGCTGAAGGTCAACTGGGCAGGTCCTACTCTGTTTCTAACTTGCATTATGATTTAATTATGTGTAAGGCTTCTTTCCACAAACTCCTCGTAGTTACTTAAGGAAGAAATGCTTGACAAAAATTCTGATAAATGGGGAAGGAGATATTTTTTCTTTTAATACAAAAATAAACATAAAGCTAACAATAATAAATGTATGCTATATATATCCTCTTCACGAGATGAAAAATCAGGCTCATTTTCAGATGAAAATAACAAAGGCAATAACTTCTGCTGGATCAGAACTGAAAAAAAGGTAGTAATGTGAGAGTTACCTGATTAAAAATTATGGATGAAGCAAGCGATTCTGAAACTCTTCTAAGCATGTTACAGGTTTGCAAGAAAAATGTGTTAATGTGTTTTTGGGAGCCAGGGTTCTCTTTGAGGCAGAAAAGACACCCCACATCCGAAATGGAGAAAACCAAGGAAAAAAACCTCTGGGGATGAACTGAAATTGTAGGTTTCTGTGCATGCTCCTAATTTCTAAAATATGTGCACATGTGCATCTGTATGGATAGATATGTGTGCTGGTATATGCATATATGAGGGTGTATGTGTGTGTGTGTGTGTGTGTGTGTGTGTGTGTGTGCTTTTTTCCCCCCTAAAACTGGTTGCTGAAAGGGCCCAGAAGTAAAACACTACAATAAAAATAAGTATACAGTGACAAGAGATTATGTCTTTATTTTTTTTTAAGATTATTTATTTATTTGAGAGAGCGAGAGAGATAAAAAGAACAAATAGGGGGAGGAGCAGAGGGAGAGGAACAAGCAGACTCTGCACGTTGAGCATTGAGTGTGGAGCCAAATGTGGGGCTCAATCCCAGGACCCCAAGATCATGACCTGTGCCGAAACAAAGAATTGGACACTTAACCGACTGAGCCACCCAGGCACCCCAAGAGATTATATCTATAATACTACTCTCCATTAGAATAATCCTGGGTTCTTTGGAGAAATGACTCCAGGGCTAGAACAGGAGAGGTGGAAGATGGGCTTGTAACATCTTGTTATAACAGAAAGTAAGGAAGTGTTCAAGAAAATCATGTGGGCCTGTCCCAAGGATAAGGAGCCAGCTTGAATGGGCTCCCACTGGCAAAATACGGGTCTCTATGAGCATCAAAATTGTCATGAGCAATAATAAATTATAAATGAAAAAAAGATATAGAAACAGATGGATAGATAAATGGGAGGAGAGGAAGACCTCTTGTTTACAGCAAAATGTCACCAGGTATGAACTAGTGAGTAATTACTTTGCAACCATCACGGTACCTATTGGTAGACAAGAATCGTCAATGGATGTTAAATCCAGGGGAAATTTTTATGACAATTAGCATATTTTTATGATCTTGAAGTGTCTCCCTACAGAGTATTTTCTAGTTGCAAAGAAAATGTAGTAACCATAGAGTGGAGAGATCAGACAAACCCCTTGAACCAGGGATCAGAGCTGTCATTACTGGTGAGGAACAGATGTACACCATGTGTACCCAGATTTGATTCCCTGAGCATCACACAGCATCACTTAGGTATCTTTCTCATCAAAAATACACAATCTGAATGTAGACAAACACAAAATGAGGAAGAGTACTAAAAAAAGAGAGAAAGAGTTCTTTAAAAATGCTGATACAAATAAGAAAGACTGTGAAAATGTTTCAGATTAAGAAGATGAACACATAAAATCTAAATGCAAAAGCTGACTCCAGACTGGAAAAAATAACGCTGTAATGAACATTTAGGGTCAATTAACAAAACGGGAATACTTATGGTGGATTAGAGAGCATAGGGTCAATGTTAAATTTACTAGAATTGATAACTGCAAGACAATATTCATATTCTTAGTAAATACACAGTGAAGGATAATACACAATATCAAAAGGTGAAGAATATATGTACATATGTATATGTGTGTACATATATATATACACACACCTATATGCATATATATGTGTGCATAGAGACAGATACAAATGAGATAAAATGTTAAAAAAAAGATAAAAAGATAAGTCTGAGTTAAGGCTTTGTACCGCACGTATTCTTGCAACATTGACATAACTTTGAAATTTAATTTTAAGTTTGAAATGAATTATTGAATTAATTTTTAATGTTTAAATTAAATGATCATTTTAAATGATTTCTCTTCAATCATTCATCCAAATTGTCAAAACCAATATTAATATAACAACATAATAAGGAGCCTGCTAAATTTAAGTTTTTGAAGGTATCAAGTAATGATCTTTAAAATTCTGATAATTTCTTTGAAGAAGAAGGGGATTTGTTTGTTTTATTTTTAAAGTGGGAAAGATAAAGGATGATTATAAGCCATAAAAAATAATGAGAAGATGATGAAATATTTAAAAATCAGTAGAAAATGAAAAATACCATTCGATAAATAAATGTAACTTATGTGTGACAGACTGGTACGTGGGTACTCTTTACTGGTGGATTTATGAACTTTATATTATAAAGCCATAAAAAATACAAATGTCTTTCATACCCAAAATAAAAACAAATATAACAGATGGCAAACAATCAAATAGACAATACTGATATTCCTTATAAGAAAACAGATAATTTTCTCTTATGTCAAGTGGTATAAAACATCAAATGATGCCATAACAATGAGACTTGCAGTGAATCTGAGAACATGTGATAAAGTAAAATCTGTTTCTTATTTCAAAGGACAAAAAATTTACCTCAGGTCCCAAGAACATGCTCATAATTGAGATACTTAAAATAAGATCAGGGGCACATGGGTGGCTCAGTCGGTTAAGCGTCTGATTCTTGATTTCAGCTCAGGTCATGACCTCAGGGTCATGAGATGGAGCCCCTTGATGGGTTCTGTGCTCAGCAGGCAGTCTGCTTCTCTCCCTCTCCCCATGTCCCCCTCCTCTACTCTCTTCCTCTCTCTCTGTCTCTTGCATGCACACGTGTGCTCTCAAAAATAAATAAATCTTTTTAAAAAATAAAATAAAAGATTTTTTGGGGGAAAATATTAGAACATTTTGCTCATCTCCAAAGGATGAGAACTTTAGGTAAAGCAAAGTATATTAAGAATATGGTCAATATTTATAATTATCATGAGTTCTCAAAATATATATGCAAAAAATCTCTTAGACTTTGTAAAATAATGCAGATTTCAAGATATCACGCTCAGGGACTTTGATTCCACATCTCTGCTGTTGACTGTCAGTGGACAACACTTTAAGAAGCACATCTAAAGGTCTTATGGACTTAATTCATAGACATCATGATGTTGGCCAAACAGCTACTCAATTAATTAGTCATAAGTAATAGTCCCTGATTATTTGACTATGACTGTCCACCTTACATTCCCACTCTTTATGGTTATACCAGTCTCGAAATGTGTGTATTCAGTTGATAATGGATCTCTAATAGCTAGAGATGGGAGTTAAAAATGTCTACATNATCCATCATAAATATGGCAACAAAAATCCTTAACAAAATTCTGGCAAAATGAATTATTCAATATACAATAAATTATACAGCATGATCAAGTGAGGTTTATTCCACAAATGACAGTTGGTGCAGCATTTGAGAACTATCAATATAATTTCTCATATTAACAGGATAAAAAATAAAAATCACATGATCGTATCAACTCAAAAAAGCATTAGAAAAAATCCATTGACCGCTCATAATAGGAACTCTCAGAAAAACAGAAATACCAAAGAGCTTACTCCCTTGATAAAAAGGAAATACTAAAAAAGCATACGGCTTACATTGTACATGATGAAAGACTAAATGTTTCTCCTCTGAGACTGGAAAGAAGCATGTCCACTCGTACCTCTTTCATTTAACATCCTGCTGTAAATTCTAGCCAGTGCAAAGGCAATAATAATAAAGAATAAAGGGGCACCTGGGAGGCTCAGGCTATGATCCTAGAGTCCTGGGATTGAGCCGCATGTTGGGCTCCCTGCTCACCGAGGAGCCTGCTTCTCCCTCTCCCTCTGCCTGCTGCTCCTCCTGCTTGTGCTCTCTTTCCCTGTGTCAAATAAATGCATAAAATCTTTAAAAATAATAATAAAGAATAAAGATCAAAAGGAAGAAATGCAGTTGGCTGATATATACAAGAACCTGGATGAATCTCCAGAGATTTATATTAAGTGGGGGAAAAAGCCCCCCAAATTAAATACTTTATCATTCCATTTATATGACATTCTTGAAATGACAAAATTACAGAGATGGAGAACAGATTATTGATTACCAGTGGTTAAAGAGGGAATGGGTGCAGGAGAGAAGTGGGTATGCTTATAAAGGGGCAATGTGAGAGATCTCTGTGGTGATGGAAATATTCTGTTGTCATTTATATCACTGCCAATATCCAGGTTGTGATACTGAAATGTAGTTTTATAAGATGTTACCACTGGGGGAAATGGCAAAGGGGTATATATGATCTCTGTATTAATTCATACTCACGAACCTACAATTATCTCAAAGTAAGGAGTTAAATTTTTAAAAATGGAAACAAAAAGCCCCTTCCCACATGAAGCTAGTTAGGACACAGGAGAGAAACAAACTTAAAAAGTAAAAGAGAATGAAACACTGCTGGAAAAATATGCTACATTGCATCACAAAGATTAGCACAGAAAGAACTAGGAAAGAAGTGTGTCAGCTGAATTTAACTGAGTTTTTATAGTGGAGGGAACGGCATGGAGTTTGAGGAATGAGTGGGCTATGTGTAAGATGTCCTTGGAAGGGGAAGAATAGCAACACTAAGAAATTAAGTAATCAACTGAATATCATATCAGAGAATTGCTTCTTAAAATTACACTGGCATAAGCAAACAAACAGAATAAGCAACAAACACACAATTCAATCCTATCTGCTTCAACTTTATTTCAAAAATGGAGAATAAGGAAAAGTGGTTCCAATTTTGAAAATTCAAGTCCCTTTGGTGGATGTGATACCTCTCTTTTATACTCAATTGCATAACTATCAGAGAATCTAAATTACTTAATGCTTTAGGGTTGGGAGAGCAGTCTTTGTGTTAAAAACAACTAGGCTCTAATCTATTAATAATTCCTTCTGACATATATTTATAGGAGTATCTTAGAGCTGGTTCCCCAAAAGCAGCCCTGAGATCAAGATTTGTATGTAAGTCATTTAGAGGAAGTGCTCCCAGGAAAAACATGAGCGAGTGGTGGGAGCAAGATAACGAAGAGAAAGAAAATAAGGAAATTTGCAGTTTCAGGCAAAATCCTATGGAGGGAATGTTAAGCCTGATTCTGGAGATCTCAGAGTCGATCCTAATCAGAGGCAAGGAAATGGAACTTACATATTCCCACACCAGTCAGTCAATAGTCAATAAGGAACCCTGAGGTGAGAATGGGTGGATATAAGTTCTTAGGTACTTTTGGTTTCCTAACTCCATGGATACAGCAGCTTTAGTAGGCAAAAGAAGCACTGCCAGGAGAGCAGGAGATGCTAGCCAGAAGCAGAAGCACACAGAAACTAGGGAGCTATGCACGGAAGTTGAACAAGTCATCAGGTGGAACCTGAGTAGGTTCTCTGACAAGGTCTGTTCACTACAGAGTTGGTACACACATCTCAGTATCTCACTTTAAAGCAATTGTGTTAAAATTACTCAAGTGCTATAAGACGTCGTTAGTCTTTAGTTAGCTCCAGACCTTTGTTAGACCCTGAAGCACATAGCGTGTAGTCCCATGGACTCTAGAGTAGCATTAAGCAGAAAAGAAGAAGGGGTGCTGAAGGAGAAGGAAGGAAGGAAGGAAGGAAGGAAGGAAGGAAGGAAGGAAGGAAGGAAAAAAGAAAGAAAAGGAAAGAAAAAAAGAAAAGAAAAGAGAAAAAAGAAAAGAAGAAAGAAAAGAAAAGGCAATTAATTGAATGCCTGACTGTACCAAAAAAACTGCACTAGACAATTTATATTCTTAATATCACTTCATATTTATAAAATTCTACTGGGTAAATTATCATTCCCATTTTGCAGAAAAGAACAACCAAGTCTCAAAAAAATAAGTAACTTGCCCAATGTCATACAACCAGGAATCAATCACAAATCTTTCTGATCTTAAATTCCATGTTCCTTCTATCATACTGCCACCAGCCTCCCAGGAAAGGAGTAAGAAAGTGAAAAATGGGATGGGGGAGAGCAAAATGAACTCAGCTTCCTTTATAATTTTTCTATGTCCAGCTCTTCCTGTTCTAATGTTAATCACCTCTATAGTCTAATCATTCACTAATTCATTCAATGAGTAATTACCAACCCTGCTATATGCTACCTTTATCCAACCACTTTTAGGTCCTGAGAATTGAGGAATGAATAAAATCAGCAAAATTCTGCTCTCACGAAGCTCATATTTTTCAAGTGGAGGGAGGCACATAATGAACAAGTAAATAAGGAAAATGTTTTTGTTAGATGTTGATGAATAGATGATCAGAAGAGACTTCACGAATATAAAGTTAACTGATCAAAATTGATGAATATTTTTAGAGAGAGGTCGTAGACCACAGTAAGTGCAAAGTGCCCAAAGCAAGAATATATTTACTATGATCAAGGAATTGCTAAATGGAGTGAACAAGAGTGAAGGGAAACATAGTAGCCGTTGAGTTCAGAAAGATAGGTGTGATGTACTTGCAGAGGGTAGAGGTGGAGAAGTTGAATAGATAGCACCTCATAAGCCTTAAAGTCTTTGATCTCTACGCTAAGATGGGAAGCCATTAGATTTTTTTTAAGCAAAAGAGCGGCATGATGTTTTTAAAAGGATGTCTCCCACTCCTTCATTGGAACTTAGACTGTTGAATGGCGGGGATGGAAGCATGAAACTATTTAGTTAGGAAGCTAAAGCAAAAATCCAGGCCTAAAATAATAGCATTTTTTACCAGAGAGATATTGGTAAAGAGTAATCATAAGAGTCTAGATATTTGCTTTGAGTGTAGAGCCGAAAGGTTTTGCAGATGTGGGATGTAAGAGAGAGAAGTAGGCAAGAACGATCCTAAAGGTCTCCCAACTGTACAGCTTGGAAGAATGAGGTTGTTAATTATTAAGATAAGAAATAGCAAGAGCAGGAGTTATCTGGGGGAGTGGAATGTAATAGGGCAGAAGACAGGTAATTTAGTTGCTAATTATTTGTGACATGGCTTTACATTTCTTTAGAAAAATATCCTTGATGAGTACAAAATAAATAAGTAAAACAACTTCACTGAACTCTTTCCCTCTTATGCCTCTATTCTGTCCTATCTTGTCTTTTTTCTTTCTCTATTTCCCTCTGTCTTTCTCTCTCTCTCTCCCCCTCCCTTTCTTCCTTCTCTCTCTTCCTCCCTCCTTCTTTCTCTCCCTCCGTATAACTTTTCTCCATTTTCAGACATCACTGTGGTCACGACTGTGAAGGACAAAGGGTTAGGACTGCATTCAAGTATAATGTAAGTTTTGGGAAAATATTCTGAGAGACTCCCCTCAATGTCAGGAGCATGAGTAGAGGCATTGTTGGAAAGCTTTGATTCATCATTTGGTCTTTGTAACTCAGTCAGCTCTTTTTGCTTTTGTTAAATAGACAGTAAGAATTTCAAAGACAAAGATCTTTCTACACCTGTTTTCATATATGCCACCTGATTTGTTCAGAATCACTAGCTGCCCAAATTATAAAGCCAATTAGATGGGAGCTATTTCCAGAAAGAAACAAAAGGGTTGCAAATTCAGTTCTTCTAAATCTTTTTTACTTGTTTTACTCCTACTTATTAGCAATGAACATTAATGTATTCTATTATTAGCATGGAAATGATAACTAAAGGGTATTTTTCCAATATACATTCACATATTTTTGACTTTTTGAATCCTTTTTGGAAACTGTTAATTTGCTATGCTATATTGCTATACTTATACTGCTCTTTAAATTAAAAAATGTAAAAAAAATTAAAAAATAAACATAGCTAAAAATAATGGGTCTCATGGAAACACATAAAAGTAGAATCTTTTAAAATCTTTTTTTAAAATGTGAGATGCAGAATATAAATCTTTTTTGGGCTGATTTGACCACCCAAGGTCAGAAGCAATGTTGGCTCCCTTCCAAGGTGTCCACCCCTTTGGGTATCCAGTAGGTCAGGGCTTATGACTCCTAATGAGTAATGCAGTGGTACTCAAGCTGTTGCAGATGGGATGGGAATAGCAAAAACCACACCTCTCTAATTACATGTATTAGCCCTCTAGCATTGGGATGCATTCTAACATTTTAGGATGGGGGGAGCCAGCCGAATAATCACATGGGAAATACAAATGTGCAGGAGCTGCCAAAGTTGTCCCAGATTCTAGCTGCCAGACGGTCTTTCAACTATTCTGATATTAGTATTGACAGCCTGAGTACCTCCTGCGGATGTTAAAGCCAAGGTCAAGGCCAAGGGAAGTGAACAAGCTGTCAGCCTAGCATAAAGAATAAACAGGTAAGCACATCGTGAAGGCAATAGGGAAGTCTCCGTAATTGGCAGAAATGTTGGGCGGAAGCTATAGGTCATGACATTAGTGGAAATCTATGAGATCACTCCCTACTTAACGGTCCCACAGGAAAGCAGAAAAATCAGTACTTGATGAAAGGTCAGCATTTTATGGACTGACTTTCTATCAGCTATACCTTTCAAATGCCTTTCTTTTTTTGGACTGTACAACCTTTTATTTTTAAGATCAGGTCTTTATGAGATGTACTTGAAGAAAAATGAATCTATCTGCTAGTTAGGAATCAGGCTATCTCATGACTTTAAGCAATTGAAAATGATGGAGTTATTTTATAATAAACTAATGGAAGAAAGAAATTAAAAACTGACCCCATCACTTACATGTTTAGGAAAGGCTGTATGAATAAGAAAATGCAGCAATTAATTTACTAAGTGGTTCTCCATTCCAAAATATAGTTAAGATGGCAACTACAGAGCTACACTTTAGAATAAAGTACTAAAATTATATGTGAATTGAACTGTGCATGTAAGTATCATACACTTTACATAACAATAATGCTAATGATCATTAAACTCCTCTATTGTGCCAGATCCTATGCTAAGATTGTTACATAAATTATTCATTTAATTCACAAAACAAGTCAATCAATTAGGTTTAGATGTATGGTTGCTTAGAAAAGTCACTCATCTAGTAAGTGATGAGTTTGGGTCTGAGAACTACACTTGTCTGACTGGGAAGTCTTTACCCTTAACACTGCAGTGTTCTCTATTTCTTCGCAACCAAATCTGAGAAGATAGTCCAAGTGCTGAAGGAACATGCAGTGAACCAGTGGTTTGAGAATGTGGCAAAAAGCTGAAGGTCAACTGGGCAGGTCCTACTCTGTTTCTAACTTGCATTATGATTTAATTATGTGTAAGGCTTCTTTCCACAAACTCCTCGTAGTTACTTAAGGAAGAAATGCTTGACAAAAATTCTGATAAATGGGGAAGGAGATATTTTTTCTTTTAATACAAAAATAAACATAAAGCTAACAATAATAAATGTATGCTATATATATCCTCTTCACGAGATGAAAAATCAGGCTCATTTTCAGATGAAAATAACAAAGGCAATAACTTCTGCTGGATCAGAACTGAAAAAAAGGTAGTAATGTGAGAGTTACCTGATTAAAAATTATGGATGAAGCAAGCGATTCTGAAACTCTTCTAAGCATGTTACAGGTTTGCAAGAAAAATGTGTTAATGTGTTTTTGGGAGCCAGGGTTCTCTTTGAGGCAGAAAAGACACCCCACATCCGAAATGGAGAAAACCAAGGAAAAAAACCTCTGGGGATGAACTGAAATTGTAGGTTTCTGTGCATGCTCCTAATTTCTAAAATATGTGCACATGTGCATCTGTATGGATAGATATGTGTGCTGGTATATGCATATATGAGGGTGTATGTGTGTGTGTGTGTGTGTGTGTGTGTGTGTGTGTGCTTTTTTCCCCCCTAAAACTGGTTGCTGAAAGGGCCCAGAAGTAAAACACTACAATAAAAATAAGTATACAGTGACAAGAGATTATGTCTTTATTTTTTTTTAAGATTATTTATTTATTTGAGAGAGCGAGAGAGATAAAAAGAACAAATAGGGGGAGGAGCAGAGGGAGAGGAACAAGCAGACTCTGCACGTTGAGCATTGAGTGTGGAGCCAAATGTGGGGCTCAATCCCAGGACCCCAAGATCATGACCTGTGCCGAAACAAAGAATTGGACACTTAACCGACTGAGCCACCCAGGCACCCCAAGAGATTATATCTATAATACTACTCTCCATTAGAATAATCCTGGGTTCTTTGGAGAAATGACTCCAGGGCTAGAACAGGAGAGGTGGAAGATGGGCTTGTAACATCTTGTTATAACAGAAAGTAAGGAAGTGTTCAAGAAAATCATGTGGGCCTGTCCCAAGGATAAGGAGCCAGCTTGAATGGGCTCCCACTGGCAAAATACGGGTCTCTATGAGCATCAAAATTGTCATGAGCAATAATAAATTATAAATGAAAAAAAGATATAGAAACAGATGGATAGATACATGGGAGGAGAGGAAGACCTCTTGTTTACAGCAAAATGTCACCAGGTATGAACTAGTGAGTAATTACTTTGCAACCATCACGGTACCTATTGGTAGACAAGAATCGTCAATGGATGTTAAATCCAGGGGAAATTTTTATGACAATTAGCATATTTTTATGATCTTGAAGTGTCTCCCTACAGAGTATTTTCTAGTTGCAAAGAAAATGTAGTAACCATAGAGTGGAGAGATCAGACAAACCCCTTGAACCAGGGATCAGAACTGTCATTACTGGTGAGGGACAGATGTACACCATGTGTACCCAGATTTGATTCCCTGAGCATCACACAGCATCACTTAGGTATCTTTCTCATCAAAAATACACAATCTGAATGTAGACAAACACAAAATGAGGAAGAGTACTAAAAAAAGAGAGAAAGAGTTCTTTAAAAATGCTGATACAAATAAGAAAGACTGTGAAAATGTTTCAGATTAAGAAGATGAACACATAAAATCTAAATGCAAAAGCTGACTCCAGACTGGAAAAAATAACGCTGTAATGAACATTTAGGGTCAATTAACAAAACGGGAATACTTATGGTGGATTAGAGAGCATAGGGTCAATGTTAAATTTACTAGAATTGATAACTGCAAGACAATATTCATATTCTTAGTAAATACACAGTGAAGGATAATACACAATATCAAAAGGTGAAGAATATATGTACATATGTATATGTGTGTACATATATATATACACACACCTATATGCATATATATGTGTGCATAGAGACAGATACAAATGAGATAAAATGTTAAAAAAAAGATAAAAAGATAAGTCTGAGTTAAGGCTTTGTACCGCACGTATTCTTGCAACATTGACATAACTTTGAAATTTAATTTTAAGTTTGAAATGAATTATTGAATTAATTTTTAATGTTTAAATTAAATGATCATTTTAAATGATTTCTCTTCAGTCATTCATCCAAATTGTCAAAACCAATATTAATATAACAACATAATAAGGAGCCTGCTAAATTTAAGTTTTTGAAGGTATCAAGTAATGATCTTTAAAATTCTGATAATTTCTTTGAAGAAGAAGGGGCTTTGTTTGTTTTATTTTTAAAGTGGGAAAGATAAAGGATGATTATAAGCCATAAAAAATAATGAGAAGATGATGAAATATTTAAAAATCAGTAGAAAATGAAAAATACCATTCGATAAATAAATGTAACTTATGTGTGACAGACTGGTACGTGGGTACTCTTTACTGGTGGATTTATGAACTTTATATTATAAAGCCATAAAAAATACGAATGTCTTTCATACCCAAATTAAAACAAATATAACAGATGGCAAACAATCAAATAGACAATACTGATATTCCTTATAAGAAAACAGATAATTTTCTCTTATGTCAAGTGGTATAAAACATCAAATGATGCCATAACAATGAGACTTGCAGTGAATCTGAGAACATGTGATAAAGTAAAATCTGTTTCTTATTTCAAAGGACAAAAAATTTACCTCAGGTCCCAAGAACATGCTCATAATTGAGATACTTAAAATAAGATCAGGGGCACATGGGTGGCTCAGTCGGTTAAGTGTCTGATTCTTGATTTCAGCTCAGGTCATGACCTCAGGGTCATGAGATGGAGCCCCTTGATGGGTTCTGTGCTCAGCAGGCAGTCTGCTTCTCTCCCTCTCCCCATGTCCCCCTCCTCTACTCTCTTCCTCTCTCTCTGTCTCTTGCATGCACACGTGTGCTCTCAAAAATAAATAAATCTTTTTAAAAAATAAAATAAAAGATTTTTTGGGGGAAAATATTAGAACATTTTGCTCATCTCCAAAGGATGAGAACTTTAGGTAAAGCAAAGTATATTAAGAATATGGTCAATATTTATAATTATCATGAGTTCTCAAAATATATATGCAAAAAATCTCTTAGACTTTGTAAAATAATGCAGATTTCAAGATATCACGCTCAGGGACTTTGATTCCACATCTCTGCTGTTGACTGTCAGTGGACAACACTTTAAGAAGCACATCTAAAGGTCTTATGGACTTAATTCATAGACATCATGATGTTGGCCAAACAGCTACTCAATTAATTAGTCATAAGTAATAGTCCCTGATTATTTGACTATGACTGTCCACCTTACATTCCCACTCTTTATGGTTATACCAGTCTCGAAATGTGTGTATTCAGTTGATAATGGATCTCTAATAGCTAGAGATGGGAGTTAAAAATGTCTACATTGGAGTTGCCCATAACTTTGAATACCATCAGCATCATGTTCAAAAATAAGATGTTTTGCTATTTAAAGATAAATAATATTGGAAAATGACCATTTAGGTTGGGTGCTCAACTAAATAATTTTTTAGAATAGTTTAAATTGAACTTTCTATTTTGAATGAAATGAAACAAAAACTTTCAAATTATTTTTTGCATTTAACAAAATGAATAATTACAAACATATGTTTAATATTTGAATGGTGAGCGAGTCAAATATTTGTCTTTCTTTATCACNTTTTTTAGAATAGTTTAAATTGAACTTTCTATTTTGAATGAAATGAAACAAAAACTTTCAAATTATTTTTTGTATTTAACAAAATGAATAATTACAAACATATGTTTAATATTTAATATTTGAATGGTGAGCGAGTCAAATATTTGTCTTTCTTTATCATGGAATACTTTTTCTGACAGGTTTTATTATATCACAAATTTGCAGCCTTTATATTATCACGTGACTTTCATGGTTAAAATGCCCCTTAAAAATCAGCACATAAAAAATCTTATTTTGGTGCACAATAAAGACTTATCAGCATTTTTATCAGGTATTTTATTTATTTGATGGTCAAACATTCTCTTTCGAGATACCTACTGTTCTCTCATTCAATTTTATCTAAAAATTTAGCCTAAGTGCATATACACACTTCATTCATTGTGTTTGTTTACCCTAAGAATTAATGATTTTTTGCAGGTGTTTCTATTATAACTCCATTATACCTTACTGGGTGATAGTTTGGCATTGGATTTTTAGCAGTTGTCCAGCATCATATTCTTGGTTTCATGAAATTCTGACATTGCCAATTTTACTTTGTCATCAATTTACTCTGTACTGTGTTATACTCTTGCAAGCATCCAACATTTCACGAAACACCAACCATATAAACACTAGGGAGAAGGGAAATTTGAATTCAGACTACTTTTATAAGTGGTCAATTCAGTAATGAATTATGTTGTGTTGTGATTATTTAGCTTCTCATTTTACCTTGTAACCATGGGGACATTGAAAACAAACACTGAGAAATTAGAACCACCTGTGNCAGTTGTCCAGCATCATATTCTTGGTTTCATGAAATTCTGACATTGCCAATTTTACTTTGTCATCAATTTACACTGTACTGTGTTATACTCTTGCAAGCATCCAACATTTCACGAAACACCAACCATATAAACACTAGAGAGAAGGGAAATTTGAATTCAGACTACTTTTATAAGTGGTCAATTCAGTAACGAATTATGTTGTGTTGTGATTATTTAGCTTCTCATTTTACCTTGTAACCATGGGGACGTTGAAAACAAACACAGAAATTAGAACCACCTGTATATGGTTCCTGGCATACATTATTACTCCTTGTTATTTTCCTAAAGATTTTGATCCTCTTCCAGGATTCCTTGATCCAACAATTAAAGCATAGCTCATGTAAGACTGTTGCACTAGATTAGAACCTGGATGAAGACCAGTTTCCTACCTAATTTGCATAGAGACTTTGAGTTGGAATGGCCACAGTAGCCTAGGGAAGTACTGGTGTAGTTCCAGTCTCATGCAAGAGGACAGAATGAAGGACCCTCAAAGATAAAGGATAGAGTGACTCTGACATCAAATTTCCAACTTAAATATCATTGCATTTCATCTTCAAAAGAAAAACCTATGGGCGGAAAAAGTTCTCTGTTAGGAATCATTTATTGGTTAATTCAGTCAGTAAATATTTACTAAATATTTTCCATGCTTCAAACATTTTGTTGTGTCCCACAAGTACATCAAGGGGGGTAAAGAGAGAGTACATAAAATGAAAAAGAGTGGAGAAATTATATTGTTTACCTGATGTTCTACCACTACAAAACTGGAGGATTCCAATACATGTAAAAAAATATATGATTTACAATGAAAAAAATTATTCTGAAAATAAGGTTGAAATAAATGCTTTCTGGTGGATTGTTTTGACATGCCTCAAATAAGTCATTCATTTAACTGAAATCAATATTTTACTTAACACTGACTAACAGTTAAGAAGAAAAGCCAATTAGTTAACCTGCAACAGACCAAATAGTCATGTGGGAGAAGAAAGTACTGACCTAATACTACTCTAGTGTAAACAAACTGAGGATAAACATTTAAATTGCACACAGTTATAAGCTGCACATGACTATGAAATCAAACTTCAATTTGTAAGCTTCGGTCCTACAAATATGACATAAGGAACAATTCACACCAAACTTCACACATACTATAATGCATTACATTCTTTTAGCAGCTAGACTATAATGGCCCCAAAATCAACTCCCTTATGTCACATGAAGAGCTTAGTGGTTTCAAAATAAGCAAATAAAATTGTATCTTACAAAAAGTACCACAGTCACTAGAAAATGTTTTGATTCTAAGTTTTGAGGCTTACTTATCAAAACAAAAACTTAATTGTTTTATCTATTCTTATAATCTTCAGATCTTTGTAGAAACTACAAATTGAAAACTATGACCGTAATGTCAAGGATTCTTTTCAAATTTTTAGTGGATCGTTTCTGGGTGTATTTTACAATATCTACATTTGGATTATGTAACAGAACCATGCTCACTCGCTTATTTTTAAAAAGTGTCTAGATAATTTCATGAGATTGTCACATGTACTCCTCGTATATGACCTACTTTATATTATTAATCATTCGTTAACCGTTATGTGTCCAGCATTATTATAGGACTAGAGTCTTCTTGAAATTAAAAACAAAACAAAACAAAATGAAAAAAACACCCCATTGGTCTCTGACTTAGAAGGTCATAGTTTTGAGTGGAGACTGACTAAATCAAATATAAGGAAGTTTTTTGGTTGTAAACAAAGCTGAGTATTCCTTGCAGAAATACAACAGAAAAAAGGGGAAAATGTAATTACATCCACAAAAAAATTATTTATAAAATGATAATAATGAGATTCCCTGAGCATGATTTTTCTCTTCATTGGCCAGGGCTGGAGGATTCCTGCCATTCTAGGTACACTTTGTGTGAGCTTAGTGCCAACTTTTTAAACTTCCCTCACATGAGATTTGGGGGGTGACACCAGGCAGAATTAAGACAGTTATTAGCACAGTATGTCAAGTGTTCCTCCTCCTCCTTCTTCTGTCTCTCTCCCTTTTGACAGTCAAGAACTTATGATGAATTAGAACCTATGAAGCCAATTGCTGCAACGAGTCTCTCACTAGCAATCTCCCTGGCAAATGTCCCTCGCTCTGGGTGACAGGAGCTCTGTGAGATATGTCATTCTCCCCTGCTGGGCAGGGAGCTTGGTGACTGCTGCCTGGGCTTTCTGTTTGAGCCAAAGCTTTATTTGGCTCTCCAATGAACTCAAAAAGAGCCAAAAGATAATAATAGCTAATATATATGAAGCACTTACAAAGTGCAAACCCCATTTCAATCACTTTACGTAACAGAACTAGGGCACAAATAGGCCCTCACCAACTCTCACTCTTGTGCCTTGAGAAACATCCTGAAACTAGTCAACTCTCACTTAGAAAGCAGTTTGGATAATCTAATCTCTATCCTATTTATGGGATTTTAATTGATTTATGAAAATATTATTTAATAATACATTGCTTAGAGTTATCTTAAAATAAATTTGATTTCTCTGACATCAACTGTCATCAGCTAAAGATAGAGATTTAGCCAGACCCAAAATTTGCCCTGTAAAATTCATGATGTCTCATCAGAAAGAGAAAAGTATCATGTAATTGAAAAGCACTCAATTTGGAGTCCAAAGACGTGTGGTTCCAATGCCAGCCCCCTATTTTACTGACTCATGATAGCAGTCAAATCATAACCTATCTGTAATATGATTAATAATCTAAAATGGCTATCTATCTTTCAGGACGTTTATGGCAATGCATATAAAAAGGTATTTGAAGATTTTATATACACATCAATTGTATTTGGGGTTACGCTGTACTAATTTATATATTTGTCTCTATATTCTTCATAGGATCAAGAACTATCTTCCCCATCTTTATACCTCCCAACAGCACCCAGCACTATGCCTTACACTATATAGGAAATCAGTAAATATGTTGACATTTTTATTGTTTAGATTCAATCTTTCAATAAAGTCAAAGGTAGCATATGTGTTAACATGCCATCTTAAATGAAAATCTAATACATCTAACACTTGTAACTTGTAGAAGTATGCTTAGAGCTTTTTATGTATTTTATTTATTTATTTATTTTAAATATTTTATTTATTTATTTGTCAGAGAAAGAGAGAGAGAAAGCACAAGCAGGGGGAACAGCAGGGAGAGGGAGAAGCAGGCTCCCCGCTGAGCAAGGAGCCTGATGCAGGACTCAATCCCAGAAACGTGGGCTCCTGACCTAAACTAAAGGCAGATGCTTAACCCTACAGAGCCACCCAGGCGACCCTGCTTAGAGCTTTTTAAATATCATTATCATTATTTTATGTTTATTGTTTTTCAAGGTGATTATCTTACCCAGCTCCCTTCATATTCTTTCAACATAAGCACATACGATGGTTCAGTCTGTGCTCTTTTTTAAAAAGATTTATTCATTTATTTTAGAGAGAGAGAAAGAGAGACAGCAAGCGAGCTAGCACAGGTGAGCGAGGGGAGGGGCACAGGGAGAGGGAGACAAGAAGACTCCCTGCTGAGTGGGGAGTTGGACGCCTAACTGATGGAGCCATCCAGGCAACCCCAGTCTGTGCTCTTTAAATAAAGTCTAATTATCCTAAATGATAATTCAATTGATAACAATGGTTCTGTTTTAATATACATTTTACCAACTAAGCAACTATTTATCTATTAAACTAAGACTGACTTAAGGAAATTCTTTTTGATACATAATAGCATACAAATTATACATTATTCAAAAGTTTTGCTATTCAACACAACTTTTAGACATAATTGTTATCATTTTCTATAAAATATCTTGAAAGCGCATTATTCACAATATCCAATGTTTCTGGATTACTTTGGATTTCCTGTGAAGTGATCTCTAAGTGTTAAAACTAATATTTATATGTATTCTCATGGTAGTGATGGAGATTGATTTTATCGTTAAAATATTATCGGAAAAGAAATATCAGTAAAGTGGCGTGTCCAAAGGCCAAAGCGAGTCAGTGAACCTCTGAGAACCGAGCAATTCTTCAGATAACTGACATGACGTAGCTTACTGGTACCTGCACTCAGACCTGGGCAAGGGGGAGTTCTGTCCTGGACCCCAAGCCCAAGAGTATCCTATACATTACAAGTATTGACATACAAAGATGTTCTGTTTTGTTCGGGGGAACCTAAGAAAAGTTTTAAAGCTAGTAAGTTAGGCTATGATGAAAACCACAGGATTAACACTCGAGTTGAACTAAACCACTCAAGATAGAAGGTGTGTGTGTGTGTGTGTGTGTGTGTGTGTGTGTGTGTGTGTGTAGGGTGGTGAGATGGGAAAATTGTAGGCTTTGACTGGGAAAAACAGAGAAAGAGTGACTGTTTTTAGTAACTCTCCCAAATCTTTGAAGGTGGGTAGCATAGCTCTTAGAACTGCCTAGAAATTCTGAGTCGGAAAAGTGATATGATGGGGGAAGAAAGCTGCTGTTTCTGGCTTGTTGGTGAGTTTGACTCGGTCAGTTTCCAGCTTAGGTACAGGCAGGTCCTGTCACCACCAACACCTTACCTTGTTACATCAGGTCCCTACTATCATTTCAGCGTCTAGACAGCAGGGCTGGTTGGGGAAAACTGCTGCCCCTTCCGACTCCATATCTCAAAGTCTATACCCGAAGAACAGTTTTTGTTGAGGGTGGAGGAATGACAGGGAACAGTCTGGGCTATGAAAACAGTTTGATTTACAACTTCGACATATTTAGAAATATGTTCGTGGGCCTCTTATTGTGGGCTCTGCAAATGTGGGGAGAGGGCTTGTAGCTTTCCATATCAAGAGAAACCTGTTTCAAAGTATTGTTCATCTCAGAAAACATTAGTATTGTTCAATATTGAGGAAAAATACCAATCTACCAAGAATCTTCCAAGTAACGTGATTATAGAATAAGCCAACAATAATGCCGCTAAACCAAACGAAATCTGACAAATGTACTTTCATTATGAACGGGCATCTACAGGTTCCTAGAAATTGACTTGTTTGACTCTTTCATACTTTTAAATGAGAAATTTAAGTCATGAGGAATTTTCCATTGATTATCTTTTATTCAACACCCATACATTGTGCCAGGTAATAAGTGCTTAGAGGATTGTCGAGGCAAAAGAAGAGACTATAAAGTGACATAGGGATCCCAGGTCAGTTCCAGCGGTCATTTGAAAAGGTGGTGCCGTTAGAAAGGAGACAGCAATAAAGGAGAGAAAAGGAACCATATGAGTTCGTAGGAGAAGATTACTGAACACAGACAGAACTGAAAACACAAATTCCTGAAGTAGAAGGGAATGTGTTTGGTGTGTTGAGATAGCAAACGAAGACAAAAGAGCAATAAGAGATGGAATCACAGAGGCAACCAGAGCCAAATCCTGCAGGGCTCTGTGCACAGAGATTTTAGATTTTATACTGAGTGAGAGGGGCAGAAATGGAAGTTGGAGACCTAGAGAACGACATACTCTGATTTATGAGGATGCNCTGATGCAGGACTCAATCCCAGAAACGTGGGCTCCTGACCTAAACTAAAGGCAGATGCTTAACCCTACAGAGCCACCCAGGCGACCCTGCTTAGAGCTTTTTAAATATCATTATCATTATTTTATGTTTATTGTTTTTCAAGGTGATTATCTTACCCAGCTCCCTTCACATTCTTTCAACATAAGCACATACGATGGTTCAGTCTGTGCTCTTTTTTAAAAAGATTTATTCATTTATTTTAGAGAGAGAGAAAGAGAGACAGCAAGCGAGCTAGCACAGGTGAGCGAGGGGAGGGGCACAGGGAGAGGGAGACAAGAAGACTCCCTGCTGAGTGGGGAGTTGGACGCCTAACTGATGGAGCCATCCAGGCAACCCCAGTCTGTGCTCTTTAAATAAAGTCTAATTATCCTAAATGATAATTCAATTGATAACAATGGTTCTGTTTTAATATTACATTTTACCAACTAAGCAACTATTTATCTATTAAACTAAGACTGACTTAAGGAAATTCTTTTTGATACATAATAGCATACAAATTATACATTATTCANCTGTGCTCTTTAAATAAAGTCTAATTATCCTAAATGATAATTCAATTGATAACAATGGTTCTGTTTTAATATACATTTTACCAACTAAGCAACTATTTATCTATTAAACTAAGACTGACTTAAGGAAATTCTTTTTGATATATAATAGCATACAAATTATACATTATTCAAAAGTTTTGCTATTCAACACAACTTTTAGACATAATTGTTATCATTTTCTATAAAATATCTTGAAAGCGCATTATTCACAATATCCAATGTTTCTGGATTACTTTGGATTTCCTGTGAAGTGATCTCTAAGTGTTAAAACTAATATTTATATGTATTCTCATGGTAGTGATGGAGATTGATTTTATCGTTAAAATATTATCGGAAAAGAAATATCAGTAAAGTGGCGTGTCCAAAGGCCAAAGCGAGTCAGTGAACCTCTGAGAACCGAGCAATTCTTCAGATAACTGACATGACGTAGCTTACTGGTACCTGCACTCAGACCTGGGCAAGGGGGAGCTCTGTCCTGGACCCCAAGCCCAAGAGTATCCTATACATTACAAGTATTGACATACAAAGATGTTCTGTTTTGTTCGGGGGAACCTAAGAAAAGTTTTAAAGCTAGTAAGTTAGGCTATGATGAAAACCACAGGATTAACACTCGAGTTGAACTAAACCACTCAAGATAGAAGGTGTGTGTGTGCGTGTGTGTGTGTGTGTGTGTGTGTGTGTGTGTAGGGTGGTGAGATGGGAAAATTGTAGGCTTTGACTGGGAAAAACAGAGAAAGAGTGACTGTTTTTAGTAACTCTCCCAAATCTTTGAAGGTGGGTAGCATAGCTCTTAGAACTGCCTAGAAATTCTGAGTCGGAAAAGTGATATGATGGGGGAAGAAAGCTGCTGTTTCTGGCTTGTTGGTGAGTTTGACTCAGTCAGTTTCCAGCTTAGGTACAGGCAGGTCCTGTCACCACCAACACCTTACCTTGTTACATCAGGTCCCTACTATCATTTCAGCTTCTAGACAGCAGGGCTGGTTGGGGAAAACTGCTGCCCCTTCCGACTCCATATCTCAAAGTCTATACCCGAAGAACAGTTTTTGTTGAGGGTGGAGGAACGAGAGGGAACAGTCTGGGCTATGAAAACAGTTTGATTTACAACTTCGACATATTTAGAAATATGTTCGTGGGCCTCTTATTGTGGGCTCTGCAAATGTGGGGAGAGGGCTTGTAGCTTTCCATATCAAGAGAAACCTGTTTCAAAGTATTGTTCATCTCAGAAAACATTAGTATTGTTCAATATTGAGGAAAAATACCAATCTACCAAGAATCTTCCAAGTAACGTGATTATAGAATAAGCCAACAATAATGCTGCTAAACCAAACGAAATCTGACAAATGTACTTTCATTATGAACGGGCATCTACAGGTTCCTAGAAATTGACTTGTTTGACTCTTTCATACTTTTAAATGAGAAATTTAAGTCATGAGGAATTTTCCATTGATTATCTTTTATTCAACACCCATACATTGTGCCAGGTAATAAGTGCTTAGAGGATTGTCGAGGCAAAAGAAGAGACTATAAAGTGACATAGGGATCCCAGGTCAGTTCCAGCGGTCATTTGAAAAGGTGGTGCCGTTAGAAAGGAGACAGCAATAAAGGAGAGAAAAGGAACCATATGAGTTCGTAGGAGAAGATTACTGAACACAGACAGAACTGAAAACACAAATTCCTGAAGTAGAAGGGAATGTGTTTGGTGTGTTGAGATAGCAAACGAAGACAAAAGAGCAATAAGAGATGGAATCACAGAGGCAACCAGAGCCAAATCCTGCAGGGCTCTGTGCACAGAGATTTTAGATTTTATACTGAGTGAGAGGGGCAGAAATGGAAGTTGGAGACCTAGAGAACGACATACTCTGATTTATGAGGATGCAGGGTCCCAGTGGCTGTTGCATGGCAGAGACTGAAAGAAGCAGGGAGACCAATCAGAACACAGCATATTAAAGGCAATCTGGTCATCCAATGTTTTTTCTGCATGCCTTACTTCCTCCTATACAAGTTGACATTCTTTAAAAATCGTGACTCTTTCCTACCTTTAAATTTGTTTTATTTGGTATTTCCCTTAAAAACAGAATGAGATATTATTTCTTTTGCCCCTTCTTTCCTTTGCTTTAATCCTAGTGGGGAAAGCAAATTTGTTGAGATGGTGTAAAAATAGTGTTTTCTATTGCTATGGTTATTGTTTAAAATGCAGCAAAATTAACATATTAAATTGAACATCAATAATAGTTTATTTTCCAGAGTAGCCTTTGATAGTATACTTCTCTCAGTTAAATAAACTGAGCCTGCAATATATGTACATGTATGCATTTATACCTATATTTTATATACTACTATATGTATATATATTATTACAATATAGAACATTATAAAATATATATATCATAAAAATTATATAAACTGAATATAAATGGAAATGCTAAAATTCTGACAGAGCATTCCATGCACTCCAACAGGTATGCACTCTACTTTGGACACACCACCAAAGTTAGGCCTAATTCTAAATTACATGAATATTAATAGCCCCCTCCACTGAAAGGACCTACTGCAACTTTTCCTGGAAGCATAAAATTTGTGCATGATTATTGAGATTTTGAGACTATCTCTGGGACAGAGATCAGTAGAAAGATAGAACCATGGAAAAGACTGTGCAGGTGGGATTGGCTAAGAAGAAGGAAGACAGAAGAGAAAGGATTCTAAGACTCATCCAAGGTAGCTCTGCATGAACTAAAAAATGACTTGAAGAGATAAGTAGAGACCTATTTTACTCCACCTTCCAGATTCGGTATGTTTCCGACTAACTATTCATGATGTTGTTTTCTTTCTGCACTATACTATAACTAGGCCCTTCCAGATATTGGGGGCATGACTCAGGTGTTCCTTCCCTTAGCTAACTCTACCTCCATCCATCTCTATACAGTCATGTCTACATTTATACCCATCTCTATGCTTATATCTCTATATGTAGATATATGTCAACATGTCTGTCTATCCATCTATCCGTCTATTTCTCTCTATGTACATTTGTGGAATCACTGGAGAATTCCACTTAGCAGATAGATACAAGATTTAGCAGCATGCTGTACACATGCCTTCCTGAGAATGGTAGGAAGCTGATTCAGCTGCTCAGCTCAGAGCCTTTACTTGTGTTGTCATCTCTTCTGCCTTCATTTCCCACTGCTGACTTAAAAACAAACAGGGACACGTAATGGATAATTTGAAAAATGTCCCAAATGTACATGGAAAAAAATTAGAGCACTCCAGAAAGATTTCAATAGACAAAATGACTGAAATTGCCCATTATTACATCCTCAAACTAAATGCAATTTGGAATACCCTTAAGATTCTGGGTGAATTAGGCAGAAAGTACATAATTCTTTAGAGTAAATCATAGTCTCTTAATTCTGAAATCATTAAACAGTTTATTCTTGAGCCAATAAGCTTCATCAACACACACACACAAATTGACTTTGCCTTTACAGAGTTTCTCACTCTAAGGAAGAAGGTAAAACCCCACAATGAGCCTCGTAAATTTGCTAGCTTCTCATAATTCTTCTCAGTGTTTGCTACTTCTCATAAATGTGACTGCAGCTGTCTCCTTAATTCCACTTTGTTTTCAATTTTTTTACCAGGATGATTTCTCTAGGCTCAACTGTATCGCATCAGTAGGCAAAAAAGAGAAAAAGAGGAAGGTATATTTCTGAAAGGTATTTTCTCAGGAAGTTCATGGCCATATCTGCATAGTTGACTTTATTCTTATAATTACGAATTCCATCAAATTTCATAAAGATATGGAAAAATATCTAAAATATCCCTGAATTCACCACTCTGCTTTATCAATTCTTAAAATAATGACATAGTTGCTTATCTTTTGTTTATAGAGTTAAAAACTGCAGCTGCATTTGAGGCCCCAGTATGTATCCCTCCCCAAACCATTCTCCCTCTCTTCCCACAGTTAACCACCGTTATGCTTTTTATGCTTATCATTCTCTTGCAAATTTTATGATTTTATTCAATTTCTATACATCCCTTAAAGAATATATGCTAGGGTTTTACAAGAGTGTAATATCACTGGTGATACTTTGCAATACTGTAACATTGCATATTATAATTTTTTTGTGATGGTAACATTTTGTGTATATCATTCTGCAACTTGCTTTTTATTTTTATTTTTTGCTTCTTTTTCTTTTGGAAAAGAAAATACGTGAAAAAATATTCTTACAGTTTACATCTTTGTCTTATTTCACTAAAATGCTTTCTTTAATGTTTTTCTCCTTACCATTTTTCTGCTCTCTCTTTCCTTTAAATCTATTAGATAAATGCTGGGCTTCTCAGTTTGATTATCTACATTTCTTACATTTCCTCTGTTTTCTATCTCTATGTTCCCTTGCTCTGCATTTTAAATTTCCTCCTCCATGCCGTTTAATATGGCTATTAATTTTTTTTAATTACTGTGCTTTGGAAACAACTTTTTTTTCCTATGCTCTCATAATTCTCTTTTAAAGCAGCCCACTCTTGTTTAATAGTTGTACTCTTTATTCAAACCAATTTGAGTATGGAAATTAGCTTTATTGTTTACTCTGATTTTGAAAGTGATTTCTGTTCTTTCTAATATTACTTATTCTGTTTACTCATCTAGGCTTCTCTCTCCTACGCTGTTGTTTTTCTTCAAGTGTCTTGTCATCATTGTTTGTCAGTTTATGTTTGTGAACAAAAGACATGGTCAACTAAAATGGGTAGCTGGTGTGGGAATTTCCTCCCATTAGGTAGGCTTTTTTCTTTTTTTTTTTTTTTTACTAACAGGTCGTTCTTGGAATGGTAGTATTGACTGTTCTGTAAATATGAGTAGACTGTTTCAATGGTCAAGGCTGTTTCAGTAGCCATTTCATCTAGGTCACAAAGGTCATGTCAGCCCTTCCCCTGACTTCCAATACCACCACAAGCTCAGCTTTATTATACAGAGTCTAAGGCTCACAACTGCAACCTCAGCCTTTTCTAAGTATATTATTAGATTTTTTTTTTTTTGAAATAGCTCTCTCCTTTTAACCTGGGGACACATAAACTCTGTATCATGACAGCTATTTGCTTTGTAATCATAAGGGTGCATTTGCGGAAGTAAATGGAGCTGACTAGCTGTTTCCACAGATTATCCTAAATTAAATACCATGAATTCTGCCCAATAAGCTTGCTGTTGAAACAAGATGGCAGAGTGCTCTGATTGGTGAATAGAGAACTCCTGTTCTTAAATCAGAGTCTTTTGGGACAGACAGCTTTCTGGTCTGCCAGATTCTTTTGCTGTTAGGTATTCCCTTATTTTAAATAGTTTTATTTCAATGAAATGAAAAGCAAAACAAAATAAAATAAGCAAACAAAATTAGATTGCTTGTGGAACTTTTTACTACCTGAAAAATATTGTATCCTGCTTCCAACATCCTGAGTAATAAATTATTATGCCCATAAGGAGGTTTTACTATCCAAGTTGCTCAGAATCACCCTCTTTCAATCAGCCCTACATCCAACAACCACATGGGCTTTCTGGGAGTTAATCCATGCTGACAGATTGGCTGCAGTCCAATATCCCAGGGTTGGAGATTCTGCCAAAGTATCTCAGGCAAAGAATGCCTTGTAGGTGACACTGATGAGACAACTTGAGAAGCCAGCTGTGATGTGGGTGGAAAATGCATGCTTCACCATCATATGGAAAGTTGGACTTTGTTGGCTCTCAGCTGCCCTTACATTTGGAATAGAACTTGATGGCACTATTCTCTTTGCCAGCTCTCAGAAGGCATGAGGGCCAACTCAGGTTTTCTCCTAATTTTCAAGCAGTTCTCACACAGCCTGCTGCCTGGAAACACAATAAATCAGACCCTAGCCCCTGAAAACATATGATTATAAAAGCAGTCTATGACCTATGAAAACAATATTTGTTCCCCAATTATATGGAACTTAGATGTCATTGACACAGATGTCAACTTTCTAAAAGAGTCCATAAACACTCAAGTTAACTCATAATCTAGATGATTTAGAAGTAAAGGAGCCATAGTTCCAAGCTTCAGTGGTGTTCAGTGATACTTTGTAAATCAAATCCCTCCCTGCCCCATTAGTAAAGTGATGGGTTAGAAATCTAGTGATTTCCTTAGTTATATAGGACTGTGTCTTCTGAATTCTATCACTGCCCTCTCCCATTCATTTTTAATTTCTGTTAGGTTAATCTAAAAGTAAATAAATGAACTTGATTTGTTTCTTCCCTGCTTAAAAAAATATAGCGGAAATGTAGTTTCTATTTCCTCTGATTAGAGCCCTTTCAAACTCATTTTTCCCCCAAAAACTTTACTTTCACTTTCTCTGTGAGGCAATAACTCTGTGGCAATGTCAATTCTCTCCTCTTTACTAGTTTGGAAATACATGAATTTTGCTATTATTATTGAATGTATCTTTACAGTTATGATAGTTCATTGTGACAGATTTGCCTGTCCCCTAGGAACTGTAGCTTATTTATCTTTGCATTCCCAGAACCCCCAGGAATACAAAGTTTTTCTTCAAATTGATGACAACTCTACATTGTTCTCGTATAGGTATGTCGGGGAAAAAAAAAACACTTCCTGGTTAAAATGATTAGAAAATATTGCACTTTTTTTAATATAGAATTTTCACTACCATTTATAAGGTGCTGTGAACAGAAGAAAGTTGAGATATAAACTTGCTTCACAAATTACAACTTTTTTTTATACTTATTCACATACCCTGAACTAGTGTTTTGTAAAATATGTCTAGAAACTATTAATCTGCAGCATAATTCCAGGTAGAAAAGAATTTAAGTATCTTTATGTTGTTATATATGATGTTTAAAAACAAATGAAAATAGGAAACAGCTCTTCATTGATTTTATATAATAGGAATTCCAGGTTCTGCCAGAGAGGCTTTTTTTTTTTTTAACTGAACAATTGGATCGGCTTCCACTCTCTTCTATTTTGCTTGCCAGGAATTTGCTACTCAATTCAACTATAAAAGGGCTTGTTTTGACAAATTAATTAAAAGATTAAATATGGACACCCATTCTATAACATCTGACTGACAATACAACAAGAAAAAGATTGATTTTTATTCAATTCAAGGTATATTCATGGATGTTAGGGGATGTATTCAGTACAATAATGATGCCTGATTTTCTCACGCATTCAGGAAATCTTTAAAAGCTATTATAATAAATATATGTATATGTGTATTTATTATATATATAATATATAATATATATAATACCTAGATATATATCATAAATACATGATTTTTCTCCTTCTCTTCCTCATTCTTCTTTTTCTTCTCTTTTGAGTACTGACCTCCTCAGGGTATTTTTTTTCCCTAAGGTGTTATTCACCTTTTTTGAGTCACACTTGACTGTGATAACAGAATGTCTGCCGGATTTAACCCAGAGTAACAGAAAGAACTCAGAGATTAGCCTCCCCAGTTTACCGGTGTCTCTGTGGAGAAATGTAAATTCTCCCAAAACTGATGTCTTCCTAGGTTCCTCTCGGTCTCTGAGCCGCCTGGATAATGTAAAGCATCAAGAGCCATGGTTTATGGCCTCACACACTTTCCTAAATGATGACTCTGATAGTTCATGGAAGGATGATTGACCATCTCCATACCCTATACACACAGACCAACCCAACTAAGGTCTCTTCAGCCAACACTTCTTTTCATCACTCAAAGCCAAATGAACTATACAGCACTATTAGGATCATGAATATTTATTGTATTCTACATACTCTGAGCGGACAGTAAATAAAATCCTATAAATCAAACAGACTTTGGGCTAGAGGGCATCTTTAAAGCACTTCTTTAATTACTGGAACCTGAATCTTGAAAACTGTTAATGCTACATCCTAGTTATCCAGGTCTTGAAGACAAAGAAGAAATATATCCTAAACCGGAGCTACCATATTTTACTATTTAGTCAAAAGTAGATAATACTTATTTAGATAAAAGTGATAAATTGTTTATCATGACAAGATTCAAGGATGTATTCATTATAGAAGCAAACTTTAGAAAGGAAAATTTGAACTTTTTTTTTTGTTAAAATTTCATTAGAACACAACTTTTGCTTACCTTTGCATTTCTTTACATCTTACTATGGCTGATATTACTATCTCTAGGAGTGATAAACAGCTACTCTACATTGAGCATCCATTATATGCCAGGTACCATGCTCAATATGCTATTAACATCATACAGCAATCCTGGAAGTAAATTTTATTATCACCAACTAATACAGATGTATCTTAAATATGACTCCTCCATGAAAAGTAGTGTAAATAGACACTACTTTTCAAACCTGGAATCAGTTTCTCACCCTTCTTCATCCCCCAAGAAAAATCCCATTTCTGCTAAGAATTTCTCTACCCACTTGATCGTTCCCCATCTGAAGATCTCCATCGCCCATTTTTTTCATCCTGACAGCTCTGAAACTTTCTATAGGCTTTCCCAGTTTTCTCAATCACAGATATGTTCATTCCATTCATTATAAATAGATAAGAAAACTTGAACCAGGGGCACATGGGTGGCTCAGTCAGTTGAGTGTTGAACTCTTGATTTCAGCTCAGGTCATGATCTCAGGGTCATGAGATTGAGTCCTGTGTCAGGCTCCATGCTCAGTGCTGAATCTGCTTGTCCCTCACCTTCTGCTTCTCTCCCCACTCACGCTCTCTCTCCCTTTCTCTCTCTAAAATAAATAAATAAATCTTAAAAAAGAAAAGAAAAGAAAACTGGAACAGTTTTCTTATAATCAAGAATAGGAGATCAGAAAATAGGGCAAGTGCAAAGAATAACACAAAGACAGAAATGAAAAAAAAAGAAAGAAAGAAAGAAAGAAAGACTTTAAATGACTTGCCCATGGTCCAAAAAGTTGTAAGTAATAGAGCTTGAATTCAAACCAGGTTCTGTATTAAGACAAGGCCAACCATTTCTTTGTTTCATGGGCCCATTTATAGAAAGCTTTTTTCTTTTGACACTCTATAAACACTGTATTTAAAAAACAATTAATTAGAGAATAACAGAAATAAACTAAAGATCTAAATATAGATATGCATATTGTTCTAAAGATCACAAATAAATATACAACATAATATGTAGAACACATTCTTAGGCTTTTGTACTCATATAGTAGTATATGAAATCTTTTTTTTTTTAAAGATTTTATTTATTCATTTGACAGAGAGAGAGAGACAGCCAGCGAGAGCTGAGAGAGGGAACACAAGCAGGGGGAGTGGGAGAGGAAAAAGCAAGCTCCCAGCAGAGGAGCCTGATGTGGGGCTCGATCCCAAGACTCCAGGATCACGCCCTGAGCCAAAGGCAGACGCTTAATGACTGAGCCACCCAGGCGCCCCGATATAGTAGTATATGAAATCTAATGGCCTATCTTCTGTTCAAAACTTTTTAGTAATAGAAATTTGTAAGTATTTGAAAATATTATTTTATCTAGAAACCTGAATTTTGGTTTTACTACATTTTATTCAGTGTATTAATTTTTATTTCTGCAATGTACTAAAGATCTATCTTCAGTGATGTCTCCTCTGTGAGACTGTCCACTTAAAGTTTGTCTCCATTCTCCAGCACCTATTAGCTCTGAAATTTTAGTATTCACTCATAGGCTGCATTACATTGGATTGTAAGAACTCCGTCTCTATGTTATTAAAAATTATAGTTGATTCTGGTATCATGCCATGTATGGCAGACAGTCAACAGATGCTTTTTGAATGAACACTAGCACAAATCCACAGTGTCATGTGCAACTTTATGTGTGGAAAGGGACAAAAGCTCTCCTAGGCTTTAGCGGGTGTCTCAGGGCAAATCTAATGCACCAATTCAATCCTGGAGTTGAGATGCTGGCTTTTCTGTTGAGTCTAAAATGTGGAAGAATATAGAGCTAAAAACTATGCAGAATCAAACTTTTAAACCACAAAAATTTGAACACTTCATGACAAGATATAGCTTATTTTATATTCTTTAAAAATTATGCACAAGAAGATGACTTATTTTCCAGTGGTATATTAACTATCAAAAGTAGACAGCAAATCTTTTTTGTTGATATTTAGATTTGTTTATATTCAGTCTTAGAGCATGCAGTTCAGTCATTTGGACATAAAGAGTTAATTACCATATCAGTCTAAGGTCACATGACCTAGAGTTGCCATAATTCTAAGAAGAGCACTTAGGTATAGACTGTTGCTTAGACTCTATCTGAGAGGAGAGACCATATACTGTCAGCAGTCAGCATAAACAGAAGGTAAAGAGAGAATCATGAATAGGGTGGCAGTTGAAGTTACTCCCTTAAATTTCATAGTTTCAAAGTATGGCAGCATCATTATCCGTTCATTATTTGTTCTCTTGAAATATCAAAAGAGCAAAGAAACCCATACTCCAATGGATGATTAAAAAATACCTCAATGCCCAGTATGAGTTGTACTTAAATTATTTAGTCTTTCTTATTCTCTTATTTCTAGGATGGAATATATATATGATACAGATAGAATGAATTTAGTAAAACCAGGTGGAAGTGCTTAAAAGGCTGTCTCCTTTCCACACTTAAGCAGGTATACTGTTGGTAACACCCTGAGTTCAAAGAACAAAATCAGATTAGTCATTGTTTACCTAAGATAGTAATCCTTAGCTTTGTAATGGAGCAAAATTCGCTTTGCTTTGCTATACTTGCAGAAAGAAAGAATTCTAGCAATATCTTATTAAATAGCCATTTCTCCATTTAAAGCTAGTATTTCCACATGGACAAATAATACTGTACTATGGTCTAAAGGTAATTGAAGACATACAAAATTATCATAGGTTTCTTATCAATGGGATACATACCAGTTATTTTTCAAATGTCCTATGTTAGCTTTCTACAAAGAAATTTACACAGATGCTATGTGATTTAGGAAACTTTGGGACCCATTACATTTAAAATATCTTGGCAGTAAGCCACTTTGAGAAAGATTTTATGAGTAAGATACCATTCCAAAGGTAAACCCTAATTCAGGCATGTTTGATTTCACCATGCCTGATCCACTGAGGCAACTGCTGGGAAAATGCAGAAAACAGAATGTATTGCTTCTCGTACTGAATCATGATTTCACAAGTTTAAATGGACATCTGACTGAACAGCAACCATATATTTATCTTCATGCACTTCACTTTTTCCATTAACTCTGTACCCCATTTTCCTTTATCCAATTTTTGCAAAATTTTCAATTTTCTTCCAATGTTTAATTTTTCCACTTCCAGGGAAAAAAGCTTACATCTACACCCTTTTTACCCTTTCTCTTGTCCCAATAAGGAAATTCTGCAGACTTTTATTTAAGGTCAGTCTCATGCTGGGGATCCTCTTGTCTCCAGAAGTTTTCACCAAAAAACAAAAAAACAAAAACAAAAACCCCAAAACAAAAAACTCATATTATCAATTATTCCTACTCTCTCGTGTATAAAATATTTCCCTCTCAGTGGGATCCATTATACCAGTTATAAAAGATTAAAAAATAAACCCTGCTCTAATTAATGTCTTACCTTTCTATCCTTTCTATCTGTGACTCAATAATATACCTACGTTTCCATTGATTTTCTTATGGAAGAATATTCTTGGAGTAGGATATCCCACCCTAAATATATATATGGTATGTGTGAGGTGTGTGTGTATATATGTAGGGGAATTATGAACCCATTCTCTCCTGCTTTTAACTATATTGGATAAATTCCAGGTCAAATTCTCTCCCTTCCCTTCCCTCTTCTCGTATTTTCTCTCTCTCTCTCTTTCTCTCTCAATCTTCCTTTCTCGCCTATATATATATATATATAAAATTTACTATACCTATGTGTATGCAATAAACTATAAAGTACACAAAGTATATGGCATACGCTCGGATATTATATCTCAATCCTTCTTCTGTATCTGTGGCTTAGAGAACTGCCTTGTTCCTGAGCTTGAACTTCTAGTCTCTTTAAGTATCCTATATCTTTCTCTTCCCATCAGAGTTATCTTGCCATAATATTTACTTCCTGCTTCAAAACTCTTATTATTGATTCATTCATCCAACATTTATTGAACCTCTGTACAGTGCCAGGTCTTGTTCTAAGCCCAGCAGATACAGTTGTGAAACAAAGAACTTCAAAGGGCTATGGTCTCATGAAGAAGGCTACTAACAAGAAAATAATTATACAACATCACTTTATGCAGCTTATAGTTTTCTTTCCCTTATTAACCATAAAATGTTTGCATAGTACTATAGCTCTAAATTTTAAATCTGAGACTTTTGTGTTCTCTGGATGCTGTGATGATGATGGTAGAAAAATCTCCTTCTATTTAAAAATTAAACAAAAAAACAGATCTTTAATTGCATTAAAGCATGATTCTTCCTGGCAATGCCATTAAACTTCCCCCAGCCACAGTGGTCCGTATACTGTATAATGGCATCAGTCACGATTTTAATGGGTTTCATGGGATAACAGGGGATAAAAGCAACAAATGAATGTTTTTCTATAAGAGAGCCTGGCCTGACTTCCCCTAAAACATTGAAGTAACCCTAAGAAAGGAAAGGGATCACAGCACATCTTGGCCTGTACTCCTGTAAGCTAATTCCTTCTGTTCATAGAAGTAAAGTGGGTTAGTTGTTTGTCTGTGTCTCCTCCCTTTAATATAAAAATATTGGTGATATATTTTGTAGTTTTGTAGCCAGAGAAGAAGGTGGATGTCTTCACTTTTCATCTCTAATGAGTCCTCAAGAGAGAGGTTAAAAGAAAAAAACCAGTTAGGCCTAATATAAATTCTTTTAAACTTTCTGCTATTGTCCATCACTAATGGAGATCTGGGGTTTTTTTAAAGATTATTTATTTATTTATTTGTCGGGGGTGGGGGAGAGAGCACAAGCAGGGGGAGTAGCAGGCAGAGGGAGTAGCAGACTCCATGATGAGGAGGGACCCCAACGAAGGGCTTCATCCCAGGACCCTTGGATCATGACCTGAGCCAAAGGCAGACGCTTAACCAACTAAGCTACTCAAGCACCCCTGGAGGTCTGGCTTTAAAGGTGAGGCCAAATTAGCCACTGAACATTCTGAATCCTTAATCATTAGTAACTCAGACTACTGACATCAAGTTTAGTGTTAGAAATATAAATTAACCAAAGAATTGGGGAAAACTATTTTAAAAAGGGAACACTTAGGGGTTTTTTTTTCCCTTTTATTGATAGTCCATTCTACTTTTAACTATTAAAAATCAAGAAATGCAAAAGTAGGTATCAGTTCATCCCATATAAGGCCATACTTTATATGCAATTTACTTTTCTAAGGTTTTACTGAAGGTGTCAATCTCAAAGCCTTTAAGACTATTACATGAGCTTGGTAAATACATACAGAGCATTTCAAAGAAAGAGCTAGTTTTTAGTTAATTCAGAAAGAGAGGAGGAAGTTGGCTTTCAGATGGGGAAACCATGAACCCTGCATATCAGGATTGACCCTGGAATTAAAAAGATGAGAATTTTGGAACATATTATATTAAAATGTATTTCCAGATATTTAAAAATAGTTTCAGTGCAGTGAATATTTCTATTGTTTGAAAATATGGCTTCATTAATTCTAATGATTTCTAAAATTATATTCACTGGCAAATATAGCATTTGGATTGCCTGGATTCAAAGGGGAAAAAGAGTTCTCAAATTTGTTCATGATAAAAATATTCGTAGAATGTTTATGAGTGTTATGGCCTCAAGCTCATCTATTTTGTGCAATTTCTAAGCAAGAATCTTGGCTAAATGTGTGAAATCACTGAACTGTATCCGAGTTTCATGCACGGATGCTTGCATTTCTTTACATTACAAAAAGGCTTTAAGAAATGGAAGGGATTAATAAAGTCAGTTATGTTTAAATTAAAAATGATTTATAGCTTTGTAAAGTATATATCTATGTACTCCAGTTTGGAAGCAAAGAGGAAGCTTAAAAATTGCATCTTACATAAATAATTTTATAGCTGAATTAGCAATTTCCCACCTCTAAATGCATATCATTATTAGGTCTAAGATGTTTTCTTCCTGGAAACACTGTCCAAAGCAGTGTTTTGTGTGATTCTCTGGGAGTTTAAGTCAAAGACAGCACAAAAGAGCTTCATCTAGGCAGCAAATGGTCAGAGTAGTTCCAATCAGAGCTAACAGCCCTCTTGAGTTTAAAATGTCCCCAAGATGTTGTGGTGGTGGTTGTTATTTTAAACTGGGGCTGAATTTTTATGTCCGTAGCTACATAAATGGACATATTTCTTATGCACCAGGTTCTCAGAGAGATAAAAAGAAGAAAGAGAAAGAGGATCAAAAATTATTAAGGTGTAAAAAAAAAACAAAAACAAAT
This sequence comes from Ailuropoda melanoleuca, assembly GCF_002007445.2. Taxonomy (NCBI): domain Eukaryota; kingdom Metazoa; phylum Chordata; class Mammalia; order Carnivora; family Ursidae; genus Ailuropoda; species Ailuropoda melanoleuca. The sequence goes on along the minus strand of NC_048220.1, from coordinate 111,906,018 downwards.
GAGTATCTCTTTTTCCTTCTTAAAATGTGTCAACGCACACACACAAACACACACACATACACCTTGATTTATTCTATATCCTTCTAATGATAGGAATTTACAGTCATACGGGGTGGGAGAACAATATAAATAAATCAATACATAAGTCACTTACAGCACATACTCCTATTTTCTCTCTTGAACTCATCTTCTCAGTGCTCTGTGCTTCCTTACCCAACTCATGTTTTCCACTCCACCATGTAAACCCCTCAATTCATCGTGAAGAATTTCCTTTACAATCCTGAATTTGTTGAATTCTCTCTACCCCCTCACAGTTTTATTACCACAGCAGAAACCTCTTAAAGTGTGACAGAAAGGATCATCTTATCAAGCATAATTTTATGTCAGCTGAATATGCAAACTGGAAGAGGAAATATCAATTATTTTACATTATCCAAACCCACCCCTGTTAAGTGACACCACACTTCGGTAGAGAGTAATACAACATATAACAGCATCAATTTTTGAGGATGACCTTTGTCAGGGACCTCATTATTACCCACCACTGCTCTGTTGGAAAAAATGTTATTATTCACATTTTATAGACAAGAAAAATGAAACACAGAAGGTTAATTATTTGATCCTGACCCTGACCCAAACTCTAACCCTGATATCAGGGTAAGGAAATTCATTGGGAAGCTGATTTGAATTTAGTTGAGTCTTACCCCACAACCATTCCCTTTTGCACTATCACATGTCCTACATTTTTAATATAGCAGCTGCTGGCTTTTAATTATCAGGTATGTTTATGAAAGGAATAACAACATTTAGAGAATGAGATGTAGAAATCCTGATAAGGAACATTTTGACTGCATATAAAATAGAAAAGGCACATGTATGCTTGAACCGTTTGGTCCCACTGAGATGAACTGTAACCCAAGTATTTAGAGGAACTGTCTACTTTTTCCTTCTATCTCCCAGTTGCCAGATCACTGATACTTCCCAACAATCAAGGAATAAGAGATTTTAATTAATTGTCCAAATACTGGTGACTGATAGTAAATGCTATGAGATTTACTTGATGCCTGATTCCCATAATGTGTCAGGAATCTAAAATGCCATTTTTCTTGATGCCTACTTACTTCATTTATATTATAGGTCACCAGAGTTTTCTTTGTTTTTCTTGCACATGTTTTTATTACAAGAAAAATCACCAATGACACTTACATGCTAGATTTACATTTCGAAATAAATTTGCCACTAAAGCAATGACACCTTGACAGTCCTGGTGACGGAAAATGTCTGAAAATCTCAAAGAATGTATAGATACACAGGTTTCAGCAGTGCAAACTCTATGAAGCAGTGACGCCTTCATATCTAGATTAAATCCATTTTGTAAAACCAGAAATTATTGAGCCGGATTTCCATTTAAGTTTGAGAACATACACTAAATTTGTTGATTCTATAGCTCATATTTTGGCCTAAGGTTTCTGGCCCTAAAATCAAGGGAAAAGAGGTTATTTTATTAAAAGTCAACCACAGTGAGTCAATGTAGCTTGGAATCCATTTTTTGTACCACATTTTTCCTTTATTCTCATTATTTAAAAAATTGCATCTGAGGCACAAATGCTCTGGGGAAAGGTTGGGCTAGAGGATAGAAAAGCAAGTGATGTAAATATTTATCTTATAATCTCCAACATCACCCACATTGTGTGGCAAAAAGCTGAGGGAATATTGGGGGAGGTACGTGCTGGTTGCTTGAGCAAACACACTACCCTTAGTTAGGGAGTATTTCTTCTCATCTTTTATCTACGGGTCATTGGTATCCTGGGGTATCTAGTCTAAAACTCTGTTATTAGTAGAGACCTTGGCAATCAGATCATCCCACTATCAAAACTAACACAAATAGGTCACATAAATACCTTGGATCCTTCCTACATTAAGACAGACTGAAATTTTCCACAAAATTGAAAATAAACTTATAATTAGATAATGAAGTATAATGAATAAAGAAATTTGACTAAATATCAATAATATCACTTAGTCCTGGAGAAGCTATGCTTTCAGACCTAATATTTTAAAGTTAGAAACTTAAAATAACGAATGTGAAAAAGAAGTTCTTCTGCTAGATAGAAGATGAAAACATTCTTGCCATTCTAAAACATAATAAATATAGTAAAAATATATGAAGAAAAAATGCAGTAAAATAAACAGTAAAAATATAGGAAGTTGTGCAAAATCTTATGACAGAGAAGTTAATTTTTCAATATTTGTGGATCGGCTACTGGAGCATAATTCCCACACCCGTTTTCTCTTGCCACCTTCCATTATAGGGACATCTTCCACTCAGATCACCTTGCAATTACATTCTACTATATGAATAATTTCAGCCAACGAGATGAAGTTTCAAGTTCTTTGGTAAAGCTTTCTTACAAAATAAATAAATAAAGCCTAATGCCTTAATGAGATTTTTAGTGTTTCCTCTATTCTTCTAGCCAGGAATGAAGATGCACTGCTTAAAAGAAAAGTGGCCATCTTACTGTATAAAACCTGTACAGTACATAATATTGACCAGATAAATTTTAAGGATCTAAATAAATGAAATGATATGTCATATTTCCCAACTGGTTTGGTCTTTCCAAATTGGTCTATAGGTGCAATCCCAATGAAAAATTCCAATAAAAATCTCAGAAGTTTTATTCTTTTTTTTGGAAGTTGATAAATTGATTCTAAAATTCACATGGAAATGCAAATCTAGAATGCCAAAGCAACTTTGAAAAATAAAAAGAACTAGCACTACTTGATTTCAAGCAATAGCAATATAATACAGTAAGGTATTGATATAAAGATAAACTTAACATATCAATGGGAAAGAATCAATTGTACACATAGACTCACATGTACATGAAAATTGATTTCAACAAAGGTACAAAGGTAATTCAATGGAGAAAGGATAATCTTTTGACCAAATGTGAAAAAAATGTAATTTAAAACCCCCCAAAATTTGGATATGCACTAAAAAAATGAACGCCAATAAATCCCTGCTGTTACACTTCTAAAATCAATATAGATTATATATAAATGTGAAACCTAAAACTAAACTTTCTAAAAAAAAAGAAATACAGGACAAAATCTGTGTGACCTTGGGTTAGGAAGAGATTGTTTTTGATATGAGACCAAAGGCAAAATATATAAAAGATAAACGGACAAAATCAACTTCATTAACATTTAAAATTTCCCTTTGTGAACCACACTTTTAAGAGAAAGAAAAGACAAAAAATATTTCTAAGTCACATATCTGACCAAGGGCTTGTATTCAGAATATAAAGCTCAATATTAAGAAAACAAACAAACCAAAAAAAAAGGGGGCAAAATATCTTAACAGTCACTTCTCCGAAGAAGATATAAAGACGGCATATGAGTATATCACTAGTCATTAGGTAAAAGCAAATTGAAATCATAATGATATACCACTAGATTTAAATTAAAAAGATTGTCAATGCCACTGTGTTAACGAGGATATGAAGCAATTGAAAGTCTCATACATTGCTTGTAGAAATGTAATATGGTACAGTCACTTTGGAAAACAGATCAGAAGTTTTACAAAACATTAATATTTACAATGAATTTATTGCAATATATTTTACTGAATATTATAATACATAATACAATATAAACTATATAAGACATATTAAATAAATCTCAATAATAGTTTAACAAAACATACAGGTGTCATATGGACCAGCCATCTAAAGAGGAAAGAAAGTATATGTCCATACAAAGACTTTCCTACAAATGTTCATAGCACCCTTATTTGTAACAACCCAAAACTGAAAGTAACTCAAATTTCTACCAAATGTCTACCAGGTAATAGATAAACAAATGTTGAAACATCCATAAAATGGACTATTATTCAGTTATAAGAGGGAATTTATTATTGATATGTATGACCTCATGAATTAATCTCAAAATAATTATGCTGAGTGAAGGAGGCCATACAAAAAAGGAGTATATGTTGTATAATTTCATTTTTATATAAAGTTCTAGAAAATTGAAACCCATTTTCAGTGTCAGAAAGCACATCAGTATCTTGCTTGGGATGGAGGAGATGAGGAGGAAAGGAACACAAAGGGAACTAAGTAAGGGAACTTTGAGGGGTAACAGATATGTTAATTATTTTGACTGTAGTGGAGATTCTGTGTGTGTATACATAGGCCTAAACTTATCAAATTGTTTACTTTAAATATGTGCAGTTAATTGCATGTCAAATACACCCCAATAAAGTTTTCTTTTTTTAATGTTCAAAAGCAGGAAGTGTATGTTTCATGAAAGGAAGAAGATGCTGGAAATTGGCAAAATCAAAAGAGGCCATCATACCACCAAATGGACAAAAGTAATAGGCTAAGTTATTCCGGAAGCCCAAAAGACAGGATGCTTGATCCTTACTGGGATCAGTTGTTTCAGCTGATACACCAACTCTGGCCCTCTTAACTCCAGATTTGTTGTAGTGGAAGAAAAATAAATGACAAAAGACTAATTATTTAAGCGACTGTTAGGTTTGTTGTTGTTGTTATATGCAGCTGAATACAAGTCTGACCAATAAAAATGTTAAGGTGTAATGGATAAAAATGTTAAGGTGTAATGGATGGAGCTCTGCTTAAAAATGACAAGATAAATTCAATTTGTTTCAGAAATATAGGCTGATAACCAAAAACAAATTGGATAAATAAATACAGCAGAGCAGCACAAAGGAAAGATAAATGATACCAAGAAACAAAGAGGATTAATAGTTATATTTTGACATAGTTCAGTTCCCTCGATATTTGAGGTATTCGGGTTCAGCAAGTGATGAAAGGGAGACAAGGAGCTACTATTGGAAAAGCTGTAACCAGGCAGATCTAGAAAAGTAGGGGATGGCTATGAATGTAAATTGCACTCAGCTGGAACCCAGAATCTGATCATCAAGACAAAGTGGGGGTTCTATATAACAGCAGACCCCAAGAGCAACACCAATTCTTAGCAAAGATGGTTAGGTTAAATTATGGACATCAACAGAGTGCAAGAATTGGAAATGACCCAGGAAGAAACAAATGTCAGAAGCCTGAGTCCAGGTAAATATTAGGAACTGGAACTGGCAATTTAAGACCAGAACTAACTGTACCAAGGGAAACAGTGTAAGACAATTATGCCAGAAAAGCTTCATTTTTAAAGCAGGATACAACCACAATGTTTATTAATTTTGAATAACAGCTAATTAGGATGGTATGTGCACATATAAAAGCAAACAAATTGCAAAATACAGATCCTGATAGTGTAGGATATGATAAAAAAAGATAATTAGCAACATACTTGTTTCAGTTGCCTTTTATATAGGAATAGTAACTTAAACCAATGCAGATTTATAAAAGTTGCCAATCCTTCCTCTTTAAAGTAGAATTTAATTAATTAATCATATGTCATAATTCTTATTCTTCATTTCACTTTATCCGTGCACATTTGGCAAAAATAATCTGAGACTGTTGTTTCACCTTTCTTAATTATGGTATGACTGAATCCATAGGAAATTAATTTAAATTCCAGACAAAGTAACCAGCACAAGTATTCAAGTTACAGCCATAATTTTAATTATCTGGATATACTGGAGAAGCCATCTTATCCAATGGGATCAAGATTAATCAGTTGGTTAATAAAAAAAAAAAGTCAATTCAAGTGAAGAATCATAAAATAAAGTTAGCTATATTGTGAAGTTATTTTCATACAATAAACAACTTCAATGCATCAATAAGATTTTGAGTGTCAGGTTGACGAATGATGACTTCTCCTCTAGGACTCAATACTATTTTTTTTCCTCCCAATTTTCAAACCAGCTAATAAATGCTGTGCTAATAACCTTTGGATGTAAGGCCAACATCTTTAAAATCCCTCTGCTGACTGAAGTAGCCTATTGTCTTCCCCTCACTGTCCACACCCATAATGGGTTATCTACAGTTGATTTCAAGCTTTGCTTTCTTTAAAGTGAAATGAAGATGTAACCTAAAATCACTGAGAAGCAATCTAACTTCAGAGCCTTTTTTAGAGTTTAATGATTTTTCCACCCACACCTAACTTAATAGTATTTTAAAAGCAATTCACCTCCATCAAGTTTTCCCAAACTATTCAACAAAGTTTTCAAAGAAATAATTTTCTTTTTTATTTACTTTTTTGGGCTTACATAATATCTGTTTAAATTATATAATGTATAAGTGCAATCAACATAAACTGCTTTGGAAAAAAACTCAGTTAAACCTTCAGGCTAGTGAGTAACATTGAGTATATCTTTGGGGCCGTTCAGAAGTATTGAACATTCTTCCTGGATTTGGAGAATTTCCTATATTCTGAGTTAAGTTTCCTTGAAGCAGAGTTGGAAATTTTCTTGGTCAAGCTAGCTTAGATGTGGACAAATCAGGAAGGAGGTCAGTTACTTAGATTCTCTTTCTATGGAGAAACTTTAGCTGCAAGGATTGATTTTCTAATGGGAATGGTGGTGACAGAGGTTCTGTCAGTGACAGAAGGTTCTAATATGAGGGCGCCAGTTATTAACGTTGACCATCAATAGGCCCAGCATGCCTGACTACATTGCCTCCAAGCAATGCCACTTTTAGACCCTAGTAAATGCTTTATTGCTTTGGCCTTGCCCCTCCCTATGAAACAAGGAGGCCCTACGTTGAAAAGGAAGCACCTACCTGAAGCATCTGCTTCTAGAGTATGTCTTGGCAACTCAAAACCTCAGCATTTCCTGGCCAAAGGGGCTTTTTGTTGGTCCTTTTCAAGTTTCTTGCTGGGTCAGTCCTCTTGAAGGCTAACTGTACCATAGTTATATATCTCCAGGCCACAAGAGGCTTATTAAAGTGTGGACTGGGGTATCCACACAAATATTCACAAAGCCCCTTTTGGGTGAGATGAAGTCAGGTGTGAGATGAGAATGGAGGTCATGCCTAGAATTCCACTCCTATTCCATTGTTCCAGCTCTTCACATGTTGGGGGAATCAGGTCTCAGAGGCTGTGATTCTGGATTTCCTGGGCTATCTCATGTTTTAAATAAGCACCTTTTTCTGCTTAATCTATCTGAAGGATGCTCTATTAGAGTAAACGAAACTCTGATGACTAGATACGCGTCTGAACAACACATTAGAGTAAAAGTCTGCAAGTTTGCTGGTCGGCAGACTCTTTGCTGTGAAAGAGTTCACTGTGTCCAAAAACATCAGTCTACCTTGTTTCCAAGGGGAAGGGAGAAACTAAATGAACTAGTGACTAAGTAATGTGACAGCTGGTTAAGAAAACTTCTACTCTATTTCTGGTCATCGTATGTTTGGGCTTTAATTATTTGAATTCATGTCCCAGGATGACCTGGAAAGCTAAGAGGACATGCTCTGGTAAGTTTGTAGGCAGATTTGTGTAATGAGAGGAGAAATCATCAGATTAAAATACAAAATGATAATACTCTTTGTTATTTTGTCTAGCAAGCTCTAAAATAACTATAAATTATATAGTAAAAAACCAACATCCCAGAGTTCTTTTCTAAAAGATGGATTCATTATAATAGCCATAGACTTTACATATTTGGATAATAACAAGTGTGAGATAAATATTTCACAATAGAAATGTAGTAGCTATTGCATTTAAAGTTGTAAACTTATAATAAATAAATATTACTCTTCAGATTTTCTAAAAGCCCAAGTCAATATCAAGGAAAGAATCTTTAAATATCATTTTAGGGATTCTAATATTTCCTAGTTGTGGCTCTTGTAAGATATTTCCTCTGCTAATCATGCAAACGACCTCAAATTTTTTTCTCATTTATTTCCTTTTTTTTCCCCTTTGGAAGGTGGTTTGTCTTGGTAAAAATACAGTCTCAATAATTAAATTAATAAGGGTCTATTTTAAGACTATTTCAGTTTAAGACTGGATGTGGCAAACAGTAAATTACTGGTGTGTAATGAATTTTCTGATTTTCTGATAAAGTTTACGGATTATGATTTTACAACAAAAGTGTTCTCCATTATACACACTATTCCTGAATTATAGCTAAATACTAAGAAAAAAGTGAATCAGATTTCAACATTAGTCAAAACTTACGCCTAAATTCTTTCAGCAAAAAGTTTTCTATTTGGCATATTTAAAATTCCCAAACATTAAAAATATTTGACACTTTTAAAGGCATTCGCCTCTAATGCTCTGAGGTTAACTTTCACATTAATAAAGCTCAAAATAGCATGTTATGAACAGGAAATTGACTTACTGTGGTAAAGTCCACACTTCCAGTAATACATCTTAGTAACAGTAACACTTTAATGGATATTAAAAAAAAAAATCTATGCAGTTTCCACTGAGATATATGTGCAGGCCTGCAAATGAGCTTGCTACTTTGGATGCTGTTTTCTAACTCAGGCATGTAACCATAACTATTTTTGTTTCTGAACTATTCTCAAATTGAACATAAGACTTTCTGTTACTTAGTTTTTCATAAAGTGACAGAGGTGGTAAAATATTCAAGTATTCATCATTATATGTCTTTTTCTCAAGGGAAAACACTGACCTCCTAGCACAGCAAGGATGACATTTGGATGTTTATACTGTTTAGCTTCTGCTGTTCACCAATTTGAAAACCGTAGTTGTTAATTATATATTTTAACACAAATTTAATGCAAAGCATAAAAATACTACCATTAATTTTAGGTACTATGAGCTCTTAGTTCGTAACTTTACACAACAATGTAAGGAAAATCACAATACACGTGCTACCTCCCAGTGGCTACTCAGAAGAACTACTCTCTTAATTGCAAAATAGAGGTTGAAGGCAGTTTTGCTCTGTATTCTTGAAAACAGTTATTCCAAAGTGAACATTTTAAAAACCCTATAATGAGCTGCAGTTGATATAGTAAACTTTCAGGGGGGTTGAGAGAATGGGACCGGAAATAATTATGGAAGTGGAGTGACAGTTATAACCCCTGATAACAGAGTAATTTTTTAAATGCATGATAATAAATGCTTTCATCATTAAAAATAGCATTAAGGGTTTATTAATCATTAACTGATTAAATCTTTGTTTCCAGGACACAAATACACATGAATTTTCTATAACATAAAATACTATAAAGTAGATTATAGCAGGAAAGAGAAGATGGAAAAGAAAGGACAATTGAAGAAGCTGAGAGATTTATAGGGAATAGTGAAAATGGAAAGATATTGGAAGAATTCCCCTGATGTTTTATTGGAAGAAAAAAAGTACATTCTCTATTCTTTAAGATTTTTACCTGTTCTTACAAATAAATTTTTACCTGTTCTTACAATAAATCCTTAGGAGAAGCGCTTCTTTTTTTTTTTTTAAAGATTTTTTATTTATTTGACAGAGATAGAGACAGCCAGCGAGAGAGGGAACACAAGCAGGGG